>NC_060272.1:66195728-66512756 GCF_021613505.1 Equus quagga | reverse complement strand
GATGTGGAGGAAGGAGGCAAAGTGGCACCACACTTTCCCATTGACCTACTGAAGGACATTTTGGGGGGGGCACAGAGTTTCACTACGAGAAAGAGAGCTGCTAGGAACTGCCTGTGAAAATTTTTCGCGTGAACATAAATTTTTATTTCTGGATGGGAACCATCACCTGCAATGGAAAAGGAAGGTTTGCCAATGGGCACACCTCCCAGGATCTTAGAAAGAAATGACACATGCACATAGGACTCAAAGTGGTTGAAAGGTTGAAACAGGCCAGAGAGAGTAAACCTCCTCCCCTGGCATAGATTGGGAGCAATTTCCCGAGGAAACATCCATTCTCTAATGCCCTAGAGAGCTGCTGAGGAAGTGGCCAGTAACTGGCCGTCACCTACAATAGAACACCATCCAAACGATTCCCACAGGAGACCAAAGACAGTGCCACTGTCAACAGCTCTGTTCCTCTTCCTCTCCAGAGAACACTATGCCCCCTCCTGTTCTTGAGATGCTTCTATCTGTCTCTTCATTTGTCCCTGCATCTTTTGATGATAGGAGACCATAAAGGAGCAGCCTTGAATTTCAGTCCCAGCTCAAGGAAAAGGTCTTTGTTGGATGTGTAAAGAATCAAGTGGTTTTCTCTGTCGAGAAAGACGTTAAAGATCATTTGGGTGACTGCTGAGAGAATTAACTCTGCAGCAAGTTATTCTGTGATCAAACATAGTCCTCCATTGGAAGTATATTTATCAGCTTAAGGGAGTAAGCACAACTTAGACAATCCCTGTTTTGGTATAACTAAGATGATCTTTTTATCAAGAAGAACACGACCTGTCCAGAGGTGTGTGTATGTATAATTGTGCAATGACTATCAAATGGGACATCGAAGCGCGCTTGTGTACCAAAGGCTTCCCAGAATCCATCATTTGTGGTCAGGAAACGATGCCTCTGTTCTTCAGGTGGATTTCTAGATGATCAAGCCCAAAGCAGGATCCACGCATAGTGACGGCTGGTTTCTTGCCCACTAAATTCAGGCTGGGTTATCTGTGTCAGAAAAACGTGGTCGTCCCCTCCTGAGTAGGGAAGAACTCACTTCTCCACCTACTGTGTGCTTCTCCTTGACTTCACACAGAACACTTCACTTCTGACACTTACTGTCTCCAAATGGGGGGTGGGGGTGAGGGGGACATTTCCCCACCCCAAGCAATTGTCCACCACACCAGCTGGCTGTCCTCCAGTTTCACTCGATTCTGACACTCCAGCATCAGAACGCACAAGTTAAGGGCTCAGTCTCACGAGACTGTTCCCACCCCACTTCAGATGCAAATCACACAGAACGGGTCCCCAGGTTCCAACAACTTCCATCTGACTTTGCTACAAATTGGAGTTTCCAAGACCCCTGCTCAGGTTCCATTGACTAGCTAGAGCTGCTTGCAGAATTCAAGGAAACACTTCCTTCCGTTGACCAGTTTCTTCAAGGATATGTGGAAGGGTACAAATGAACATCCAGATCAAGACATCCAGTGCGCCAGGTCTGGAAGGGTCCTGAGGGCAGGAGCTTCTGCTCCCATGGTCTTGGGGTGTATCCCCCCCTGGAACACAGATGTGTTCACCCACCCGGAAGCTCCCTGAACCAGGTACTACTGAGGTTTTATGGAGGCTTCCTTATGGACGCCGGATCCATACTAACTCCATTTTCAGCCCTTCTCCCTTCTCAAGAGCATGGGGGTGGGGGGGACTAAAACTTCCAGTCTTCTCTCATGATTTGGTCTTTCTGGTGACCAGCCCTCATTCAGGAGCTATCCAGGAGCCCTCAGAACACAAGACAGTCCTGTCCCCTGGGAAATGACAAGGGTTTCAGGAGCATTGTGTCATGAACCGGGGTCCAAAACCAAGTAGGAGAACAAAGGATGCTCCTAGTGCTTTGACTTCTCAGGAAACTCCAAGGGTTTCAGGAGCTCTGTGCTAGGAACTGGGGCAGACACCAATACATATGATCTCGCAGAGTCATATGGGAAAGTGACCCCTTGCAGACCCAAGCCTGCTTTTCTGTGTCAACAGGGGACCCACCTCTCAAGTCTCTCTGCAAAAGAAGGAGACATCAGGACCCACTACGCTGCCTCTGGCTAGAGTTGTTCACACTGGCACTCTCCATGCTCCCCAGCTACCTTACTTGTTCACACTGAGGACTGTCATGCACAGGGAAAATATCCTAAGGGGTGGGGAGGCCCTGAGCTAACACCTGTTGCCATCTTTTATTTTTTTTTTTTGCTTTTTCTCTCCAAATCCCCCCAGTACCTAGCTGTATATTTTAGTTGTGGGTCCTACTAATTGTAGCATGTGGGACTCCGCCGCAGCATGGCCTGATGAGAGGTGCCATGTCCGCGTCCAGGATCCAAACCACGGAAACCCTGGGCCGCTGAAGTGGAGCACGCGAACTTAACCACACGGCCACGGGGCTGACACCCAAAGGTGTGCTCTTGAACATGTGCACTGGGACAGTACACGCAAATGAACTCAAATGCTCTTATTTCCATGAAAGCTGTGTGAAACTCTGTGATCAACAGAGAATAGACATTCTGTTCAAGCCCACATTCCAAGGAGTCAGAAAAATTAACCACAGTCATCAAAAAGTACAATCCGTAAGGGAATCCTCAGTTCCCACTGTCAAAACATGTCCAAGGATGTAATAAGGTAATTCCTTTCGGACTCAAAACACCCTCTCTAGAGGGTACAGGCAAGACTTGAGGCCACATGGGCCTGGAGGGGGAAGGTTAGGCCTACTCCGTGAAAGAGCTATGTGCACGGCAGACTTGGAGCCCTGAAAGGGCTGCTGAAAGACTAGACTCAAACCCAGACCGTGGACCCAGTCCCAACATCCCCTCTAAAGATCAGAACTTTAGCTCAGCTGACCTAGGCCTGGCTTCTGGGTGGGCCACACATATGTCCAAGCTCTGGAGAGTGAAGACTATTTTAGACAGAGTAAGAAGAAATAGGGTCAAGATGACATATAAAAGATTCAAAGAAAATGAGAAAATGCTTTACTCTTGGGATTGAAAATACTGAATTAGTCTGTGAAAATGTGTGTAGGGGGGTGTGTGTGTCTGTTTGTATGTACATCATGTCCCATAAGTCTTCTTGAAGCTTTTCTAATTTCAGAAGTATAAATGCTACTAACATCAAACACATCCTTTCGAGGTTTAATTATTTATATTTTTATCCTACTTATTTTAAATGATAAATCATTAGTTTGAACTTTTGTGTCATTGGTTTTGAGTGAAGATGGCAAAGGTTGATGGAAACAATAACAACTTAAATATTGAAAATTAAAGAAGAATAAGGGGCCAGCAATGATTAAAAAGGCTTGGGCTCCAGCTAAGACTTTCACTTCCACCTGCTTGAAAAGAAGGTAAGTTATGGCAGCATTTCCTACTACGTGCATAGTCGAGAATGCTTTCAGTCAGTGTGCTTACTACAAAAGTTATGAAAAACCAATTGCAAACATGTGAGGCAACATTTTAAACTAACTTTAATAGACTTAGCAGAAAATACTAAAACATAGACATAGGAAACAGACACCTCATTGAATTTCAATGAAACATATTATTTTCAAACATTTCATCTTCATATATATTTTAAATTTTTAAAGTACTATGATAAGATATATATGTTATGAAACTGACATTTTGAAACTAGTTATTTATTATTTGTTTTCTTGTTTTTTTTCTATTTAATTATCATACTCAGAGTCCCCAAAGGTCTAGCACAATCTCTCTGTATCCTTTTGTATGAGTGTCTTTTTTCCAATCTATTCTCTATTCATTGTTGCTTATTAAAGAATGGTCTTTGACATATCTATTTTCAATTTCTAGAGGTTGGATGTATAACTAAATAAATCATGAGATCTTTAGATAGAAGAAATATCATCTGAGATACTCTTATTGGTATCCCATGTCATAATACAGAAAATTATTTCACCTTTCATTTATAAATAATGCCCAACTCATTCTTCACCATTTTTTCTCTTTGACAGTCCATAATTGGTCTTCGAGCATTTTCCCTACTTCAGTTAAATGTTTCCCCCTCTTTCTTATCATATGCAAACTAGTCTGCTTTGTTTGAGCTTATCCTAAACTATTTCTATTCTGGTGTCCTCTGTGCTTTGCTCTTTCCTTGTCCTGTAACCCTTATAAGGAAAGACTTGTAATTTTCTTACTCATTTTAGTAGATGAAGGCATCTGACTACATTTCTTTCCAGCCTTAAGTGTGCCTAAAAGTTAACCTGCTGGATACATACATTATTTGATTATAAGTTACTTTCTTTTTATATCTCCTTTATATTACATTTAGGACAATGATGATTTTTTTTAATTATGGTAAAATACACATAACATAAAATTTTCCATCTTGACTGTTTTTAAATGTAGTTTAGTAGTGTTAAATATATTTACATTGTTTTTCAATCAATTTCCAGAACATTTCCATCCTACAAAACTGAAGCTCTATATCCATTAAACAACTCCCCCATTCCTCTCTGAGGACAATGTTGATTTTTAAATTATGCATGTGCATAAGTACATTATATTAAATGTGGATTTCATTTTGGGATAGAGAAGGAATTTTACAAAATATTTGTTTAAAAAAAGAGGGACTTTTGGGCCTTAGGTTGTGATAATTTTATGTATCAACTTGACTGGGATGCCCAGATAGCTGGTAAAATATTATTTCTGGGTGTGTCTGTGAGGGTGTTTCTAGAAGAGATTGGCATTTGAATCAGGAGACTGAGTAAAGAAGATTGCCTTAACGACGTGGGTGGGCATCATCCAATCCATTGAAGGCCTGAATAGAACAAAAAGGCTGAGAAAGTGAATGTGTTCCCTCTGCTTGAGCTGGGACATCCGTCTTTTGTTCTAGGACACTGGTGCTCCTGGTTCTCTATCTTCAGGCTTAGACTGAGTTACACCACCAGCTTTCCTGGTTCTTCAGCTTGCAGACAGTAGATTGTGGGACTTCTCAGCCTCCATAACTGTGTGAGTCAATTTCTATAATAAGTCTCCTCTTATGTCTATCTATATATGTCCTATTGGTTCTGTTTTTCTAGAGAACCCTGACTAATACATAGGGTCAAGGACCACTACTCGAAGCTACTGGAAGGAATGTGGAGTGGGGGCAGGCAAGGGAGACTCCTAGGGGGTAGCATTGGAACTGGAGTTATCAGTAAGCAGTATGAATTCATGATTAGAGATACAGACATAGATATATATAGATATGTACATATTTGGATATATATTTTTTCCCTTTATCTCTATCTACTGAAAGCACCTAGCAGCCACGAGCACATCTAGCACCCAGATCTTGGTTTCTAGATATCATTCCCCATTAAAGGGAACCAAAGATTCTAGAAGAAATGAGAAATGAGTGATTCCAGAACTGGAGTTGGGAAGGTATAAGACGAGTCTGGAACATCTTCTTGTACCAGAAAGTAATTAAGTGCTCAAAAGGACAGAGGGGCCAGCTTGAAGGACTAGTACCAGCCAAATCCAGAACAATTTGAGCAGCAACATCAATAAGATAAGTAATAAATTATAATCCACTAAATAAAATAGAAAACCATGAGTCCATACTCACAGTAAATAAATAAATGATAAATAAATATACAAAGTAAAAGCGAGGGCTCTCCTTACAGTAAAATGCCAACTCAAAATAGAGAGGAAGTGGTAGAGTTGAAAATTATCATTTTGCAATGATTATAATAAAGATTCATTCAGGCAAGAATTATCAATCAATCAATCAGTATCACATAACATATTTATGATATATAATGCAGATAAGAATTTTATTTTCTTCTGAAATAATAAAATGAAATCCAAGACCCAAAGATTTATTTCCATATAAGTCTTTTTAGATATAAATGAAAGTTATAACTGGTTTTAAGAGCATTCTATTATGCTGTCATTATAATGGTAAAGTTCTGTTTTGGAGAGAATTGGTCCTCTGTGAACACCAAGTTTCATAGTTTGAAAGAACACCTAGGGGGACTGACAAAGGGAAATTAGAATGGTTCTTTCCCTCAGCCCCCAACACACAGCATATATTACTTCTAGGGGAAGCATAATACAATTGTCTGAGAGTAAGAAAGGAAGAAAAAAATAAACTAGAGAAGGTGAACTCGTCTACAGAGTTTGAAATAAATAAAAACAGGTGTGAAACTCTGGTTCTAGGTATAAAATAATTTTATTTGAGTTAAGAATCACATAAAAATTAACCATACATCATTTTCTTGAGCAAAGGCAGAAGACTAAGTCAGAGTTAAGTTACCTTAATATTGAGAAAGGAGAATTAAAGCAACACTGCAGGAGTCGATTGCTCCCTGCCCACCTACATCCCCTTTTAAGGGAAACTGTGCTGGCCACAGCTCCCGTGGCAACCATGTTCTGTATGAAGAGATTCCACTTCCAACCACTGACTGGATCAGGAATGAGCAGCTTACCCAAATGCAGACCATCCATTGGCCTTCCAGGTGATCTCTCACCAGCCCAGTAATAGGAACAAGCTAGGTGAAACAAACCTCAAGAATCTGATTGGAAACCCTGGAGAAATGCAACTAGTGAGCAGCGGGAATTGAAACCTAAGGGTCCTGAGGAACTGCGGAACATGAAATCCACTGTCAGCCACTATATCATTCAGAGACCCAGCAGGAAACAGAAGACACAGATGGTTCAAAGGAAGAGACTTTAATCAACGACTATTTGAAGAACTACAGGCAGGGTTAAGAGAACAAAGGATGGTAAGGTCACCCAGAGTAATAGTAAGAAGCCATTACTACCCTGGGCCTGACAGGACAGGAGGCAGAAATAGTATTACTGGAGCTCAGTGAGGCCTGGAAATGTGGAGAGGGCCCCTCAGGGGGTGCAGCAGCCTTGGAGGGATACAGATAATGCCAGAGATGAGAAGTGGGCCAGGGAGGGAGGGGGAAGAAATCCCCTGACCTCTCACTCTCCTCTTGTCATCTGGTGACCCACTCCTTAGCCAATTCCAATGGAAAGACTGCCACCACGGGAGTTCTGGTGTGGTTCAGCCCTCCAGAGGACAGAGAAGAGACGAGGAAAGTGGGTATATCTGGGGATCAAACAGAGACCAACCAAAGAGCCACATCCAGGCCAACGTCACGAAGAATCTGTAGACAGCTGGTAGAAAGAGAGAAGCAAATGACTTGAGAGAAAAAAGATGGGGAGAGTAGTCAGTCCCTAGTGCTGCCTTGATTCTGATGCCTTTCTGGTTCTGGTTCCATCCACTCACTCGCGGCAGTACCCCAACCCAGCCCCGAGAGCCTGAGTCCCCTTTAACAGGCCTCTCATCCTTGCATCCAAAAAGCCCCTATAAACCAAACACCATCAGGAAACAAAGTCTCATTTAAAGGGACTCTTTTGATAATAAATAAGCCTTATTATTAAAAACACAGAAGGAGGAATGTGCATGGGTATAGGGAAATACTAAAGAGATAAATATACTAGGTGAGGAAGCCTACCCAGAACTTAGAAAATGCCTTGTCTTGAGTAGTATGCTTTCAAGGAAGATTTAAATGAATGGAATCTACATGAAACAATGACAACAGTAATAATGCCAAAATTTTGTTGTGACTATAATCTGAGTTTCTACCATATACGTCAAATCTTATTGGTTGGTAACAAATACACTATGTTCATGAATCCCTGAGCTAGACTATTTGCATATATAAGTCTACTAGATTACATTTTGGCTATCAGTGAGAATTTAGTGGTTCTCAACCCTGATTATATAATAAAATTAGCTAGAGATCCTGTAAAAATTATGCCCCACACCAGACCAATACAATCAAAATCCCAAGGAGTGGGCCCAAGCACAGTAAAAGGTCATTACAGCATTCTATATTCTAAACTATACTCTAAATTTAGGAAAGAGCTTGCAGATAATTTAGACCAACTTGATCATTTTATGGTTAAGAAACTAAAGCCCAGAGAGTCCTGGTCCTGGTGCTAAGCACTAGATAATACCACCTGCTGCTATTATGGAACATCGTTGAAAATAATCCAATTGTCCATCAACTGGAGAAGTGATAAACAATACAATGAAATAATATTCAGCAACAAAAAGGAACAAACTACTGATACAATCAACAAAGCGGATGAATCTTAAAAACATTATGCTAACTGAAAGAAGCCAGGTGCAAAAGACCACATATTATATGATTATATTTATATGAGATGCCCACAAAAGGCAGACCTGCAGTGACAGAAAGTACATTAGTGGCTTCCTGGGGCTGGGAATAGGAGCAGGGATTGACTGAGAATGGACAGGAAGGATCTTTAGATCTCTTCTAAAACTAGATTGTGGTGATGGTTACACAACTCTAGAAATTTACTAAAGATCAGTAAATTATACACTTACAATGGGTGGATTTTACGGGAAGTAAATTATATCTCAACAGAACAAACAAACAAAAGAACCTGCTGTCATTTATCGAATACCCTAATAGGAATCTGTACTACGAGTTAAATAGCATGGCCCTCGCTGGTGTGCTGGTAAAATTTTTAAAAAACAGTCAATTGATACAAAGAATGTTTAGCACACAATTTACAAAACAACGATAAAATACACAAGACTTTTTATTTCAAATTCCATACACCCATACTCTTCACCGTGACTTGCTATTTCTTGAAAAATCCACTATCAGTTTTTATAATTAGTCCACCAACAATAGTGTCACATATTCAAACTATAAATAAATGCTTGATTTCTAGCCAGTTCAGCAAAGAAGTTGCTCACATTATTAGAGCGTAGTTCTGACATGAATGTTGGCTGGTATTTTTGTTTACATTTAAGGAGTAAGACAAAAGTGAAATAATGAAGACATATGCCATTTGTTCTTCAACGATGTAAGCAAAGCAACTTCTTTGCTGAAATCATGAACATTTTCAAATACTGAAAGAATATTTCCTCAATTTTGGGGGGTTCTTGACAATGTGCCAGCCACAGACATGAAACATTTTAAGTTTAATCTTCCTTAACATTTTTACTATCATTTTCTGAGTCTGGAGATAATCAACAATAAATCAAGCCCTGCTTGGTAGCACTGGACAATTTCTATGGTGTAAATATTCCCATCACGGCTGGTTTCAAGACACCAAGGTAACAAGACGGAATGCAGAGTTGGGAAAAAATGTGCCCCATTACACCATTAAATAGTATTTCCACATATGGATACAATAGACACAAGTAATCTTATAAGCATTGCTAATAGTAACTAGAAAGTGATGAGGGGCCAGCCACATGGCCGAACCATTAAGTTTGTGCGCTCTGCTTCGGTAGGCCAGGGTTTCGTGGGTTTGGATCCTAGGTGAGGACATGGCACCGCTTATCAGGCCTTGCTGAGGCGGCATCCCACACAGCACAACCAGAGGGACCTACAACTAGAATCTACAACTATGTACTGAGGGGCTTTGGGGAGAAGAAGAAGAGGGGGAAAAAAGAGAAGACTGGCAACAGATGTTAACTCAGGTGCCAATCTTAAGAAAAAAAGAAGACAGTGATGAGTTTTCAGTTTTTTCACCTTCGTTTTTAATATAATTTAATTATAAATTTGTGTAATTTAATTTTTAATAACGGCAGTGTTTCATTTCCAGCTCATTAAAGTCCTGAAATTTTAACAACCGGCTCTCATCAACCAGCTCCAGCACATCACTGACTGCCCATTTTACCAATAAGAAAACTAAAGCTCAGAGAGATTGTCACTAACTAGCCCTGGTCACACAGGACAGAGCCACGCAGGTCTGTCTAATTCCAAACCTCCTCCCTTTCACTGTGCCTCTCTTTAAAATGTAGCTGGTGATCTTCCCACACAGCAACACCCAAACACCTTAACGTGAATGGATTTATCATTTGTTGGACAGTCATTGCTTTCTTTTCCAATAGGTGGATGGGAAACCTGACCAGGAAAGGAGGAAAGAATAAACGGAAAGTGAACACGTACCTGACAGCCTGGTTCAGGATCTGGCAGGATGTGGTCCCTCCAGAGATCTGGCTAAGTCAAGATTCAACAACCAGCAATTGGGTAACAACTGGAAGAAATAATAGATCATTCATCGTTTTTTACAACATCTGTATTCAATGTTCCTTTTCACACATTTTCACCGTACTTAACGAAAACGTTATTTAAGACTTATCTTAGAGGTCATAGAAAAGGCCAAGTATTAAAAATCAACTAAAGTTTCCAAGAGAGAAAAACAAATTTATCAACAGTAAGTCGTTCAGCTCTCAACACAGATACAACTTGGCCCCAGGTCTGACCCAGCCCTCCTCTACCACAGCATTTTCAAATCTGCCGCTTCTGCCTTCAGCGACTGCTCACTGGCGGCGCCCTGTCGTGATGCTACCACAATCCAGCGTCACATCTCGCTTTCCAGGAAGTGTGCGGCGACATATCACTATAATCAGCGTCCTAACGCCACAAGTCGTAAGGTCGCTCAGGAGCCATCTTAATTTACATTGTGGAATTCTTGTACAAAAGTGCTTCGAAGCGTCTCCGACAGAGAACGTTCCAGCAGAAAACGCTGCTTTTCGAGCGCCACAAGCTTCTACCGCGGCCGTCGCCAGCGCAGAGGACCGGCCCCCACCCGCTCGGGGATGAAGCAGCGCTTGCGCACTCAGCCACTCCGGTGGCCGCTCAGCCCCGCCCCTCAAGGGGGCGCTGGGTTCTCCGAGAGGCGCCCGGCGTAGCGACGCTCACGCGCGAGCAACGGCCGCGCAGGCGCAGTCGGGTGTCTTCGTGGGGCCGGCGCATTTTCTCCTCTTTTGGCCTGGGTGTCGGTTTGTGAAGCGCCGTTGAGCCCAGCAAGTGCTGAAAGGCCGGGGTCGTGGACCCCTGCCAGGTCGCAGCAGCACGGAGGTGGAGGGTGTCGCCGAGGGCGCGGGGCCGGGCGCCGCCAGCGGCGTGCTCCGCCCCGGGGCCCCCGCCCCGGCTCCTGGCCAGGCGCCGGCTCCACCCCCCGGCCCGGCCCCGGCCTCGCAGTTCACCCTTCTGGTGATGCGCCCCTGTGGAGGGCAGGACGAGGCTGCGGCCGAGGGCGTCCTGAGGCAGGCTCCGGCCCTGGGGGGCAGCGCCGGGGCGGGCCAGCCTGTTAGGTACCTGTGTGAAGTGGCAGGGGATGCCGAGGAGGAGGCGGGCGAGGACGAAGCTGACCTGCTGGACACTTCGGACCCCCCGGGGGGAGGGGAGAGCACGGCTAGTTTGGAGGATCTGGAGGACGAGGAAACCCACTCCGGGGGCGAGGGCGGCAGCGGGGGAGCCCGGAGACGGGGCAGCGGCGGGGGCAGCCTGAGCAAGACCTGCACCTACGAGGGCTGCAGCGAGACCACCAGCCAGGTGGCCAAGCAGCGCAAGCCGTGGATGTGCAAGAAACACCGCAACAAGATGTACAAGGACAAGTACAAAAAGAAGAAGAGCGACCAGGCCTTGAACTGCGGTGCGGCCGCCCCGACTGGCAGCGGGGGAAACGTCAAACAGGAGGTATCAGACCCTAGCTGGGGTCTTGGGGAGTGGGAGGTGAAAGAAGAAACCCCACTGCTGCCGCAGACCGCATTTCCAGCGCCTGCCCACCGGCTTCCAAATGGGCCAGGTTGCTGTGACTGAGAGTTAGTGAGTGCTTGCCGTAAATAAAGTTTATACAGACATGTGCCAAGCCTTAACAGTTCTGTTGCATCTTTGTGATAGATGAATCAATTTCGGTGAAAATGATGTGACACCTCATCAGAGCTGTCATTTCAAAGATCTGAGATACGGGCTGGAAGGACAGATAGGAAATGATTGTTCTGGTTCATCACCAAAGGAGCAGGCAAAGAGACTTAGGAACCTAGATGAAGTTGGTGCTTTGGAAAAGGTCCTGTTCTTGGAATCCTATTTTTAGCACCTGTTCTTAGTACCCCAGTTCTCAGTACCTCTATACTTAGTATCCTATTCTCAGTTAACCATATTCTTAGTACTCTGTTCTCAGTATCCTGTCCTCAGTACCTCTATTCTTAGTTCCCTTATACTTAATACCCTGTTCTTAGAACCCTCTTCTCAGAACCCCTATAATTAATACCTTGTTCTCAGTATCCGTGTTCTTACTACCCTGTTTTTTCTTAGTACACCTAAGGAAAAAATTGAATGATAATGGAATGTAAATCTCAGAAGATTTTTGGATTGTTTGATTTGAACTATGTTGAAGGTTAAAGCCCGTGCTGTGGAGTTGGACTTCTGGCCTTGAACAGGTTATTAAACTCTTTGAGCCTTTCAGCTTCTTCATCTGTAAAATGAGTGTTAAAATAGTACCTAGTTCATAATGTTGCTGTGAATATGTGAGATGTTCCATGTTGAGTGTTGACACAGTGTCCAGCAGATAGTAAGTCATTAACCTTAGCCATTGTTCTCCTCAGTAGGGGTGTACTTTGAAGTTGTTACAGGTAAGCAGATAGTTCATCTTGTGTGTTTTAGGGCTTACCTATTTTGTCCATACCAGTGGCAGGAGATTATTTATATCACTACTTTCCAGTCTTTTCAAAGCCAGTTTGTCGTTTTTCTCCTAAGGACTTCCAAATTTTGAAAGTATTATCTATCAGTTGCTTCCCTAAGTAATATTTTTTTGCCCCCCCCCTCCATTTTTTGTTGTTAATTGGGCAAAAAACTATCAGTGTTTCATTAGCAATATATAAATTGCTTTTGAGTTCATATATCCCATCCAAAGGCAGGCAAACTTTGTTTTGGGCTGGACAGCTTTATCTAAAGAGAACGTTCAGTTTCCACTTGGCATTTTTTGTAGTATTGAAAATAGCTTACAAGTAACTCTTTGCTCCCCTCCCCCACCTTTGCCCCACTGTTGATTTTGAGACCTTCAGGAGACTGAAGAGCCCAGGTTGGAAATCCTGGAGGGAGAGGGATTGAGGAGAGTTGTATAAAATGAACTGCCAACACTTTGCCTATGATTTAATGAGGGACTTTCCCCAAGTCCCACAGGGACTGAGCAAGAAGGAAGAGAAGCAAAGACCTGTTCGTTACATCATTGAAATGCCTGTAATCATGGGTTATTATATTATGTTAACTGTTAATCCTATTTGCATTTTTGTCATTTACCCCAGGAAAATGCAGACAACATACTCTCCGTTGTTAAACAAAGAACGGGATCCTTTGGGGATCGTCCTGCAAGACCTACTCTTTTAGAACAAGTGTTAAATCAAAAAAGACTGGTAAATATCTGTTTGTATAGTAGTTACAAATCTATTGACTAAGTTGTTTGTTATAAATGAAACTATTTAGATTTTTGAGATGTTAAAACTTGTTAAACTGGTCATCAGGATTGAATTGTGCCTCTGCCAGTACACCCTGGAATCTCATAATGCTCTCCCAGGACTATCTGAGCAGGAACACTTTTAATCCTCTGTCTTCATTGACTAAACCTTGATATCTGAGCAAGATGAGATTTTAAAGTGGACTTTCCTTGTACTGAATTTTGGGGTTTATGGAATAATGCTTTAGTAGTATTGAGGTATAATTAGACCAATATTGAATAAGGATCTCTATTATAAATTTGGTAGAAGGCATCAGAATTCAGTCAGGAGAGATTATTCAATAAATACTGAAGTAATTAGATAATAATTTGAGGACAAAATAGAATTTAGCTCGTCACATCACGGTACATCAAATTAATTCCTGATAAATTAAAAATTTTCTAAATTAAAAAAAATAGAATTGGGACTTGATCTCAAAAATATGGAATGAGAATTTTCTAGCTTCAAAGAAATAGACAAAATTACAAAGACAAGATTATAAATTTGACTACATACAAATGAATACTGTAGTCAAAATGGTGGTAAAAACAAAAACTTCACAATAACATACAGGAAAAACGTTTGCAACAAATATAAAAGACTATGGTTAATATGGTTGCTATTTGTATTGTATAAAATATTCATATAAATTGATGGAAAATTTTGGCCTCAATACATTCTGTCTATACAAAAAGTAAAAACAGAAAAAAAGAAGAAAACAGAAATACTACCATTAAGTGATATGGAAAGGTATTCAATATCAGTAAAAATCATACGATAAACTACACAACAAATGAGAAGCGTTAAAATGATAACACACAAGGATGCTGAGGGTTCCATGAAATGAGCACTCTCATTCTGTTGACAGCGTCATATATCGGTTGCAACACTTTGTGGAAAGCAGCTGGACTGTATGTATCAGGAGTCTTTACAAAGGTCATCCCTTTGACTCAGAAGTCATACTTACTGTGAAGACATTCACAGGAAGTACATCCTAAATATGGATAAAATTAAACATAAGGATGTTGCGAGAAATGTATTTGTCACAGAGAGTAATATAGTGGTTTAAGGAGCCTGTGTTGAACAGTCTTATAACAGCTAAGTAGATTGTTGTACATTTCCTTAATAGAGGGTTGAGCAGTCTTTACAGATTAACTTTTAAAGAAAACTATTTAATAAATAGAAAATGTCCTACGCTTATAATGTTAAATTTTAGAATCAGTATTTAACAGTAGTATTTCCACTTTGTTTAGTTTATCTTTTTCAATTTACTGAGGCCAAAGTATTCTTCTTCATCGATTTAAATAAGTATTGTATTATAATAAAAACATATTAACCCTAGTCTATTACATTTGTTATATGATTATAACTACACTTAAAAATGTTAAGTGTGCAAAACTGTATTGGTTGTTTTACAGCAGTGGTATTCTTTTCTGAAATTTTGGTAATGTGCTAATACTACTTTTATTAATATATGTATACCTATATACAGTTTATACACCTGTACCTATGCACACATACACACACAATTTTTAATTTCTTTAGAAAGACTTAGTAGGCTAGTGGGAGAAACTTGAGTTCCAGTACTAGCCTTAAATGTATTTCCAAACTGATATTTAACTGCCGTTTTCACATGTGGCCCCTTTTCATTTTCCATTTTTTCTTGCTGGAATCCTGGGCCAGTGCTCTAGCTGTTTGCTCCTATGTTTCATAGAGAGTATATATGCTGGCATGTCATAGAAAGCTTTTCCTTGATGTGCAAAGTTGCCAGTAAGATCACGCTTCACCCATTATTTTTAGGTTTTAGTCTTTTGACGTGTGACATCAAGTTTTATTACTATTAGTTTGCAGTTTAATCGCAGTGCATCAGATGCAAATGTGAATTCAGTTCAGGAGTGTTTTGTTTTGTAAGCACATTGTATCTTGTGTGGGGACATATCAGAATAAGTTCATTGCATAAATGCAATCTAATCTCATAAGAATAATGATATTAATAAATATATTTTTTCTTTTTAAGTCATTACTAAGAAGTCCAGAAGTGGTGCAGTTTTTACAGAAACAGCAACAACTATTAAATCAGCAAGTTTTGGAGCAAAGACAGCAGCAATTTTCAGGAACGTCGCTGTGAGGGAATTTATGAAGATCTACATGTTTTTTATCTTATTGTAATAGATGAACATATTTTTATACTAAAGATAAGTGGGGGAAGACATGCTGGTACAACATAATCATTTTCCTGTAAATGTACGCATGCATTTGGGGATAAATACGTATTGCACTTTGTGCATATAATCCTCTCAGATCACCATGAATTTGCAGAGATCAGCTTATCTTCCAAAAATAACATTTAATTACAAGGTTTTTTAAACAAAGTGTTCCTCTTCAGTCATTGTTACTGAAGGTAATGAAGCAGTTACTTTCTGTGGAAGTCATGAAGTTAATAGATATTAATCTTGGGTCATCTAGCTCAGTGGTTCTCATCCAGGGGCAGTTGGAACTCTGTGGTATGTTTTTTGATTGTCACAGTGACCTTGAAAACTGCTGCTTTTTAGTGAATGGGTCAGGAATGCTAAATGTTCTGCAGTGTCTGGAATGGTCCACACAACTAAGAATTGTCTTACAATGCCAATAATACTCCACTTAAGAAACACTGATAGCTACTTGTAATGATAAAATGTAGCTGGGCACCCAGAATTAGGTTCTCATGATAACCTTATCTTTGCAGTTAAGACTAGAGCTGTCAAAGAGGAAGCATATTTTATATGTAGAAGAAAAGGGATCATTGTTAAATATCTGAAATTAGGATGTGCATCTCTTTTCAGAGATATGCTGGTAAAACCTAAGAGAGGGACTAAGTACACTGCAATGAAGGCATCTCCTGAAGTTGGCTTCCCTACTTGTTGTTACCTGTTAGTGTTGATCTCTGTTAAAGAGGCAATCTTGTGTTTTGAATTTGTGAACAGTATAGATATATCTCATCCCACAAATGCCAGGTCAAAATTACTCTTTTTATGCTCATTTCTTTTTTCATTTTTTTGTTTTTCTTTTTTTCGTGAGGATGATAGGCCCTGAGCTAACATCTGTGCCAGTTTTCCTCTATTTTATGTGGGATGCTGCCACAGCATGGCTTGATGAGTGGTGTATAGGTCCACACCCGGGATCTGAACCCATGAACCCCGGGCCTCTGAAGCGGAGCATGCAAACTTAACCACTACACCACCGGGCCAGCCTTACTATTTCTTTTTTAAAAAGAGATCCTGAAAATAAGAACACCTCAGCATTTTGTCAGTGTTTCTCAAAAGTGAGCTATTTTCAGACCGTATTATTCCTAAGTAATGTTCAAAGAATGACTGGTAATCTGGATAGGTACTTTCTTGTATTTTTCCCTTGGGAAAACTTTTAAAAGGCAAACTTACCAAAAACAGTAACAAATCAAATGTCAAGAGAGTATTTCCAATGTTAGGACAATAAATGCACGTGTCTGAAGTTTAATAATGCAAAAATTTGTTAGTTTCTTGGGTTTTAAGCTCTGAAATATGTCATATTAAATTTAGTCACAGCTGTTCTAAGAAGTATTTAAGGAGGGAAAAAATCTTACTCATTTTTTAATGTGTGTTTTATACCTGCATATCTGTGCAAAAACGCTTTTACTGAAATTATTCATTAAAGTCCAGTTGCTGACCTTTGAGTTGTCTGATTCACTTATTCTGTTCTTTAGTTGCCTCACACTGGATGCAGAGGAATTGATTCACATTTGTTATTAACTGTTAGTTTGTTCTCTTATGGTGTTGGAAGCTTTATTGAAGCCCTGGAATGTAAGTTAACTTTGATGGCGAAAAGATCAGCTTATCCTTCTTCAAGTGGAATAGGAGGAATGGGAAAGTAATAGGCCCGTGAGGGCTGAATGAAAGGAAAAGGGATATATATCAATAAAATCATCAGGTTTTTACTTATTTGATATAGATTTGTTGCAGTGTGTCCCCAATTTTTTATCCCTTCATGTATTCATGACTTTTACAATGTAACTTTGCTGTTCCTCCCACCAAGAGATTGAGTTTGTTTACCTACCCTTTAAATCTGAAGGATTGGCCTCGTAACTTGTTTTGGCCAATAAAATGCAGAGGAAATAGCATTATCCCAGTCCTGAGTAGACTTCCAAAGATTTGTAATACTTCCACTTATTCTTTTACAACCCTACCCAGCTATCATGGTAACAAGTCCAGCCCAGCCCGGCCTGCTAGATAATGAGACACGTGGCCCAGTCACCTGTGGTGTACCAGCCAAGAACTGCCAATAGCTGGTAAACAGCCAGACATGTGAGTGAGGCTATGCTAGACTAGCTATCCCCTGCCAGCCTGCCAGCTGACTTCACATACACTGGATCCCAACAGGTCGGCCAAGCCTGGCCCAGACTGGCAGAACTACCCAGCTGACCAGTAGACTGTGAGCAATAATAAATAATTAGGATTGTAAGCCAGAGTTTTGGGGTGGTTGGTTATGCAGCATTCTTGAGAGAGTAGGTAACTGATACACCACCTAACTGAATAGTTATTGCTATGTAACAAATCACCTGAAAATTTAGTAGCTTAAAACAACAATTTATTACTATTTCTCACAGTTCTGTGTTTGATTACTATGGTTTTAATTAGCTGTGCAAGTGCTTTCAAGCTAGGCATGGCAGACTTCAAAGGGGGCTGCAGCAAAATGTCCCATCCCACATGCTCTTATGCCATGAACCCGTTAAGCACTGGATTTTGTTTTTTCACCCCCTTGAATCTGAGCAGGCCCTGTGACTGCTTTAACAGAATATGGCAGAAGTGATGCTGTGGCAGTTCGTTTGAGGCTAGAGGAAAGGAGATAATGTATAGATGTGGTATATCTGTAGCAATAAGAACATAAAGGAATTCACAGCTTCCGTTTTCCAGCAGTCAGAAGAGAAGTCATCTGTTTACATGGACTGAGGGAGTTGATCAGAGGCTTGAGGAAAATTAGGAAGATACATTGAAGTCAATGACAGGCTAGTAGCCTGCTAATAGTTCCCCGATACATTTTTTCCCCTTCTTTCATAGTAATGGAATTTTTGGTTGGGAACATAGCCACACAACAATATGGCTGATTAGCACATGATATCATGCCAAAGGATCTGGACACAAATGACGTGTGGATGATTCCATTTATATAAAGTACAAATGCAAGTAAAACCATCGTTAGAACACAGAGGAGTGGTTACACATGGGACAAGGTGGAGCCTAGAAGGAGGCACGAAGAGGCTTCTGGGGGTCTGGTAATACTCTTCTTGTCCTGGATGCTGGTTATGCATGTGTGTTCTGTTAACAAAAGTTCAGCAAGCTATACATTTATCATTTTTGCACTTTTCAGTATTTTTTTTCAATTTTTAAAAGTTTTTTTCTAAGACTATGTGTCAGCTGCCCTTGCAGCTGGGTGTGGCCATGTGACTAAGTTATGACCAATGGGCTATGAATGGAAATGATGTGTGCAACTTCCAGATGGTGCCCTGAAAAAGGAAGGCGGCCCATTTCCCCTCTTCCTCCGTCCTGCTGCTTCGAACGTGGACAGAGCAGCAGATCACCTAGGCCAAATGAGGGTAATTCACTGGGGAAGGTGGAACAAGATAGAAGGAACCTGTGTCTCTGGATGGCCTTGGGGAGCAGAGGCACCATCCGAGCCTGGGACCCTCTGTTTTTGGACTACCATGTGAAAGATGGAATATCTTGTGTCTGCCATGGTTATCATGATACATCTAGCCAAACTTACATCCTAAATAATACTATAGATAAAGAGATTGATGTGACATTACAGATTTGGCCTCCTGGCAACCAGGAATCTGTAATGGAAATCTGCAGTTACGTGACAGTATTTCACAGGGCTCAACCAGCCATAGTAATAGGAAGGATAGATTGCAAGCTTGATCTTGGGTTCATTTAATGGAAGAAGAGGGTGAGGAAGTTAGAATGCTTTTGATAATTTCAGTAAAAGAAGATAGAGTTCTGGCTGAGCAGAGAAGTGAGGCCAACAGACAGTGGAGTTTCCTATGATATTGCAGAGCAAGTGTAGGAAGAATGAGAGAGCACAAGATATTTAAGCTAGGAAACTAAGAGTACTCATTACAATGAATTAGCGACAGCCCCAATCTTGATACTCCATAACAGCGTGTATACCAATAATTCAAGCTCTTTGAAATCCTCAGTTATTAGACCATTCCCAGGCTTCTACTTGAAGAGCGTGGTTTGGAGGGACTGAATAAACAAGCCTGTAGGATGTAATGACAGGAAAATCACTCGGGGAGGGCTCACTTCAGTGAGAAGCCCAGCGTGATTTGCTTCAGCTCATCAACCAGCAGCTCTAGAGTATTGCAGAAACTTGCTAAAAAGTGATAATAAAAGGAAAAGGAAAGAAAACTATAAAATAGGTGTTTTGCTTCAGGAGTTATTAATCCAAACTACCATGGAGAAAAAGGAGACAACTAACCAGAGGGCCCAAATGAAGTGTCCTTCAAAGGCAATGTTGGCCAAAAATTAAAGTGGACTATATATATACTTAAGGACTTAATTATGAATAGGCAAATACAAAGGGTCATAACTAATGTTACCAACAATTACATAGAAAAATATATTCACACAGACATACATGCTTGTATACAAAATTGAGAGTTGCTTCCATAAAGGAAAATTGGGGCACTGGTGGCGTGGGCTAGGAGAATGGGGGTTCAGTGGTTGGGAGACCATCTCTTATAAAAATAATCCTTTGTACTTCTTGAGTTTTTACTATGGATGTATGAGCTTTTCAAAAATGTTTTTCTTATTACAAACTGAAATCTTGTTACAAATTGAGAAAAGTAGGCAATTTATGCTTTTTCCTTGGCTTTCTATCTCAGTTTGTAGGAAGAAATGTGGTTTTACTAATGAATCTTTATTTCCATATACATAGCACTTACTTATAGTGCTGTTTTCTCCCCAGAGTTTCTTACCATCCATTCTGAGGCCCAAAAATGTAAACTTCTCTACCGGAGGTGCATGAAGAAAGCATCACCTATGGACAATATGACAAAATGATTCCAATTTTCTAGCACTTTATAATTTTCAAAACAATCCTGCCTCCATCCTTGCTGTTCACAATAATCCCATAATGTATGCACAACAGTTATGATTTCATCGATGCAGAAGCAGGCTTGCAGAGCTTATTTGCTCAGGATCACACAGCTATTGGACTTAAACCCAGGACTTCTGATTCCAAGTTACTTAGCGCACTCTGCTGTACGCAGTGTGGCCTGTGTGAGTAATCATGGTGAGGCCAGTGCAATTGGAACATGTTCTTTGCATTTGACAATGAATACACTATCATTGGGCCATGAGAATAAAGCCTTTGTATATTAAGCCTTGGGTTTTGGAATGTGTTAAAAGACAAATTTTATTTAAACTAAGCCTAATTATGTTACTTTAGAAATTACTTTCATATGTGCTAATTCATCTGAACCTCAAAACATGGCAAGGCAAGTATTCTTGTCCCTGTTTTTGGATGAGGAAAGAAACTCGGGGAAGTTAAGTGACTTATAAAACAGGTCTTACTGTTGGTTAGAGGCAGAGCCAAGATTTGAACCTAAATCCTCTGTCTCCAAAAATGATGCTCTTTCCAGAGTAGATATCGTTGCTAAAGTAGGAGCTGACATTTCTAAGTGCCTGGTTTTGAACACAGTAGGCATTTCGATAAATGCTTATTTTTTTAACTTTCTGTATGCACACACATATAATTTATATAAATAACTCAACGTAATCATTTGTATATACTGAGGGGTTTTTGTTTAGGTTGCCCCTTCAATCCTTTTGTTGGTTGTCCAAACTTCTGTCTTCCATGCACTGCCAATTTCCAGGTAACCTATGTCAGCAACTGGGCATGTATTCTTCCTTATTTTTTCCATGCTTACAACTTTATATAAACACACATATATACACACTGGCAACTGTCATTGTTACATAAAAATGTGAGTGTATTATACACACATCAATATATTGATTTTTTATGCACCAGGACTGTGTAGAAGCCCCCTGGAGTCACTTACATAGCTCTGGTTCATTCTTTTAGATGGCTGTAGAGCATCTCATGACATGAATGTACTGTCACATTCAATCGTTCCACTGTTGGTGTCCAATTTTCTGCCACTATGAACAATGCTGCAGCAAACATCCTTGTCACATGTCCTTATGTACCATTATGTACTGATGGTTCTGTGGCCTTGGGATAGATTCTCAGAAACGAGATTGCTTGGTGGAGGGAGATATATAGCTACACGTATCCTTTAAATAGATATTGTTATATTCCTTTCCCCCAAAAAGGCTATACCACTTCACACGTCCACCAGCAACAAGAGTTTCTTTTCCCAACATCTTTGCTAGCAGTTGGAATTATTGTTCTTTTTTAACTCCTGTCTTTTTGATAAATATATACTGCTAGTTGTTAAATTTATTAGCATTTTTGAATACTGGTAAATGCAAGCACCTTTTCATAAGCCTGTTGGTTATTTAGATCTGCTCTTTTGTGAATTGCCTTGTTATATGTTTTGTCTATTTTTCCATTAGGTTTCCTTTTCCTACTCAATGTGCAGAAGTCTGGTGAATATTATAAAAATTAACCCTATGCCATTTTTATTCACTTTCCCCAAATCTAGAATTGTTCTATAAACTTTTTTTAATGGTATCTTTGCCATACAGCTTTTAATTTTTGTATATTTCAACATATCTGACATTTCTTTTGTGGATTCAGGGTTTCCAGTCTCGGTTTAAAAGGCCTCGATTTGGGATCTTTCAAATGACTGTTAATTTATAATTTCCTGTTTCTCTTCCTAGAATTAGAAATTATAACTAATACAGATATTGTCAAATAGCCCTGATTTCTTTTGCGTAACTAATTGACATGGAAAATTTAGTATTGTTTTATCATTACTCCCTCAGTTTCTGACTTCCTCTAGCTACGATAATGAATATTACAATCATGACAACAGATGCTATTAAATGGTACAGACATTAGAACCTGTGTTTGGTTAGCAATTTATTTGAAAAAGAGCTGAACCGTCATTTGTGTAGCAGACTTGTCTCACTATAGAAAAAAGTCTGATTAAAATACTGCTTTTATTGAGTTTAAAGTTAACCAATGTTTTTAAAACATTTTAGTGAAAATGTGACATGATTAATAATTAGGTGATTTGATCTCATCTTCTAATCAGGACATGGGTGACCTTCCCTACTATCCTCAACACAAATGACTTCACCTTCCAAGTAATCATTTGCATTCTTCTAAAGCATTGGAGGTGAACTTTTGTTATCATCTACCGCAGCAAAATAAATAAATCTTTCCTCTTCATGGCTTTAGCCTAGTAATATAGAAATGCATGCAGCCTCTCTTAAGATATATTCACCAAGCACAGACGCTGATTTTCATGAGCTATTTGTAGTTTGGGCTTAAGAGGACCCAGGAGTACACGCAGCAGGAAAATGAAAACAGAGCTGAGCAAAACAACCAGAAAAGAAGTTATGATTAGTGAGATCTTCTGTTTTCCTTTCTTATAATTGCACTTTTTATCATTTACTGTCCTCAAATTGGAGACCATTGTCAGCACTAATAAGATTTTATACCGGTTGCCTTTGAAAATCTAATAAGAAGGAAGATATATTAATAGCATTATATTAATATTAAATATTTGCACAAAAATTTATTACTATTTGTTATGGTAATATAATTATATCATGTTAAAATACACAGATATACCTGCAAGCCATCATGTTGATTAGAATCATCTGTGGGGGGAATGGTGCGGGTAATTGTGACAGCATTATTTCCTTTCAAAAAATGAGGGAATCTGAGTCTTAGGTCAATATTTTTCTAAGATCACAAAAAGTTGTCTGCTAGTGTGGGAGCTCAGGTTTGCTTTTAGCAGGACAGTGCCCAGAGAGCCTTGTTCGCAGGCTCCTACGGTACTTGCAAAGCCTCCATGACTTCTGTGCTAGTAGGTGGACTCTTCTTGCCAGGGAGATGCCTGTGCAAGAAAAGCCAAGCATCCTCTCTCACCTGGGTACCCTTCTCTCTTCCTTGTGTCCAAACAATGTGTTCCCATGTTTCCTGTGTCTCTTCTATTTCTTATTCTCTCCTTTAGAGCCAGCAACAATCAAAATTGCCCTCTGCTCACTGGTCCCAGACACTTACTACCTTTAAATGAGACACACAGTCCATCTAATGTCTCACTTTCTTGAACACTTCCTGCTTGGTTAGCAACTGGAAAGTGACTACAGCCCCTGCCCAAGCCAGGCGTTACCCATTCCAAAGGGCAACAAGAACTTAAAACTGAGACACACAGAGCAACGCTCAAGTGCCCTGTTTGGAGAGGCAGCCTGAGTGCTTTCTGACCAGGAGAGCACTGGGCCGTGAACTCTTCTTGAGCTGCAAACTAAGGCCAGAACTGGGCTCAGTGCAGTAACTGTGCCAAGTGCTGCAGAGGCCAGACCAGCAGTGTCCTCAGAGGCTGGTACTGCCTTACTGCCTGCACTGTACACTTGCTGGGCAATGTAATAGCTCACCTCTGGTGTTAATAATAGGAGGCGAGAATTGATTGTTTTATTTCTAGCAACCAAAATGGCAAGCCTTCCCACATACGCTGGGAGAGGGAAGTAAGTATTTTGAACAGAGATGTCTTAAACAGCTGACATACTGGCAAAGCACATCGAGCCAGGAGACTGATCAGGACCAGGGTGGCAGCCATATGATACATCGCAGGTGCTCTCACACAGGCATGCCTGCCCTTTGTAACAAGAAGTGATTTGCTGAGGCCTCTTGATGAACAAAGTTTCATCAACATTCCAAACGCGTGGATGATGGTTAGGACCACTGTTTCAGTTGTCTATCACACCACCCCAAAGTATAGTGGCTTCAAATAACCACCTTTTACTTTCTTGGCTCAAAGTGTTGTGGGTTGGCTGAACTTAGCTGAGGGGTTCTGGTGGTCAGGCTTGGGATGTCCCACGAGGCTGCATTCAGATGGGAGCGTGGCTATGACTGGAATGTTCGAGATGGCCTCTCATCCTCCAGAGGGTTGGCAAACTAGGACACCCAACCCCAGGCCAAATCCGACCAACAGTCTGCTCTCTACTGCTGCAGGCTAGGAATAGTTCTTACCTCTTTAAATGGCTGGGGGAAAAATCAAAAGAAAAATTTTTTGTGACACGTGAAAATTACATGAAATTCAAATTTTGGTGTCTGTAACCTTTTATGGACACATGGCCAGGCTCATCCGCTGACACAGTGCTTATGGCTGCTTGTGCTCTGCAATGAGAGAGTTGAGCACTTGCAACAGTCAACAAAGGCCACATGGCTTACACAGGTAAAAATATTTTCTATCCGGCCCTTCATAGAAAAAGTCTTCTGACCCCTGCTACTGTACCTCTCTCCACAGACATCTCTTCATTAAACCTCAGTGGGTTATCTTTAGAATTTTCAGAGTTTTTTCTTTCTAAATAATGATATTAGAGAGAAGTTAGCCTGTCACTTGCAAGAATTATCACCAAATAACATGTCGCAGGTGTGAGTAATTTTTGGCTTAAAAGCCAAACTGAGTATAATTTTCATTATATTTACTCTATTTAACATCGTTTTTCAGACTACTGGACTAATTCTGAGGCCATACCTAACATTACCAGATGCATACAAATAACGGAACCATCAACGATCACGCAGAGAGAAACTTTCAGAATTGGCGTCTTTTTCATCCTCCTTGTTAACTTGGTGCTGCAACACCAGAATTCCTTGTGCTTCTTATCTCTACTCAAATTCACATTTTGGAAATAAATTAAGTGCTTAGACTAAAAGCAATTTTAACTGCTTAACTGTCAAAGTTACCTTTCTTTGCTACTGCTGTGCAGCTGAATATCTATTTCCAAACTAAACCATGAGCATCCTTCCCTCATCCCCACCAGCTGCAGCATGGTCACTGGACAGGCACTTAGAGGCTTGCCATTATTTTTATTTAGAAGGGGAGAAATTAAATACTCGCTGATTTTTAAAAAGGAGAATTGGAAACAAATAGCATTTCTGCCTTTTCGATGTAAACCCCAAATGTCTTTTTAAACAATAGCTGGAAAATGCTGGACATGAATAGATACAATCCTTGCCCTTAAAGAGCTCCCAGCCTGGTAGAGACAAATAAACAATGTGATGCAGGAACTGAAAACTGACCATTGATAACCCCAAATTATGACGGGAGCACAGAAAACAGGCACCTGACCTGGCTTAGGAATGTCTGGGATGACTTGCTAAGGGAACTGACGGGAAGGAAGGCAAGTGGGACCAGCCCAGAAGCCTCCCCAGGAACCCACCCAGGGCCTGATGGAGATGTCACTGCTTGGTCCCCCGCAGCCTGTCATAACTGATAGCCACTGATCTTTATTGGTTTACTTGTTCCTCTTCCACTACAACCTGGTAACCCCTTAAAGGCAGGAACTGTGTTGGCATTCGATCTACAGTGACTGCCTGAAGGTAGCTGATGCATGAGAACCATCTGATAAATGAATATGTGGAAGTTTCTGGGCTGATGAAAATATTCCTTCTCTAATATGGGCTAATGTTTAAAGACAATATTTTATGCCCATACTGTGATATATTAAAAAATCTGTACTAGTTAGTGTTTGAAATGCCAATACCAGATATTAGATGCAAGAACAGGGTGGTGAACCATGGGGGGGGCAAGAACAAACAAGACACAATCACCGCTCGCCAAAAACTCACAGCTTAAACTGGAGGTTTCATGATGCCCACCTATAATTCAAATAGATTGTCTTTCATTTGCTTATATTTTGGAATTCCACAAAATATTTCTTTTGAATAAAGGTTTCCATTTCCAAAAAACATTAAAAAGGAAAACCTGGATCAAGGTAATAGGAAGGCTAAATTTTCTTGAAATATTTGCATATTTTTCTCCCTCCATTTTAAGACTGGGAAGAAACTTTAATGGAGGGAACTGAGAATTTACATTTTCAGAGATGTTCATATTCCTCCTGGATTTCATCTTAGTTTTTCTTCACCAGCCTTCGTTAGCACCTTTTTGATAGGTAATATACAACAACATACAGATGTTTACAATAATAAAATGGTTCGTTCTTTCCTATATACTGCAATATCACTTAATATTTCCTACCGTTCAGAAAAAAAAGCCTCTATGCATATCATGTTGGTTTTTAAGAACATCACATTTTCAAAATAGGATGGTTTAAGATCATCTTAAGACTCATATGCAGTGAATCCTTCTATGAGGTGCGTAGGGAAAAATAAGCCAAAAGACATATAGGTACAGTATTCTTTATTATAAACAATCAGATAACAGTATAGGTGTGCATCTGAAGGATGGCTGAAGCCAAGATATTATAATCAAAAGCATTACTTAAAAAGAAATGGTTTCTTTTTTTGTTGGTTTGTTTGACATTAATTTGAACTTATCCTTAACATATGCTAGCATCACCTAATCTTGTCATACAGTTCAGCTGTTAAATCATAACAGGAAAAGACAAAATTTGGAATGCATGTTACATTTTGCTTTATTTACTGAATACATATACCAAATATTCAGGACACATTCAAAGTTAAGCAGGCGCTTAAAGCCTAGCAAGCGATCTGTGTAAAATGCTTTTGCTGTTGTCATGGGGGTATTCAGTTCCTTGGAAGACAATGAAAAGGGATTCTAAATGCTAGGTTGTTGCCCGTTTCCTGATTTATACTGAGTGTAAAAAAAAAAAAAACATAACACAACATAAAGTGAATGTGTTGAACAGTGACATCTTTATAGTTCCAAAGCACTGGCAGATATTAAAATACCGTCTAAGTAAAACAAACTTTTCACATCTCCATTTTTTAACAGGAAAAAAACCAGAAAACAGGCTTGAACAACAGGCTAAGTGTTCTGGGTCTTGTGAGCAGGCCAAATGTTATTATTCTCTATTGCACAACCCTTGTCCATGGCAACCTTAGACATGTTTGGCATTGCTGATGCATTTAATGGCTTAGTATGTCCACTTTGCTGTAAAAAAAATGCTATTACATTTTTCAGATTGTCTACCTCAAGGAATGAATGCTAAATGAGCACATTTAGAAGTCTGAAATCAAATACTGCAGTACAACATTGGACAATTCTTGCCAGCAAAAATAAAAAAAGGCTGATTAAAATGTGACTATGTTACAAAGACTGAAGGGTTAATTTCTCATCAATTCTAAATTCTCTGAATTTCACATATATCCTAATGACGGCTTTTGGTGAGACATGACTGGTGATGATGCATATGTACCACTTTAATCATTTATTTTTGAAGAAATAATTCAGGTTCACTGGAATAATTTTGTCCTGGTTTCCCAAAGCTGCATGAAAATTCAAGATTTGGTTTTTTTAATGTCATGTGTAAGCAACCAGTTCTGATTAATTCTGTAAAGGTATAAGATCACCAGAGGGTGAGTTTGATCAAGAAAGCCATGTTTGGAGCGATCCCTGATGGCCCAGCAGTTAAAGTTCGGCGCCCTCTGCTTCAGTGGCCCGGGTTCGCCTCCTGGACGCAGAACCATACCACTCATCTGTCAGCAGCCATGCTGTGGCAGCAGCTCACACAGAAGAACCAGAAGGACTTACAATGAGAATATATAACCATGTACTGGGGCTTTGGGGAAGAGAACAAAAAAAAGAGAGAGTGGAAGACTGGCAACAGATGTTAGCTCAGGGTGAATCTTTCCCAGCAAAAAAAAAAAAAACGAAAAGAAAAGAAAGCCAGGTTTGGTCTCTGAAGCAGAAACCATGTGTACTTGCTACTCTCTCATGGAATGATACTCATATGAGGAAGACTCACCATATTAATGCCTTTCCCAAGAAAAAGGGAGATGGAGAATTATTGGAAAACAGGGAAGCAAGGGGAGAAAAAAACCAACTTTGAGACATAGAAGAAAAGTGGCATTTATCCAAAGACATCTTCATCCATTACCTGATTGCTCAGAAGAGAAGGGAAATGAGTTTTGAAATAGAGATAATTAAGATATCAATCACATTTTCTTTCAAGCAAAACAAAAACTGTGTGTTGTGTTTTGTTTTACAAGTTCTGAAACATGAAGATGTCCATACAAACAGATTTACTATTAGACTCTCAGCCCCAGAGGGACTGTCTCTTGTTTATACTTGATTCCACAGTACTTAACATGGTACCTGCACATACAGGTACACAATACATAGTTGATGAACCAAGAAACTACGGGGTTTTCTTAACACTAAATGGGCCACCTAGTTTTAATGTAAAATGTAATATTTATTTTCTATTGTATATATGAAAGTTCCTATTAGATAATACTAGTCATTACAAGCAGTGACAGTAGTAGCTCACTCATATATCTTTGTCACATGATCATTTCTACCTTGAATACAATTTAATGAGAAACAACTACCGTGTGCACTAATGCTAGAAAGAGTTGAGACAGAATGTATAAATGAAGAAACCTCTTGGATTACTGAAGTACCGTCTGTTACAAGCATAATTACCTTCTTAAATTATACATTTTTAAGAGGGTGTGAAATATTTTTCCAAGCAATGCAGTGTTTAGTGGGTGGAAATTATATATATGAAAGTACCTAGAAATTTGGGGAATTTTCCTCTCTTTATCACCCAAGGGTAAATAAGAATAGGTTTTTAATATTGTGTATTTTTTTAAGTGTCCTGTCATTCAGTACCACTGTTCCCCAGAAATTACAGGAATTATGAAACTATTATCATTTTACCTGGGAAGTTATTTCCAAGCATGAGACTTTAGCTTTATAAGAGACTACTAGATTTGACCAGTAGATAATTTAATCAACAGAGACACTGAGTTAAATAACTTATAAATTTGACCCCAGTAATGGGATTTTCTCAAAGGCTTCACCATTGTTTTAGTAATCTGTAAATAGTTAAAATTTCTAACAGGCAAGGAAATATGACAAAAGGAGGGCCCTCACCTAGAGACTTTTACTGTGGGAATGTGGGAAGGCATAAGTAAACACAGAGGATGCTTTTGTCCAACTCTCTTATTCTACCTGCTGCTTCTCCACACAGGACCACACATGGCCTCACAGCTCACCATGCAGACGTGGACATCTGACGGACTGCCCGACACGAATAACCAGGAAACAGGAACCTGATTTCCTATGTGGAAAACAGGAGTCTCCCTGGTTGATTCTCGGACTATGTTCTGGTCTTACCTTGCAATTTGGGGATATAGCTCAGTTCATGCTATTTTCATGTTTTTTTTGCCATATTAGATTCATTTTTTTTTCTTTACAGTAGTAGATTATGAGGCAACAGGACTCTCAGCTTCACAGTTTTTTCTTTTCTAATCACAGTTAAAATTTGTTTAAAATGTACCCTTAATATCAGCACAATAGTCCAGCTATAGGTATTTCAACTTCAGAAATAAAATAAAATTTATGTGTCCGATCTTACATAATTGATTGTATAAGCTTGGGTTTTTTCCTTGCGAATAGCACTAAAAGTGAGATCACTTAAATCACATGGGTTTGATTGCTTTGTTTTGTCTCAAAGTGTTACTTGCTCTAGTGCTGCTAGTACCTGACTTTTGCCGTATAAACAGTTTTAATATTTTTCTGGTGGCCACACAACATGCCATACAATGACATGGCTGACTAAAGCTGCCTTTTATTCTGCCAACGCCCTTCAAATACTATTGATACAGTTGCCTTTTGTTTGTTTCCTCCCACAAAAGAAGCTGCTTTTTATAGCCGAGGGACAAAAAAACCTGCTTTTCTAATCACATTGCACTGGCTATCAGGTTAACCAGAAAGCACAAAACAAATGGTGATAAAAAATATGAATAGTATATATTATATGTATTTACACGTGTACTTAAAACTTCAATTAGTTGCAAATCTGAAATGATATAAGCCACTGCCTGCAATAGCATCTATTCTATAGAAATGTAGACTGAGACCTGACTGTTACGACACTGAAGAAATCGGGTTATGTGGAGAGCCCATTTGAGTCAGAACTTTGTCCAACCACTGCAGCGGTCCGTGAAGATGAATCTCAATCCAGCAGGGGGTGCTCGTGACATCCTGGCGATGATACTCGGCTCCCCAACCCTGAAAGGAAGAGTGGAAGCCAAGAGTGACTGTGCCAGACTTTACAGTCGGCTTCGAGAGGCATGAGACAGAGCTCAGTGGACTCGGAGCCCACGCCCCAGCGCAGCTCCAGAGACCTGGGGGAGAGAGCGTGGCCTCTACCTTCCTGTAAGCACAGGCCAGCTTTTACACCAACCAGACAGCCTAATCAAGCCCTGCCCTCTGGGTTCACAACCAAATACACAGCCCTAGAGATGGCCTGGGCTCTAGTCATGCTGCAAACACTGGCATGTCATTTTCCCTTCCACAAGGGAAGAAACTTGACCTTATGTTCACCCCCTTCATGCTGAAGACAATGTTTTGCACAAAATGATTACTCTCTACAGACCTGTGACTGGCTTTGAACGTGGTAAAGAGAGAACTGGAGGGTGCTCTTGATTATTCAGGGTTGACTAACAAAGCTTGTTTCTCCTATCTCTCTCTCTCTCTCTCTCTGGTTCATGTCTGGCCATTCCTTATTTATTACCATTCACAGGAGAGAGAGTATAAATATTAATTAATTAATTAATTGGTGTATTTTTCTCTATATGTTACACATCAATGAAAAGTTATTTTTAAAAGAGGGCTCAGGGGCCGGCCCGTGGTGCAGAGGTTAAGTGCACATGTTCCGCTTCTCAGCGGCCCAGGGTTTGCCGGTTCGGACCCCGGGTGTGGACACAGCACCGCTTGGCACGCTATACTGTGGTAGGCGTCCCACGTATAAAGTAGAGGAAGATGGGCACGGATGTCAGCTCAGGGCCAGGCTTCCTCAGCAAAAAGAGGAGGACTAGCAGTGGTTAGCTCAGGGGTAATCTGCCTTGGGGGAAAATAAAAAAAGAGGGCTCACAGTCAAGCAAATTAGTTTTGTTACTGGCAACAGTGATTCTCTGTAGAGTTTTTTAAAAATTGGATTTCAACACAACCATGCTGCCTCCTCACACTTTACAGTGATGACCATGAACCTCAAGAGGACCTCTGATGCCCCCCGGCAATTGTACCACACTCCCCGAGTCCCTTCGTTCTCCCAACCCCCGATCCCTGCTGCATGCCCCAAATGACTTCACTCCTACTCCTCTCCCCTAAAACCTCAAACACCTACTCCACAGCCTGCTTGCAACAGATGATCTTCTTTGTTACTTTAGTGAGAGAAATGAAGCCATCAGAAGAGAATTTCCACAGCACCTGCACCCACAGACTCGGCCTTTCTACCTCTTTCCAGAGATTAATTCTCTGTGTTTCCACATAAGCCAGTCCGTCCCGTTGTGCATTAAGACTCACTCGCCTTCCCAGGGCCTTTGTTCCAGCAAACTCTCCACTGTCTCCTACAATCTTTTGCTTTATCCTGGATTGTCCTTATCAATATACAAACATACTCAAATATTTCCCATCTTCAAAATACTTCTCTTGGCCCTGCCACCTCCACCAGTTACTGCCCTATGTTTTTGATCCCCTTTCTAGCAAAAATCCTAAAAAAAATTGCCCAGTCTGGCTGTCTCAATTCCTCTCCTTCCATTCTGTCTTAAATCCAATCTAAGTAGCATTTCACCCTAGCCTTCAACAAGATCAAAAAAGCCCTTTAAATCGCTAGAATGAACAGCACCCTCAGTCTTCGTGCCGCTCGGGCAGCATCTGAGTCAGTTCACCCTCCTCCTCAATGACCTACAAAGCACCCTCCTCTCTTGCTCTTACTACTACTTCGCTAGTTGCTCTTTCTCGGTTTTCTTTGCTGGTTCTCTCTTCTTCCCCATCTTTTAATGCTGAAATGTCCCAGGGCTCCATCCTAGAACCCCTTATCTTCTCTGTTTAAACTCAAACTGTTGGTGATCTCATCCAGGCTCATGGAGTTAAAAACTGTCCCTGTAGTGACAATTCCTAAATTTACATCCCCAACAGCCCTCTCTCCCCAAATCCAGACCGGCACATCTAACTGCCTACTCGGCATCCCCACTTGGATGTGTGACTAGACATCTCAAAGTTATTTTCCCTCAAACTGAACTCTTAATCTTGTATCTAAACCTGATCTACCTGTATCATCTCCATCTCGGCTGAAGGCAACGTCACCTAACTCCTCTCTTTTTATCATATCCTGCATCAAATCCACCTTCACAATTCAGAATCCTTCTCCTTCTCACAACTTCTACTGGAACTCTCCTCGTGGGAGCAACCCTCATCTCTCATCTGAATATTGCCACAGCTTCCTGACTGGTCTCCCAACTTCCACCCCTGTCTGTAGCATACCTGTTCTCCACACAGCAGCCAGAGTGATCCTTTAACAACGTTAAGTCAGTTCATGAAAATCCTCTGCTCAAACCCCCACGATGGCGTCCCATCTCTCTACAGGAAAAGCCAAAATCCCGGCAGTGGCTTACAGAGCACTGGGATCTGGTTCCCTGCTACTGCTCCAATCACCCTCACCTCCGGCTCACTCATCACGCCCCAGTCACACTGGCCTCCTCACTCCTCCAAATTCCCAGGCATGCTCTTGCCGTGAGGCTTACCCTTCCCTCTGCATCTATTGCTCTTCTCCAGACACGTTTATGACTAACTCGATGTCTTCTTCAAGTCTTCGCTGATGTGTCACCTTTTCAATGAGGCCTACACTGATCACCTTTTAAAACTTGCAACCTCCCTCTACCCCAGCACTCCAATTCTCCACGCCCTGCTCTACATTCTCTGTCCACTCAACTTCTTTATCATAGCTGATGTTTATTGTCCATCTCTCCCTACTAGAATATTGATGCCGTGAGGGCAGAGATCTTTGAGTCATCATTGATGTGTCCCAACACCTAGAATGGTGCCTGGCACATGGTAGGCACTCAATAACTATTTGTTGACTGACTGAAAGAGTCCTAGAACCAGTAAAAATCAGAGCAGAAAGAGACCTTAAAGATGATCTGGGCTATCACCCCCCAGTAGAAGTCACCAGTGTTTAGTCATCCATAATTTTTTAAAATTCTAATAATGTTTTATTTAACCCAATATACCCAAAATATTATATCAATATGTAATCAATATGAAATTGAGATATTTTATATTCTTTTTATTTGTACTGTATTTTTTTCCAGTTTTACTGAGATATAATTGACACATGAATTGCATTGCTTTTAGGTGTACTGTACAACATAATGATTTGATATATGTGTATACTGCAAAATCACCACCACAGTAAGTTCAGTTAACATCCATCACCTCACTGGGTTACAGTTTTTTTTCTTGTGATGAGAACTTCTAAATCTCTTTTAAACTGATCATCTATAGTTATATCTGCTAAGGATTTATTTTCTTTAAAAGTTCCTGTACTATTAGTAACAGTTTGTTTTCTGTGAATTGTGTAGCTTTATGAATTTAAATGTTGCATATCTGAGAACTACATCTAGTTGATCCTGGGAAAATCAGATTTCTTTGTAAGCTTATGTTACAGTGAAATAATTACCTCTGGGGTATTGGCATTTCATCCTAATTTTAAAAACAGAGACCTGGAAAGAATAACCATATGATTCAAATGATTGTTCACTAATGGCAATTTAATGCCCTCTGCTGGCTCTAAAGCATCAGAACGTTTGAAAAGATTTCTAAGCATTTGTTAATTGCTTTACAATGTAAAAATGCTTTTAAAACTTAACAGTAAATTTGAATAAAACTGCTTTGCCATCATGAAATAGAAATGGTTTCAAGAAGCCATTTTTTAAATTGGAAACTATAGTCTTGATTCTTATTTTTAAAATAATCACTAGAATTACAAATACAGTAAAGTATAATTTGAGTATAGAACACAGGCCAATTATTTTTTATGATAACTTTAAAGGATTAACAAAATTCACTTTGAAAAAAACCTAGTACAAGCCATACTGATTCCTTGGATGGATATGTGACAATGCAGAAACGGTGTCATGTGTACCCAAATAGTTTGATAAAGAAGCTCAGATTCTGAAATATTAGAATTATTTGTAAGTGCTTTGCAAGAGCTGAAACAGCAGATGGTGAAAGAGAGGGCTTTAGCTTTAATGTGAAAATCCAGTTATTTTTCCTTCCCACTAAATAACTTGTTGGTTCTCCAACCTTCACATCAACCTTAATAAGATCTAATTTGAGAAATTCATCAAATATTCATAAATGGAATATCTACTGCTATCTCAGAATTAATCATACTCAGCTTAATGTTTCTATCCCAATTTGTTCATGCCTTTATACAGCACTTAATTTACACTATCTTGAATTAGAGCCAGTACTGTCTATTTTGTAGCTTATTTATAAATATTATCTCCTCTGTTTGCCTGTATGCTTTCTAAGAGTACGGAGAACGTCTTATTTAATTCAGGTACATTCATCATCATTTACTGAGTGACAATAGTACCCAGCAATTTGAGGGATGGAAAAATCTCTGTAGCATTAAGTTCTATAAAATTATTGTCACTTTATCTTTTGCCTTTAAAAAAATCAGATAACTACCTTACCTTGTTTTTCCTCCAAAAGTAATATGCTTAAGAATCTTCTTATAATTGCTTAAAAAGAGAGGTCATACTCATAGAGGAGCTCTTCCTAAAAACAATTAAATACAGTTCCAAAAAAAGGCTGTCTACTCGAACTGGCTGTATAACTACCATATCAACCAAAGAGCGCTTTTGGTTTTGTTTTGTTTTTCACTTTCCATCTTGTAATCTGGCAGCAAGCACTCCTTACCTTAACAAAACTCATCCGGATAGTGCACATCTTGGTGAGCTCATAGACGACTTCAAAGCCATGGTGGACTGACTGAGCCAGCAACTGGGCAAAGAGCTGGTTGTTGAAGATCTTGAGGCTGCAGCCACTGGGGATCTTGCAGACAGTGGCTGGGTGGAAGCCGTGCTGATAGTTGCAGTTCCGGCTCTGTACAAAGATGCTGCTGTCACTCACGCACTCGGCGTAGACCTCTCCCCCGACGTAGTACAAATGCACGCCTACGGGCAAAAACACAGCCTTCAAACACCAGCACCGTATTTACTTCAGGTGAAACACCGCTCCCTTCTCACTGACCTCTGTCACCTCTAGAGATGGGACTGTCTCCTGTGAGGTTCATTCTGATATCACCGATTACAGATTAGTAAAATGTGTGACCAAAGTACCCACTGGCTTTAATGATAATCTGTGTTTTTTCCATAAACCCATTCAAAAGCAGACGGCAACCCATGTTTACAATCATTGCCGAGACCAAATAAGCAGGCTCTCACATACCACCCCCATCACTCTCGATCTCACGCTGATGCATTCTAAAAGGCAGAGCCCATAACAGCAGATGCAAAATAAATACACAATGCAGAACATCACAGAGTCCTTTGGGTCCATAGATAAATAAAAAAAAAAAAAATTGGGCACAAAGAATATCACGGAAAATCTTACTTAAGTGCATCTACTACACCCATTTCAGAGGGAACAAGAAATGAAGTTTAAATTTTATTTTACCAACAATTAGAAATCCATTTCTCTTAATAAATCCTTAAAGAGACCTATTTCATTTTAAAGCTTATCACTTGCTATTACAGATCACAGAAATAATGCCTATTTTTTACTTATGAACAACGAAATTCTTGCCACAGTTTAGGATATAAAGACTCCCAGTCACAATGTGGCTCATGTTCTCTTAGCTCACGTTCTTGCAGTCAAAAGGCAGAAAACATCCTGAGCACGCTGCTGCTCACACTAATTTTTATTTCAAATTAAATTTTACTTGATTCTTTCCTTCTAAACGTCTGGGTTTTAGATTAAGCATAAATTTATAGCAAGGGACTGGGGTTAGATAAAATAAACAAGTTCTAGTCTAGCAAATATTAAACACCAGACCAATTTTTCTCCAACCTTTTAGCAGAAACAAAATTCGCCAGCACTAGATGTCAATAGGGTTGAAACAGTCACCATGCAGTGACATGGTGTTTGTAGAAATGAGCCTGATATACTTACAGTGATATATTTCGGATCTCCTCAAAATGAAAATACAAAACTTTTAAATAATAGAACTTACAGACCTGCAGGGGTTCTCAGGCCCGGTTCGCATAACTGCGTTTAGGAGACATGACGAGAGAGCTGCTCAGCTTCTCCGTCAGGTTCTAAGGGGCACTTGAGGCCATTCGGCACTTAATGGGACTACCACCCGCCAGAATTATTGTTTCCTTTTCCAATCTCCCTTCCCTTAATACAATTTTCGAAAAGAACGTTGTTCAGTAGGACGTATTCCAACCACGTCACTCTGAGGAAACGGATCCAGAGTCACAAAGATAAAGCACAGCTCTGGATATTCAGGCCAAGGTCCCCTCTCACCACCCAGATCAGACTGGCTCCCCTCTCCTCAGCCTTCCTCTCCCTTTCTTTCTCATCTCCACTATTCACTCTCCCTGAACGGCCTCGCAGGCAGTGAGCAGTAGGCAGAAAGACAGTGCTAATCGGCTGGGACACAGTTACTTGGCTGGGCTGACTTGCTGGAGGTGAGGCAGGGGCAAATCAGAGCAGCCTTTCTCTAACGACCCCTGTGACCTTTCGGGGAGAAGGCCCGGCCCTGGGGTGGCTTTTTTTAAACGAGAGTTTAAAAAGAGAGCAGAGAGTGGGGCTGCTAAGCGTTCAGTATGTGTTTGAATTGAATGACCTTCAAATATATAATCCTCCCAGAACCCATTAAGTAGAATAGATAAGATTTTTGTTATGTGACCCTGGTCTTTATTTAGGGGATGATTTTCAATCCTGTTAAAGTCTTATCCGCAACCACAGACATGTTGGCAGAGTAAGGAAAGCAGAGAAGAGCCTGGGCAGGCGGGCAGTGGTTTAGCATCCTGAGTGAGAAGAGGGAGCAGAGCCAACAGGAAGACCACCTGGAGGCCCAAGCCGGCTCTGAACAAGAGGACAAGGATGGAGCTCAACCCCAAGCTGAAGGAGCCTCAGTTTTAGCTCGAGACAGCAGCACCTAAAGAAGAGTCAAGTAGGCAAATGATTTTATTTGCATCCATTTGATAGGCCAGAATAGTGGCTATAAACCACATGTACTAGATTCAAAATCGCCAAAGAGACCAGTGAGCAAGAAGGACAAACGCCCAAAGAAAGTGCTTCCTGAAACGACAAAGAGAACCCAGGCAATGTGGTCCTCCAGCAAGTTCAACCCACATCTTGGACTACATTTCTTCTACGGTGGCGTCTTTCTTTATCTGAGCTTTCCACTTGTGTGTGGTTGCAGCCACCTTTTATGAGATTAGGGAGTCTGGAGTCCTGTGTTGCGGTTAATTAGGACCAGAGACACTTTGGGTTTGACTTGGGTCTGCTGAGTCAGACTGTAAGTGTGCTCCCTTTGAGTCCTCTTCTGTAGTCTTGAGTGACAGAGAAATGACGGAGGAAAGATTGGGAGAAGGATGGGTGAGTTAGGCTGGTGAGAGGGTTCCAATGCTCTGGAATCTAATAGTCAGAAGAGAAAGTCAGTGTCCCAAAGTGGAAGGAATGTGCATGGGTCCCCTCTTGACTGGGAGGGAGGGAAGATACCGCCACAGAAAGCAGATCTCATTACCCCACCGCCCTGCTCAGAGACCTCTGATGCCTTACTCAACTTCTGAGCACAAGCTCAACACCTTCCCTGGAGCTTGTAATCGATCTTCTCCTGGCCACTGTTGTCCTCTCTTCTGAACAGTTATCTTAAAAGCTGGCTGATTATCAGGATCAGCTGGAGCTTTAAGAAAGTGCATATATCTGAGTATAGTAACGGCAGTTTCAGAAATTCCTTGCATAGTTGGTATACACTCAAATATATGGGAGAAAGGATGTGAAGTCAGATTTGCTTTAAAATACTCTCGCAAAAATATTGTAGAGGGATGGAGGAAAAGAATGGCACAGGGTGTGACTCATTACTGAAGGTGGACATGTTAATATGAAGATTCATTACACCACTCTCTCTACTTTTGTGTGTTCAAAACTTTCCAAAATAAAAAATGTTTTAATGGATGATCAAAAAATAATAACATAAAAGTAAAGATTTCCAGATCTACACCAGGCCTTTGGTTCAGAGGATGCACGTGGGCCCTCCACAGGACCGTGCCTGCAGTTGTGCACTGCACAGCTCCAGGTTGCCTCATAATTATTACAAGACTTCTCCAGCAGATGGCAGTAACTTCTCTTGAGAAAGGGGCTCCTAATTCACATAAAGCTGCCTCTGGCCTGGTAGCAGGGTTGGTCCCCCAAATCTGTACTTGAAGACTTTAAGTCTCTCTGGATAATATGGTGAACAAGCAAGGTTTGGGCCCATCATTTGAGTATTAGTAGGGAATTATTTCAACATCTCCAAGTTGATGATGACATCACTGCTGCAGCGTATGATAGGTATTTTCATCCCACATCGAAAGATTCAGTTCTACAAACAAGGCACTAAGAAGGGTCAAAGATAAAAAGGCAGGGGGGTCCCTCCCCTCCAGTTGAGGGGAGCAGCCGGCCTGAGACAGTCATGGGCGCAAATGCCTGGCATCCCTTGTGTGACCGTGGGTGAGCTACTGAACTCTCTAAGCTGCAGCTGTCTCATCTGCAAAATGGGCCTAAGAAAACCTTGCGTGTAGGGTACTATAAAATCAACATGGGTAAGTGCGTGCCAGGGTGCCTGACACGGATTAGGTCATCAATGGGGGTAGCTGTCAGTCATTTAAAAGAGTTCAAGTGGTTTCCCAGTTTTCAAGGAAGACTATGGATAGACTTTACATTAGAATGCAGCGTTCCAGGTTCTTCGAGGTATGGCCTCTGATACTTAACCTATTGCCCCTGGTATGCCAGAGCTAACTTGCCAAGGGCTATTTAAAGCACTTTGTTTAGCTAGTGAGGTCAAAGGAAAAGGTTCAATTCCCTTTACAGCAGTTGATTGTTGCGAGGCTGCAAATTGATGCTTTGTACCAAGCCTGGCGCCGCACAGTGTGTCCCACTGGATGCAAAGCAGGGTGAGAGCACAGGTGAGTCAGCACAAGCCATCCCCTCTGGAGAAAACACAACTCAAAGCACCTGCACTGCTCACAGGGCGGCCGCACAAACGGCTCTCAAGAGGACCAGCCATCTTAGCTAGCTTTAGTGGCAAGGAACTCAAACCAGAACTGGCCTCAAAGCTAACTGATAACTGCTGAGGGGAGAAATGGCTCATCACTGACTATAATAAAAAGAATTATTTCTTTGTAGCTACCGTCCTCCCTTGCCCCCTACAGTCTAATCTGAATATAACAGCGAGGGGATCCTTTTAAAGTGAAAACAGATCATGTAAACTCATCTTAACTCCATCTTACTATTTCACAGAGTCAAAGCTAAAACATGCTGAAGGACTCCAAGCCCCCGGCGACCTGGTCCTGTCCCCTCCTCTTGCAAGACTTCTTTACCCCTTTGCTCATTCTGTTCCACTCACACTGGCTTCCATGCTGTTCTTCACAGTATACCAAGCAGGCTTCAGGGCCTTTGCACCTACTTCTCCCTTTGCTTAGAAAGCTTTCCTCCCAGACACCCACACAGCTGATTCCCTCGTTAGCTCTCTGCTCCAATGTCACCTCTTAGGAAGGCCTTCCCAGGCTTCCCTGTTCTAAATTATAACATGGCACCACCCTACTCTCTTCCCTTCCTTTGTTTTTCTCTAGACACATATCATTTAACATATATATATCATTTCTTGTCTGTCTGTCTTTAGTAGCATATAGTCCATGAAGGCAGGATTTTTTTCCTGATGGCTTTTTTGTTTGTACTGTTTCCCGTTGCTGCATCCCTAGGAGCAGAACAGTCTGGCTAAAAGTAGGTGCTCAATAAATATTTATGAGATGAATGCACATCTCTAAAATCTAAATGTCTCTATTAATTAACTCCATGGAACAAGCTAACTTATTCACTAATCTAGGAGGGTATTTTGCTGCAAACTGAGTCAGGCTGGAGCGCCAGGAAGCCCCACTGCTGGGAACCAGACGATCCAGGGCAGCACCTGAGAAACAGTCCCCAACCTCAGAGAAGACTCACAGCTCTTGCTTTAAAAATATTCCAAGCCAACATTTTTCTTCTGCCATGTTTTGTGGCCTGGCTTTACAAAAACGTTTCACATTAAAGCAGTTCCAAAGCAGTCTTCTGAGAAAACTGTGACTTTGGCTGGGGACCACCTGAGACTGGAGTGCCTTCTATCCAGGTGAGCACTTGACGCTTTCTGGTTTTTGTACAGGCCATCAGTACTGGCTCTTGCTCCTAGGGCTTCTTAATCCTGTGGATTAGCTCTCAGTCAATAACACAGAACACCGACTCCATGTCCACATCAGCAGCACCTCGAACAACTACCTGCAGAAAGGCTCCCAGAAGGTATTCAATACTCCTTAATGTTTTAATTCTATCTTTGGATCCAGTGGCAACAGCAGAAGTCTAATACACAGACCAGTCTGCAAAGCCTGTCAGCAAACAGCTCTACAACACTGTGTTTTAATGTTCTGCCTTTAGATCTCACCTGAAGATTCTTTAAAAATCATCTGAAAGTAAAACCACACCTGAGAAATTTGTTTAAGAAGTCAGTTAAAGTGAAAGTATTATTTCCTTTGAGGAACAGCTATGTTTCCTCCTTCGGGATGAAGATTACATCACAAACCGAGTTTCCCTTTTCTGACCTCCCAGTCAGGAAAACCAGAGCAAAACTTGAACCACAATCCCAATCCCACTGCTGACCCTAAGGGATGACAGAGTTGTATTCGTCTTCTCCCCCACCCCTCACCTCCAGGTTCTGATTTTCCATTTTTCATTTATCATTTCACTGCAAAGGTTTCTTGCAAGCTACTTCAAAGCCACGACGGAGAGATACAGGATATGAACAAACATAAAGTAACTGTCACCATTAAGAGTCAACACCAAAGAATGGATTCAATCTGTTTCTAATCAATAGCTTGTAGGTTTATGACAACAGGAGACATTTAGGAGGTATGTTAGGAAGAATATTAAAATGGACCACCAAGTGAAATAATGAATCTCCCCAGGAAATGGAAAAAAAAGGCTTGTGGCTACCTTCCCGAGGTGTCTAAGTGCTGTCTGGGGACAGAAAAGATCAAATGACACTTGTGATTCCAGAGAAATCTGACATAACAGTGGACAACCAGGGATCACTCAGGCACTAGCAGTGATTCTATATAAAAGAAAATGATTTAAAGATCCTCCATGACACCTCCCACTCTGCTGGGAATTGTTACCATCGAGCACACTGATGAGAGAGCCTCCAAAAGCATTGCCAGCCAGATCCCATTGAGGCCTGGGCCCGTTCAGCTGTAAGAACACAGCCCAGACAGGAGAACCCCAATCACCTACCAAAAGCTTCCAAACATAAATAAGTAATGCTTTTTAACTACCTAGCTTCTAAGTCTCCACAGGTAACTTTACCAGATCTAAGTAATCATCCAGCTAGAATCCTCTTCTTTGGAAGTTATCCTACTTAGTATCTTTAGGCAACTCAAAAATAACTCATAATACTTCCATTCAACAATTTCATCCTGTTTTTCATACTTATCAACTTGTTTGTCTCCATAATACCCGCCCTATGCCACCCCTCGGAAGATGCCATGCCAACTTTGGAGGCAGAGCGAATAAGATCCTGAAGGCCCATGCACTTTTTCCAACAATAACCCTAGGACGGTCTCCCAGCGCACCAGCCCTGGGATCATCCGCTGCGTTATGTGGCCAATACACGGCTTGTTCCTACTTCCACGTTCAGTTCAGAAGAATATATAAAGGAATTACACATTTGTTTTTACCCTTTCCTATGTGTCTCCTGGTATTTTCTATTGTTGAGTTTCTGTTGACATTAGAAAGAAGTCCAAGACAGAATCTGTTCCTGTTATTTGAAGGGTCTGTGAATCCATCTATAAGCACGCTTCGGGAGGAAGCCTGGAATGTCTCCCCAACTCGGTTGTTTAGTTCATAGTAGGCGACCGAGCACCAGTGCTGTGGCTCCTCGTAGCAAACTGGCCGAAAGTCTGAAAGAAAATGGATCAGACAGCACATCACTACCCTCACACCTGGGCTTCCCATCTCCTGATCCACCGGAAAACTTAAATTGATGCTGTTAACTAGAATGTTGGCTGCAAGACCAAGGATGCTCTTTGCAATCTTTTCAAACCCATCACTTTAACGGAAGCCGTTTGTGATCAGCTCATCTGGGTAACGTACCTGTGGCACAAAGGCCAGGGTCCCGTGACTCTCCCACGGTTAGAGCATTTGTAAACATATTCATTAGTACTGAGGGGGCCAGGCAAACAACGATATGAACAGATCCATGCAAACTTCATCACCCCAAAGGAAACACAGCTAGAAGGAAGTTGGCAGGTCACCTCATCTTTACATATGAAAGAAAGCAGACGACTGTTACTGTGCCAAACTGAATCCCTGTGGCCAAGAGCATCCTTTTCTAACAAACTAAAGATGAAAAATAACAGTTTAGATATGATAAAAACCAAACTGTAAACACCAGATAGGACTTTAAGAAAGGAAAAAAACTTCCATATAGACTCACATTCTCCTTTGTGTACATATGGAACACATAATTATTTATAGCATAAAAATATTTCAAGAGCGGTATACTTCAATAAGAAATCCATGAATGGTATACTATTACCTCAAATTTTTCCAAGTTAAGTAAGTTGTCAGTAACCAACCAAAGCTCAGAGTCCTGTCTTTCTTTGCCACTCACATTCTCTCTCTGCCTTTCTAGTCATTATATTATCTTTCTTTTCTTGGAACATCCTCATAATTCTTTTATCTAGAGTGTGTTCTTATATGCACTACAATATAAACTTATGAAACAGATAAATTAGGGGGTGATTATTTGACTTACAAGAAGACCTTCAAATATACAAGAATTCACTCTTGGATACTTTAAATAGTTAACTCCTTTAGACTCTCCCTGCTCAGCGTGGTTCCTAGAACCTGCATCACCTGGGAGCGTGATAGGAATGACTGAGCCTCGGAGCCCACCTCACATCTAGGGAATCAAATCTGCACTTATAAGGACGGCCAGGTGGCTTGTATGAACACTAAAATTGAGCAACATCTATCTGGCCTATTATAAGACACAAATAAAATTTTGTAAAACCTTACTTACATATATTTCTAGACGCATCCCTCTAAGATAAATGAAAGATACCACTACAACCTGTAGTAGAGACACAGTGGGATAAAATCACTAACTTCTTAAATACCCAATTCCATACGACACATCAAGAACTACCAACTTCTAAACGTTAGGTTAAAATAAGAAACGAATTTATTCCAGTAACCGGGGTGATAAGTAAAACAGTCACCCCACAGTACTGAGGAATGTCAAAGTTAAAACGCAAAGCCACGCCATCTGCCCCTTAACACACGCGGGAAATGGCAGGCCAGCACATTTTGTTTTGTTTTGGTCTTTGATTTGCTTTGTTTGGGGGTAATAGGAAATACTCTCGGAAAATAGCTACCTTTAGCTGTTCATCTGCAAATTTACCTCCATTAGGCATTGACAGCACTAAATGACTATCAACTGTGGCATCTACAGGTTGGCCATTCTGGGTCCCTGGGGCTTCTGTGGCATGATAAGGCGGGGGTGGTGTGTCAAAGAAAAGAAAGCAGTAAAACAGGAATGTCAACCTGGCAAGCTACACAAAGACAGCTTGATACAACGTTTTTTGCCATTAAACTCCTGGGCTTGGTGGACAGTGCTATTGCTAAAGAGAGACCAGTAATGTAATAAGGCTATTCTGTATTGACACTGGGCGTGTCCTACAGGAGAAATCAGGTGGCCTGAGCTCCTCACTAAAGGGCTGATTAGTTTTCTCTCTGACTTTCGAGTTATCATTGAGTTCAAATGACTTCAGGATAAGAGTTTCAAATCTAAGGGCTATTCTCTTAGCTTTTCTCAATAGCAGAATAGTCTGTTATCTGGCTTTGAAAACAGAGAAAGCTAACTCTTCTTTGAAGTGAGCTTAATTTTCAGTTCCTCTGTTGCCATGGATTGTACAATGGCCACATGGATGCTCTGTCTCTGAGACAGTTCAAAATATGCCCCCAAACACAAAACAGCTGAAACCTGACTGTAACCTTGTGTTCAAGGCATGCTGAGAAGGGCTCTTCTCCCCAGATATCTGTTCTGTGATTGGACAGTGATGAGGGAAATGGTAGGCATTGAGTAGATAACTTCTCATTAGAAATTAATTCATAACAATCCAAACTCCCAAGGCAGAGGGAAAACTCTTCAGTGAGGACCTCAGAACAACTGATTCCTTCTGTATACATTCCTAGTCTCTGTTCAGAATGGTCCTGTGACATCAGCGGTGGAGTTCAATGGCATAGAAGGTGGGGTGAGTCTGCCTTTGCTGAACTGAACTGTCCATTCAAGTAGATCTCACACACAGGGGCACACAAAAATCGCCAGTGGAACCTGTTACAAATGCAGATTTCTGGCTTCACCTGGAGAAATTCTGATATAGCTTAGCGGTTGGATGTAGCCAGGTATATTTTAACAGGCACTGCTGGCGGTTCTAACGCAGGTGGTCCGTGGACCACTCTGCAAAACCATGCATAAGGATTTCCTTGTGAGAAAATGAACTATGACCCTGGTGAAGAAGTTATAAAGTGAGGTGATCCTTTTGCAGGTCCTTGAGTAAATTTAAATATAAAATTTAAGGGCTAAACGTAGACTCACCATATGACCTAGCAGTTCCACTCCTGGGTACACACCCAAAGGAACTAAAAGCAGGGTCTTGAACAGATACTTGCATGCCAATGCTCATAGCAGCATTATTCACAATAGCCAAAAGGTGGAAACAACCCAAATATCCATCAACCAATGAATGGAGTTTTTAAAATTTGACATATCCATACAATGGAATATTGTTCAGTCACAGAAAGGAAGTAACTGATACATACTACAACCAGGATGAAGTATGAAAACACTATGCTAAGCGAAATAAGCCAGAAACAAAAGGACAAAACATTATAGGATTCCATTTATATGAGGTGCCTGGAATAGGCAAATTCATGGAGACAGGAAGTAGATTAGAGGTTACCAGGGGCTGGAGGAAAAGGGGATTGGGAAGCTATTGCTTAATAGGTAAGTTTCTCTTTGGGGTGATGAAAACGTTTTGGAAATGGATAATGGTGATGGTTGTACAACATTGTCAATGTATTTAATGCCACTGGATTGCACACTTAAAAATGGTTAAAATGGCAAATTTTATGTGATATATGAAAAACCACTGAACTGCATACTTTAAATGGGTGAACTGTATAGCACGTGAATTATATCTCAATAAAGCTGTTAACAAAATTTAAGGAGCTGAACCAGTTAATCTCAAAGTTCCTTTTAGTCTTATTTATCTATGGATATGATATTCAGGTCAGCATTTTGCCATTAAACATTCAGAAAAAAATTATTTTCTTTCAAACTAAAAGGCTATTCCCTCTGTGAGAAACTAACCAGCTTCTGCATAGATGTTGGGGTCTCTCCTTCCCAGGTGGGAAGAGGAAAGAAAATCAACCTGTTAGTTTAATCAGGGCAGGAATGCAAAGTCAGTACAGGAAATCTTTATAGCACAGATATGTTTTATGTAAACACACATTTTGTGACGTAATTATCCTCCTGTTCTTTAGCCATGGTTCTGTCCTCAAATGACTTCTCCTTGTGTTGTGTGCCTTTCTCAGGGAATCCAGCCACTTGCAAGACTTCAGCCACCTCCTCCACTCTGTGTGAACGACTCCCGGCCTTCCTTCCTAACCTCAGCCTTCCCGCCACATCAAGTCCTACTGATTCTACCTCTTCAACTTCACTGCCTTCTTTCCATCCCCACGTCCTTTCTCTACTCCAAGTCCTTAGAATTACTTGCCTGGACTGCTACAGCCCGCCCCACACTCTGTTACTTATTACACAATTGTTCTCAATGGTCACTGCATCCTGAAGGTCAGAGACCATTGTCTAATCAATCATCGCTGTACCTCTAGTACAGTGCCTGGCACTTAGCAGGTGCTCACTCATGACTTACTGGCTCAATATAATCTCTATCTACAACCCTGCGCTCCAGTCCCAGTTCCAAACGCCTACGTGGTAATTCATTTACTCGGTAATCAACTAATAAGCAACTACTGCCTTTCAGGCTCTGTACTAGACATACACAAGGGAAGACAACTGCCAGCTGAATGTGGGAAGTAGACACCAAAGGAATCACAGAATATAGTGTGATAAATGTAATGGTAGATGTATATGTAAAACAGGAGATGGGCTGCTGAGGGGGAAAGGGAAGAACTGAATAACTCGGAAGGGAGGAGGCAACTCCTTTATTTTCCCACATTTTATAAGTTCTTTGAGGACAGGGACAATTTTTATTAATCTTTTAATTCTCTTTTGAGCACTCTAAGGCAATGCTTGCATATAGTAAGAGTTCAGTAACTATCTGTTAAATAACTGAACATATGAGGAAATGAATGAGGCAGATCACAACATCTGGCACCAAATGCATGCCTCTGGGAACTTGTCAGCCCAGGCCATCATTCAGCCCACATTCCGCCTTTCACATGGGGGCATGCACATTCCCTCTCTCTTCCGTATGCTTTTTCAGTTCAGCAAACACTTACTGACTAGCTCTGTCTTCAAGACACTGTGCTGGCTTCCCATAGCAAGAAGGGAGAATGCCCCTGGCTAGAGCTGGGGCCTCACTCTCTGCCCCCTGAAGCTGCACAGACATCTTTTGCAGGCAGGGACTCCCTTTAATTGTGGAAAGAGGCAGTCAGAGAAAGGCCAAGCGCTGAGCCCTCACACTGCCTGCCCTCAGGCCAAGTCTTCCTGCTTGCGTTAGAGAAGGATTTTATAATCTTCTTTCTACTGCCTTTTAAAGAAAATCCCTGGAAATTCCCAGGGATGCTGCTCTAATCCATTCAGTTTCTGAGCTTCCAGAGGATTAGGACCAGAAACCAGAGCAAAGACATGTTGTTGCTCCAGGGTAACTGCTCCAAATGGGAATAGCCCGGATCATCTTTGAGGGTGGGCAGGGCCCAACGGCCCACAGGAGATCCCTGTGCGAACTGTCAAGCTCTAGATAAATGTTAGTTACAGTGATTGGAATGATGATGGTCCCACCATAAATAATTGCCTTAGGTCATATTTCATATCCCCGGCAGCTTTTACTGACCTGAGTGTTGATAGGGACTCTCCGGCTCGGAAGGGCTTCCCGGGGAGTGAGGGTAGCTGGCTGTGCACGGGGACTGAGAGAACACGTGCCCAGGTGAGGGAGGGAATGCAGAGCACGGAGGCTGCTGGAAAGAGTCGGGATAGGTGGCGTTGTGCGGCATGAGCGGCTCACTGTGGAGGGAGGCACTGCGGAACTTGGCCAGCAGGCTGAGCTGGGGGTTATATTCGCTGTGTCTTGGCACAAGTACAGGAGGCAGCACTAGGATAAGAAAGGAACCAGTGGATTAGAACTGAATATTGGCTTGTTGGCACAAAATAGAGTGAACACTTGCTTGTTTGTTGTTTTTTTTTTGGTGAGGAAGACTGGCAACAGATGTTAGCTCAGGAACAATCTTTCTCTCTCTCTCTTTTTTTTTCCGCTTGAGGAAGACTGTCCCTGAGCTAACATCTGTGCCAATCTTCCTCTATTTTGTATATGGGATGCTGCCACAATATGGGTTGATGAGTGGTGTGTAGGTCTGTGTCCAGGACTGAAGCCGCAAATCCTGGGCCACCAAAGCAGAGTGCGTGAACTTAACCTCTACACCACCAGGCCGACCCCAACACTTGCTGTTTTCAGTCCACATTTTTTTATGATAAAACTCAGTTTTTCCTTTGGGAACTATCCCTCCACCATTCTTTGTGCTCATTGTGAAATGTCAATTGAGGTCCCATCTCTTACCAAAAGTGAGCTGGTGAAGCAAGCTAAACCAATGGCTTCTCTCCTTGCAGCCTGTACATCACGCAGACTCTCCCAACAGGAAGTTTAGAGGAGAATCATTCTGATGTCAGCACTCTAAAGAGACAGCCTGTTCATTCCTGCCACGGAAATGACCAGAGGCTGCCCTATTACCCGGCCTTCTAAACACCTAATTGTTCACATCTTCCTTCGATTCTGCCAATAAAGGGTTTTGGTGTTTTTTAAGGTGATATCAGTTTCTCTTGCTTGCATTGAAACTCTGAGTGGTGCCCAGAATATTCTTCCTTCAGTGCCCATGCTGAATCATTTAGATGACCAGCCTAAATTTAAGGCTCAGTAGTGCTCCTAAAGTAAAAACATTCTACTTGTCTTTACCAGAAAGATTTGAAGGTAACAAAAGTTATTAAGCAAAAGATAAACAGTGAGTAATAAAAGTGACCAAGTAAAAGATAAACAGCAATAAGAGAACTTATAAATAAAGCCTGTTCATTTTAGTATGTTCCTTCTGGGTTCCATATTTTAAAAAGAACACGAGTGTTCTTGACCCTGTTTCTATACAACACCTCAGGAATGGATGCAGTTCTCAAGGGCAAGCTCTGTCCAGGCATTCCTAGCTCCTGTTTACTTGTAAAGTGTCACAATTGCTGGCAGAAAGAAGGGACTCCATAAATGTTGAGGTGCAACCTGTGACCAAGGATAGATCCAGACAGAGAAGCAGAGAAAGGAAGGAAATAACAGAAGGAAATTTTCCAGAGCTACAGATGGATCCATGTCATCAGACTGAAAAGACTACAGGGTGTACAGCCCAATTAATGAAAAAAGATCCCAACCTAGTCAAACCGTCTTGAATTTCAAACATCTAAGGACAAACGGAATAGTATTCTAAAAGCTCCCAGGGGATCATCTCAAAGTCACCTAGAAAAAAATGAGAATCCAACTCATATCTAACTCCTCATCACCAACGCTGGACACTAGAAGGCAATGCACCAATGCTCTTCTAAGGGAAAATAATTCTTAGTCCCAAATCCCACAATGAAAACCAACAGAACATCCCAAAATAATATAAACTATAAACCAAAACACAGATATCAGTGATTGAGAAAAGAAAGAAAGGAAGAGGCTATTATAAATTAGCTAATTCTCATCTTTTATGAAGTTATCCAATGGTGATAAATTTGGAAACAGATATTTAAGCATATTATCTAGAGTTACCTCCATAATTTTTAGTAATAATGGAGGAAACTAGCAAAAGAAATTAGCAAGAATGATTAAAAGAGGTTGTACCCAGAGATGGATGTGGTAGCACTTGTGGTTTTTTTGTTTTTTTTTTAAGTCTATCTCATAGAGTTCTTTTTATTTTGGCTGGGAAAGACTTTCCCTGAGCTAACATCTGTTGCCAATCTTCCTCTTTTTATGTGAGCTGCCACCATAGCATGGCTATGACAGATGAGTGGTGTGGTTCTGTGCCTGGGAACCGAACCCAGACTGCCCCAAAGTCGAGGACGTCTAACTTTAACCACTAGGCCATGAGGGCTGGCCTGGTAGCTCTTATTTTTAGTCACACTGTTGATTTGTTGCCACACTAAAATACTGATAAAACTTCCATAAAAAGTAAACGTTTTGAGATAAACAGATAATGATAGCAATACAATAACAAACACATCAGTCACAAAGTCTACCATTTATCTACCATAACACATTTATCTCTTTCTTAACGAGCAATCATTTTCTGTTCTACAGGCGAAAAAATAAACTCAAAAAGGTAAACGAAAAGTTTTAAACTAAACCACTAGAGGTGAGGGTGGCAGGGAAACAAATGACTTCCTCCCCTTTAAAAGCCAGGATTTGTATACACTGCCTTAGCACATTACAGAGCACTCAACATCACCATGCAAAAACGACCTGGATGGTAAGCCCTTACCTTTCCTCTTATGTACCCCTTCCTGAATGTGCAAGCAGAAAAGATGGCTTGCCTCATGAATAGTCTGAAAGTGAAGGACCAACACAGCAAAGAACATATGGCCTCTTTTTCAATGATGCTTCCTCATCTCAATGTTAACACTGTTCAAATAAACACTCATTTTTCTCTTTTAGATGAAGAAGAATTTGAATAATCTCTGTGACTTCAGCTTTAATGTAATTATCTCTATGGTATATTCCTAATATTGTTACACATAAGGCCTTGCGCTCTTCTGAATGCACAGACTTCTATTTCTTCAGGCCTGGAAACCTTAGGCACCAAAAGAAAAGAAAGGGTCTGCTTTTCTTTATTGAGACAAATATCTTGATAAAATATTTTTACCATCTGTGTAAAACCAAAGGCAGCGACTATTTGTAAAGAAAACCAATGGTATCATCCTGCTGTTATTCGGCCCGACTGGCTCAGTTACCCTAGATCTGCACTGTTCATATTTTTAAATACTTCCACTCTAAACATAGCTGTCCGAGTCCATTTGGGCTGCTATGACGGACATACCATAGACTGGGTAGCTGATAAACAACAGACATTTATTCTCACAGAGCTGGAGGCTGGGCAGTCTGAGACCACGGGGCAGCACGGCTGGGTCCGGGTGAAAGTCCTCTTCCAGGTGCAGACAGCTGTCTTGCCACTATGTCCTCACAAGGTGGAAAGGGCCCAGGGATCTCTCTGGGGTCCCCTTTTATAAGGGCACTAATCCCATTCATGAGGGTCTGCCCTCACGGCCTAATCACCTCCCAAGGGCCCCACCTCCTAATACCATCACCTTGGGCAGTAGGTTTTCACATATGAATTTTGGGGGGACACAAACATTCAATCTATAGCAATAGCTATTCCTAATTATGAAATTCTGTTTCACATTGCAACTGCTCCATGCACATACTATCGGGTAACCTCAAAGACCCTGGTTTCAATGTTATGCTGCCTTTTAAATACTACACTATCTTACCATCTAAGTGTTACACAGGGGAAAATAGGGGAAGGAATTACTGAGTATATGGGGGTGCAAACCAGAGCTGAAAAAAGCTTTTGTATCTTTTTCAACAGTCATTCTTTGATGGAGTATGGGTATTTTATGTAAAGGAGAAATTACACTCATGAAATAACCTCTAGTCACATAGAGTACAATCATTATGTGACAGGAACACATTTTTGTACAGCTTCTACCAGACCTGACCCTTCCAAAGTGTGGTCTGAGGACAGATGACACTTTACCAGCTGCTGGGTACCAGCCCATGAAGATAAAAACATGGAAACTGACAGTGTTTGGAAACTTTAATAGAAATTTGACAAAGTAATTTTATGTCTATTGAAATGAATAATAAAGAAAATTGGGCTTGTATTTTGCAAGTCTTTTTAAAATTTCAGTTGCCTAGTAATTTGTTTTTACTGGTTTTTGAACAATCGGAGATTTAAAAAACAAAAACTGGTCTTTCACTACAGATAGTTTGAGAAGCACTGAAATAGGTTACTTAAGAGGTTATGTGAGTGAAAAGAAAATCAGAATGCAGCTTCAATGTTCCTAATGTTCCATGGGCAGTCAAAAAATGGGAGATTTCAAAGGCAAAACGTAAACTTTATGATAATTAGCGACCCAGCGAACTTGCTTAATATTAACATCTTCATTGTTCTCAAAATATTTACTTTAAACAGGGCCATAAATCTCCTTTTTCTATGAAAAAAATCAAAGTTAGGAATAAGAAAACCTGTATAGCTTAAATATTACCTTAAAATTTTTACCTTTCATTTTGGACACTCAAACCTAAAATATGATGATATGAAATCTATGTGCCATACATAAAAACATTCACACTGTCCTTCATAAAAGAACCTTAAATAATATGAAAAACCAAACTATCAATGATCCTTTAAAATTAGGTTTCTGTTAGAGTGTTTAATAGAACTCAAATCTTTGAAACAAAAAAAGGAATCAAGTCCTTTCTGTCATAAACTCAGACATTAATGACTTTTTTTTAAAGTATGCAAAGAGAGCCCAGAGAGAAGAGGGAAAGAAGGGAAGAAAGCAAAGACCCATTTGACTGAGGGAAAATGCATCAGATTCGCCAGGACTGTGGGACTTTCTCATCGCAGTCTCATGCAGGGACTCCATCCCGGGAGGAAGTGACTTCGAGAGGCATCCACATCCAGGCAGGTGACTTCCTTGGTAACGGTTTTACAACATGATGGCAAGATTTGGGAACCTGAAAGGTTGTCTAGCTAAGACTGCTACAGGCTGGGCAGGAATCACTCACGGGTCCTGCTGGAAGGTTAACCGAACTCTGGAGACGGGAGGCGGGCTGCACTCCCACCACAGCCCGCCTAACAAGACGGAGCCGGTTCCTAAGGGACACGGGCCATTGGTCTCCTGGAAAGAGGCAGATGGCCATTCAGGGATAAGAAGCTCTCATAAAACTGCATCCCTACAGCCACAGGAAAACACAACCCAAAGAGAAATGCAGTCAACCTGTCACAGCCAGTGCAAAGGAACAAGGACATCCACTAGACTTCTTCAAAAGGGGGTAAAATATATGTATAAACACATACACATAAGGGTGTGTGAGAGCTTTAGAACAACGCTTTCTCATATTTAAAGCCATATTTAAGAACAACTGCCAATCTCTCCCAACCCCCATTGTTTTCAGTCCTAGAAGGATTTCTGGCAACTCTTTCATTGGCTCTTTTCAGACACAAATACGAGATACCTCCACTTCCCTGAGCTTGGGGAACACGGCAGCTAAGAAACCTTCTTTAGTTTAGTGCAGTTCAGCTAAGCTGAGGAAGAGTGGCCAGGCAGGGGGATGTTCATTTTTACAGTTAATCATATCAAGGCCATATTAAAACCTTCAGAGGCCCCAAGAACTGGAAAAACCTTATGATGATGACTCCAAAATACATCAACATAAAACAGCATTTTTCAAAATCACACAGAGCTTACATGTACACTGAAATGAGAATTCTGCCTTCCAGATTTTTCTGACTACAAAATTTTGCATTAGTTCCTCAAAACTGAGCCTCCCTCTCTTCTCTTCTTCTCTCTCTCACTCTCTTTTTTGCTAAGGGGTGGGGGGGGGCGGTCCTCGTCTTGCTGGTGCCCCATCACTCTCCATCAACTGGGACGTACCTCCTTAACTTCTAAAATAAACCATGACATCATGAAGGAAGCTCACCTGGAGTCTCCACCCGCCGGTAGTGATAGGGATTAATGCACACCTCTTTCTGCTTGGAGCCAAACGGGAACTCACAGCACTCCAGCGGCTTCAGCTCGTGGTGAGACTGGAGGTCGGGCCAGCGCCACACTCGACAATAAATAACATGCGGCAACCCCTTGCGGTGGGACACCTGCAGCCGGCCATCCAGGGACCGGGGAATCGTAACACATTTGCTGGGCTGCCCCGGACAGCTGAGGGCCCTTTCCAGCTCGTCCATGGCTCCTTTCTTCTTCTTTAATTTCTTCACTAAGGAGTCTACCGCCTTCTCCGCCCACTTTTCCTCTTCATCTCCTTGCTTCCAGCCTAGCAGTCTCTTCACTGCCGGGCTGGTGAAGGAGAAGAGGGAGCTGATGGGGGTGCTGGAGTGCATAAGAGGTGAACCGCCGGCGTCCAGTGCAAACAGGAACTGGACAGACAGCCCTTCACTGCCTGTGGGGCCTGAGGGAAGGAAGCAGCAAGTAACTCTCCAGGGATGTCATAGGTATGAACTCTTCAGGGGTGTCATAGGTCTTCCTCTTCTTCTGGAAGTAACTGACCAATTCAGGTTGGGACGTGTGTTGACTTTCTCCTAAGCCCTGCAATGGGCTGGCCAACTGTGAAAAACAAGACAAGACTTCACTCAGTTTAATCAGGATAATTTTCAGAAAAGGTTCAAGTTGGATATGAGAGAGAAAATATTCTTCAAATATTTTAGACTGGAAAACCCCTAGTCATCTTTGATTCCTCCCACTCCCTTATTCCCCATATCCAAGTCTTAGTATTTCTGCCTTCAAAATCTCAGGTTTTGAATGTGTCTCTCCATTTCCACCAATGCCTAAGGCCAAGGCCACCTCATGACTCCCCTACATTACTGCAGCCACCTCTGAAGCGGCCCCTTTCTTCCAGTTGGAATCTTTTCACTCCCACATACGAATTCTAACAAGTCATTTTCCTGTTTAAGAAATTACAGTGGCTCCTTGGTTTCCCAAGTATAAACTTCTCTGCCTGGGTTTTTAGGGCCTCTATAATCTTTCCTCAACATGCTCATGCTTCCTCCTTTCTCATGTATTGTTTGTACAAGTAATCTACCTTTATTGTAGAAAACATGGTAATATAATATAATACAACAACATAAATGACAAAGAAAGAAATTAGCATCACTAATACTGTCACCACTCACATGTTCTTCCACAATACTTTATAGGACAGGGGCTCTTAAAGTGTGACCCAAGGACCCTCTGAGTCTCAGAGTCCCTAACGGGGAGCTGCAAGGTCCTTTCTTTTCCAACTACATATCTGTGTACACTAGATTTTCTTCATGTACTTCAACCCAAACAACATATCATGACAGACTGTATGCAGAAGAGGATATGAGAATCCAAGTGATCTATTTAAAGAGGCATTAAAGAGATTTGCAAAGATATAAAACAATAACACTCTTTTCACTAATTTTTTGGGAAAATACAGTTTTTTAAATAAGAATGTTTATGCTAATATATAATGGGTTTATTACTGTCTTCTAATGAATCCACAAATACTTTTAAGTTTCCCAGTTTTGATTCCTAAAATGGTAAAAATTGATAGATGTAAGCCACATAAGAAAGGGTTCTTTGGAGTTCTCAATAATTCTTAAAAGTAGAAATGGGTGATGAGACCAAAAAGCTTGAGAACTGCTTTTCTAGAAGTCACACGTGGTCGCACACATAAACGCGTACACGAAAAAAGTACTGCTGTCACCTTTGTTATTCTGCCGGAAAATCAGTTGAATTCTTCCTTGCCCTCTCATCCAAAGGAGACGTTCTTTCCCAGTTATTCAACAGTCCCATTTAAGTTTCCTGAGGTAGCACTGCATTTCCTCTTCTCTGAAGCACTGGCTTAAACAAAACCCTCTCCTTGTTCCAGATTTTAGAAACCAGCTACCTTATTAATGTTTAAAGTGGCTGTTGGTAACATTTTGGAGCAAGCTGACTCATTTACTATCTTGGAATCCATCTCGCTTATAATCTCCAACAACTGCTTGTTTCATATGCATTCAATGTAATTTTCTCTTTTGCTTCCCTGGCAGGAAAGCTTCATTTTTCTGAGCCCAATTATATAAACTTCTTTGAACGAAAGTGCCATATAAACCCCTGCTATTGTGATAATTATCAGGCACCTCACGTGAGGAGGAGGACAGCCCGGTTACACAAAAATTGACGACATTTAATAAATATAAAGCAACACATATCACTTTATTCCTCATATAGACTTTACTTAGCATTGTATAGGGGTAAACTCTGAAGAAAAGGAGAGCTGAGAGCTTGATAGCTGTTCTTTTTCACTTGGCAGTTTGACTTACACTCAGTTTTATTTGGAAAGGTTGATTTTGTGGCTTAACGATCATGAACTTATAAAGTATAGTGAAGTCACTGTGTTCAAGTTCTGTTTACTTAATCGAGACAGGCTGCCTTAAGGCAATGGCTGAAGAGGGTTGGGAGAAGCAACACCATACAAAATAATCTGAACCCCCAAGAGCTTTGATTCTGCTTACTTTTACATTGGATCTGTTATTTGTAAATTGTGGCATAAATCTTTAAGCTTAGGTCAGTGGTAGAAAAAGGCTTTTCATAAAAATAGTCAGCAAAGCTAAATTAAATATACTTTTTAAAAAAACTTTTGCTCCATGAAACAAATAACAGTTCTCTAAACCAGGGTTTGTTGTTATTTTAACTGTGGGTTCCTATCTATGAACAGCATGTGAATTCAATTTATTAGAACAAAACAGTGGTTGCAAAAACAATAAAATAAACTACAGTGTAGTGCAGCTAACAGAGAAAGAATAAGTATTATTTCATTAAAACTTTTCATTCAGAGGTTTATGTGTATGTGTACATGTGTAGATGTCAAGGGTCACAAGGCAAAATTTATTTGTTCTTGTGGGTTACAATAAAAAATGTCTGAAAAGCACTACCTCTAAACCATACATTTCCTCAAATTGTTTCTTGATGAGTGACTTTCAGGGATCACCATCCCTCCTCGTCCCTTGGGGAAATCCCAACTGGTCAAGAATCCAGGGTCTGAGGGATCTTGGCTCTGCCGACTGATCTCATTGCCACATTTCAAATCTTTATCATAGTCTCACAGTGGATCCAAAACTATGATTTTACTGCTACAAGACACAGCTCCTATCCCATTACACAGAAGCCCTCGCATTGAGGGGTGGCCCAAAGAACCAAATTTAGAATCTCAGAGTAATAAACACAAAATTTGTAATAGCTGCCTCTGGATAGGAAAGGAAGAGAATAGAAAACATCAAAAAGTTAAGGTTTAATAAAGCTGACTGGTGGGTACACAGATGTTCAAAATACCATTCTCTATACTTGTTTGTATATTTGATGTATTTTTTAAGAGAAAAAGTAAATTTAATGCAATGAATCAAACTTGGAAACTCACTAACACTAAGGCTTCAGGTTCTTGTCTATGTTAACAGCTCCTATTTGTCCAGCGGTGCAATTTAAGGTTCATAAAGGTTATTCCATTCTCATTCCTATAATGTTTTAGCCACTAGTAGAACAAAGGGCCCTTTGTTTATCTCCAGCTGGCCATCACACTAATATCAACAGTGTGGGCCCCCCCGACCCCACCCAAGTTTGTTTGATAGTGTCAACCTGGCTCAGAACAGCTCTCCACTGTCAGGTCATTTAAATGCCCATAGACTATATGCTCTGACCTGCGACAACCTCCTTGCAGATACCACCGCCCAGGCCCACCATAGTAATTAACATAGAGTGCTCTCAGAGGGTCATTAAAAAGCTGTCACAACAATGGGGCGGGAGTTGTTAATACTGCTTGTAGTTACTCCATGCCTATAAAGTACAAAGAAGAATCAAACGAAATAAACCATAAAGATGAATATGCCTGAAGGATTTATAAACAAAAACATGACCAGATAATTTCTACAAAATACAAGAGCTAATGAAGAGAGATGCAGGGGGTACTGTAGGAGGAAGAGCCCTTGGCCCAGTCTGGGGAGTTCTGGAGGATTCTGGAGATAATCGAACTGCACTTAGGAGGATTTAAGTCTCAGTTAAAAAATAAATGAACTTGGCAGATTAGGACAATTTCGTAATAATTTTTTTTGTGGTTAAATTCTCCCTTTTGTAAGAAAATTACATATCCCTGTCACAGATCAACTGTATGATCTTCGGCAAGGCACCTGTTCTCTCTGGGCCCCCTCATTTCCTCATCTGCAGATCAAGAGGGACTCAGCCTCCCTGGAAGTGTCTGTCTGGGCGATGGTTCCATGACTCCACGGGTGTTGGCTGTGTGACTGTGTGGCCCGCTCAGCTGCTGTCGATGCTACATTGCTACTCCCTGGGTAGTCTGAGAATGAGGTCTTCACTCACGAAGCCATACTGCATAGAGCATGGCAAAGCAACACTTTTTTTTCCACGGTTGTCAAATTGACCCTTTTTATAACAAATGGTCATCTACCAACACAACACAATTTCCACCTTTCTCTCCAGCTTTTTCCTTCTCTCTAGCCTTATTTTTATTACTGCCAAGGAATAAGAGCGAAAACGTATGCTTGGTATTACTGCATCTGACACCATTTGTGGCACCTTCACCAAGGCCTTCAAAACCCCAGACGTCTCCAAATGCCATCTGTTGACCATTAGGGCTTTCCTTCTTTGGGCGGAAGGAAAAAAGCACCATGACCATGCCTCCTCCGGTTCACTCGTGGTCCACTTCACGCACTCGCAGCACAAAAACAGTCCTTTCTTTTTCTGGCATCTGAGCTTTATAATAAACCCTAACTGAGTGAGCAAAACAACTTCTCGTTTTCAAGTTTTTAAATAAACAGGACCACGTAAAAGAAAAGCAGCACTGACCACATGCACGCACCATGATGTAACCATATGTGATTTCACACTGAAATCCAACTTACCAGGCTGGAGAGAAGTTCGGGAGATATGAGCCTTTTATTTTTAAGTTGTCAGTTTAAATCCAACTCCTGTTAGCAGTTACTCAAGATGATTTCCACCTACACGGCCTCCTTGGAAGATTCAACTGGTGATTTTAATTGCAAAGAAAATAAAATTCAAAAAATATCATTTAAGATGGATTTGTTGGTTGTCTGCTCTGGAGCATGCCTCAACCCTGGACATAAGGAACCTCTGAACAATCCTTCATAGGCGCTGCTTCTGGGTCCACGTGGCCAAGAAAAGTCTACACCACCTACCAGGCTGTACACCACAGTCAGTCCAGGGGATCAGGAAGTGCTTGTCCTTCTGCAAGGGCCACTCCAGAAACATTACCCATGACAGAACACTGTTTCATTATTTGCTTTGTTTTTAAACTTTTTAACCCTATCAAGCTGGATGCTCTAATCCATAGTCAGCATTAAGTACACCTTGGTATCTCCTCTATATAACAGCTTACTAACCAGATTTAGAATTTCAACACACTTGCCAAAGGAACACTTAACCTTAAAGGAACAGACTGTTCTCTTGACTCCTTTTACAGCACTTTCTGTACACCAGTAATTAATATGGCAATAATAAGTGCTTTTAAAGTGTAAAAACAGATCCAAAAGAAGGTCTATCTAGAAAATAGCTGGCTGTTATTATCACTAGTGGCACATATACATCATGTCTTACTACTGTACACACTTGAAGAGAAACCAGGTTTAAAACACACACACACACACACAAATACATAGATGTATATTTGATTAATTCAAATGTGTCTTCACTTAAACTAGCCCGTCATCTGTATATGCTCCAAATGAGTGGCAATCACAAGTTTGTACTGTAAGATATAAATAACTACCTCATACATGTATACGTTTAGTGTCACTGGATAAACATGTCAGTTGGATAAACATGGAAATGGTATCATGATTTCATATTCTGGGGGAGAGGCTTTTCTAGCTGTATTCAGAGATTTCCTACAAATCTGTGAGAGGGCAGTTCCCATTCACCAGTCTCCTAGTGAGCATCTGGTTGCAGGGTAGAACATCTTCTGCCCACAGTGCCAATGGAAGATGACAGAGACACATCCGTATAGTAGGGACTCTACTCAAGAGGGCCATGGTGGGATTTCAAGGCATCTATAGACCCCTGAATTGTCTGCTTATTTTCAGTGATTTTTCTATATGGATTTTCTATATGGATTTTTCTAGGGAGATAGTCCATAGGAATTTTTCTTCAAATTCTTAAAAGAACCCATGACCTCCAAAAGGTTAAAAAAAAAAAGTTCACTGAATTAGAAGAAAAAAGAAATGGAGAAGGTAAGAGAGAGAAGGGGAATATGTTGAAGAGATGGAAGAGAATAGCCGACTACTCTACCTGACTAAAGTGGGTGCTGGAAAGAGGCTTAAAAAAGACTTGAGTCAGCGGATTCTGGGAAGATGGCAGAATATGAAGCACCAGAAATCTGTCTCCCTACCTAGACAACAATTACACCAGCAGAATCTATCTAATTTAATATTATGGAACTCTGAAGTCAATAGAAGGCTTGGAACTTCCAGGGGAAGGCTTAGATGGTAAATTGTGGTTAATTTCAGTCCATTTCAGTTCTTAGCACAGTAGCAGTTACCCATCCTCTAGCCCTTGGCAGGTAGCTGTGCAAGTAAGTGTTCCTGCAGAAACTTGCACACAGTTTGGGAGAGCCAGGGCAGGCAAAAAGGACCCTGTCCTCCAAACATCAGGGATCTGTGCTCTAATCATGGATTGCTGTTTCTAATCACAGATGTGCAGACAAACAGGAGGGTGGCCATTGTTGTTCCACCCCCCTCTACTGTTGCAAGCTCCTCCCCCTCTGGCTGAAGTGACTTCCAGGGGATTTAAAGGGCCAGCACTCTTTCCCTCTCCCCACCTCTTTTATTTTTCTCTTTTTCTCCTTTTGGGAGCCAGACATTCAAGACTAGGACATTCAAAAGCAACTGCATATATGGCGAAACTTAGAAAGTGACTGTGCACACTAGGGAAAGGTGCAGGCTCAAAAAAGACCTGAGAAGACCTTCAATTTACACCTCAGGCTGAGCCTTCATGCAGAGACAGCCTACTACAATAAAAAAACAAAAACAGTAACAAAAACCAGCAAACCCCAGCAAAGGAAGAGAATCTGATTTCCAGAGTCACTAATTATAAGATTCCTATTTTCAGGTTTCAACAACGACAACAAAATCAGAGACATACAAAGAAACAAGAATGTATGGCCCATTCAAATTACATCCACAGAAACTGTTCCTGAAAAAGACCTGATGGCAGTTCTACTAGACAAAGATATCAAAACAATCATCTTAGAGATGTCAAAGAACTAAAGGAAGATGTAGAGAAATTCAAGAAAATGATGTATGAACAAAATGAAAATATCAATAAAGAGACAGAAAACCTAAAAAGAAACCAAAAGGAAATTCTGGAGCTGAAAAGTACAATAACTGAAATGAAAAATTCACTAGAGGGATTCAAAGGCAGATGTGAGCAGGCAGAAGAAAGAATCAGTGAACTTATATACAGGGCAATGGAAATTACCAAGTTGAGGAACAGAAAGAAAAAAGATTGAAGAAAAGTGAACACAGCATGTGGTACACCATCAACGGAGGACCAATATACACACTGTGGAAGTCTCAAAAGGAAAAGAGAGAAAGGATCAGAGAATATTTAATGAAATAATGACTTAAAACTTCCCAAACTTGGGGGCCAGCCCAGTGGCATAGTGGTTAAGTTCATGCTCTCCGCTTCAGCAGCCCAGGGTTCACAGGTTCGGATCCTGGGCGTGGATCTAGCACGGCTCATCAAGCCATGCTGTGGTGGCATTCCACATAAAATAGAGGAAGAGTGGCACAGATGTTAACTCAGGGCCAATCCTCCTCAAAAAATAAAAAAAGAGGGGGCTGGCTTTGTGGCCGAGTGGTTAAGTTCACACGCTCCGCTGCAGGTGGCCCAGTGTTTCGTTGGTTCGAATCCTGGGCACGGACATGGCACTGCTCATCAAACCAGCTGAGGCAGCATCCCACATGCCACAAGTAGAAGGACCCACAACAAAGAATATACAACTATGCACCAGGGGGCTTTGGGGAGAAAAAGGAAAAAAATAAAATCTTTGGAAAAATAAAATAAAATAAAATAAAATAAAAAAAGAAAGCAAACTTCCCAAATTTGATGAAAAACATGAATATAAACATCTAAGAATCTAAGTGAATTCCAAGAAAGAGAACTCAAAGAGAGACACACTGAGACATAGTATGATCAAACTTCCAAAAGCTGAAGATAAAGAATCTTGAAATTAGCAAGAAAGAAGCAACTCACCAGATACAAGGGATCCTCAATAAAATTATCAGATTTCTCATCAGAAACATGGGAGGCCAGAAGAAAGTGGAGCAATATATTCAAAGTGCTTAAAGAAAAAAATTGTCAATCAATTGAATATCTGGCAAACTGTCCTCCAAGAGTGAGGGAGAAATTAAGACATTCTCAGATAAACAAAAGACGGGGTTCATTATCACGAGAACTGCCCTGGAAGAAATGCTCAAGGGAGCCCTGCAGGGTGAAATGAAAGGACACCAGACAGTAACTCAAAGCCATATAAAGAATAAAGATCTCAATAAAGGTAAACACATGGGCAATTATAAAAGCTAGTATTACTGTAACAAAGGTTTGTAACTTCACCTTTAATTTTCCATATAATTTAAGAGAATAATGTATTTTTTAAGTTATTAGTCTAAAAGGTAGTGCAATTGTAACTCTGGTTTGTAATTCCATATGCAGTTTTCTACATAACTCAAGAGACACGCATTTAAAAGAATTATTAGTTTATGTTTTGAGGCACGCAATGTATAAAAATGTAATTTTGTGACATCAACAACCCAAAGTGATGGGGATGGGGCTGTAAAAAATCAGAGTTTTGTATATTATTGAAGTTAAACTGGTATAAATTCAAATTAGAGTGTTATAACTTCAAGATGTTAAATGTAATCCCCATGGTAACCACAAAGAAAATAGCTAAAGAATGTACACAAAAGGAACTGAAAAAGGAATTTAAACATTTCACTTAACACAAAAATTAATGTAACACAAAAGAAGACAGTAAGGCAGAAAATGAGGGATAACAAACTATCAGGCATATATAAAACAAATAGCAAACGGGCAGAAGTAATTAATGATAAGTAATTACTTATCATTAATTACATTACATGTAGGTGGATTAAACTCTCCAACCAAAAGACAGAGTTTGGTAGAATAGATAAAAACACATGACCCAACTCTCTTTTGTCTACAAGAGACTCACTTTAGATCCAAAGACACAAATAGATTGAAAGTGAAAGGATGGAAAAAGATATTCCATGCAAATAGCAACCAAAAGAGAGTAGGGGTAATTCAAAGAAGGTTACAAGAGATAAATAAGGATATTATATATTGATAAAAGGCTCAATACAGCAAGAAGATATAACAATGATAAACTTCTACACAACTAATGGCAGACGAGCAAAACATGTGAAGCAAAAATTGACAGAACTGAAGGGAGAATGAGACAGTGCTACAATAAGAATTGGAGACTTCACTATTCCACTCTCAATAATGGAGAGAACAACCACACAGTAGATAAGTAAGGAAAGAGAGAACTTAACACGATAAATCAGCTAGATCTAACAGACATAGACAGAACACTCTACCCAGTAACAATAGCATACCTATTCTTCTCAAGAGAACATGGGACATTTTCCAGGGCAGACCATATATTAGGCCACAAATTAAGTCTCAAGAGATTTAAAAAGACAGATTTCACACAAACTGTCTTCTCCAATCACAACAAGATAAAGTTAGCAATCAACAACAGAAATAAAACTGGAAAATTCCCAAGTTTGTAGAAATTAAACAACACACTCAAACAACCCATGGATCAGAGAAGAAATTACAAGGGAAATTAGAAAATACTTAGAGATAAATGAAAACAAAAACAAAAACAACATACCAAAACTTATCGGATGCAGCAAAACCAGTGTTAAGTGTGAAACTTATAGCTATAAACCATAAATACTTACATTAAAAAATAAGAAAGATCTGAAATCAACAAACTAAACCCAAAACTAGCAGAAAGAAGGAAATAATAAAGATTAGAGCAGAGATAAATCAAACAGAGAACAGAAAATCAATAGAAAAATAAATGAAACTAAGAGTTGGTTCTCTGAAAAGATCAACAAAATCGACAAACCTTTAGCTGGATGGACTAAGGAAAAAAAGAGAGAAACTCAAATTACTAAAATCATAAATGAAAGTGGAGACATTACTGCTGATTCCACAGAAATAAAAAGGTTATAAGAGAGTACTATGAATAGCTGTATGCCAATTGGATAACCTAGACGAAATGGACAAATTCCTAGAAACACAAAGCTACTAAGACTAAATAATGAAGAAATTATAAATCTGAATAGATCCATAACTAGTAAGGAGATTGAATTAGTAATCAAAAATCTCCTGATGAAGAAAAGCCCAGGACCTGATGGCTTCACTGGGGAATTCTACCAAACATTTAAAGAAGAACTAATACCAATCCTTCTCAAACTCCTCTGAAAAACGAAAGAAGAGAGAACATTTCCTATCGCATTCTATAAAGCCAGTATTACCCTGAAACCAAAGCCAAACAAAGGCACTACAAGAAAAGAAAACTATAGACTAATATCTCTTATGAACACTGATGCAAAAATCCTCAACAAAATACCAACAAACTGAATTCAGCAGCATATTAAAAGGATTATACACCATGACCAAGTGGGATTTATTCCTAGAATGCAAGGGTGACTCAATATACAAAAATCAATGTAATACACCACAGTAACAGAATGAAGGGAAAAAACCCATGTGATCATCTCAATTGATACAGAAAAAGCATTTGACAACATTCAGCGTGCTTTCATGATAAAAACACTCAACAAACTAGGAAAAGAAGGAAACTATTCCAACATAATAAAAGCCGTATATGAAAAACCTACAGCAAACATCACACTCCACAGTAAAAGACTGAAAGCTTTTCCTCTAAGATTAGGAACAAGGTAAGGATGTTCACTTTTGTCACTTCTATTCAACATAAGAGGAAGTTCTAGCCAGAACAATTAGGCAAGAAAGAGAAACAAAAGGCATCCAAATTGGAAAGGAAGAAGTAAAATTATGTCTTTTTTGCAGATAATGTTTGCAGAAAGACTTGTACCATGAAAACTACAAACCACTGCTGAAAGAAATGAAAGAAGACATAAATAAACGGAAACACATCCCACATTCACAGAGTGGAAGACCTAATATTGTTAAGATATCAATACTACCCAAAGTTATTTACAAATTCAGTGCAATCTTAAACAAAATCTCAACGAAGTTTTTTGCAGAAATTGAAACACTTCTCCTAAAATCATATGGAATCCCAAGGGACCCTGAATAGCCAAAACAATCTTGAAAACGAAGAACAAAGCTGAAAGACTCACACTTCCTGATTTCAAAACTTACTACAAAGCTACAGTAATCAAAACAGTGTGGTACTGGAATAAAGACAGATATACAGACCAATGGAATAGAATAGAGAGTCCAGGAATAAACCTTTGCATATATGGCCAAATGATTTTTGACAAGGGTACCACAAGCATTCAGTGGGGAAAAAAATAATCTTTTCAACCCATGATGCTAGGAAAATTGGATATCATGCAAAAGAACATATACATGCAAAAGAATGAAACTAGACCCTTATCTAACACCATATACAAAAATCATCTCAAAATGGATCAAAGACTTAAATGTAAGACCTAAAACTATAAAACTTTTAGAAGAAAACATAGGGCAAAAGCTTCATGACATTAGATTTGGTAAAAATTTATTGGATAGAACACCAAAGGCACAGGCAACAAAAGAAAAAATACACAAATTGGACTTCATGAAAATTTTTAAAATTTGTGCATCAAAAGACATTATCAACAGAGTAAAAAGGCAACTCACAGAATGGGAGAAAATATTTGCAAATCATATGTCTGAGAAGGGATTAATATTCAGAATATACAGAGACATCTCAAAACTCAACAACAAAAATCTAAACAACCTGATCAAAAAATGGGCATAGGACTTAAATAGACATTTCTCCAAAGAAGATATATAAATGGCCAATAAGCACATGAAAAGATGCTCAACATCACTAATCATTAGGGAAATGCAAATAATAACTACAATGAGATACCACCTTACACCCATTAGTATGGCTATCAAAAAAAAAAAAGAAAAGAAGAGATGTTGGTGAAGTTGTAGAGAATCTGGAACCCTTGTGCACTGTTGGTGGGAATGTAAAATGGTAGAGCCAATGTGGAAACAGTATGGTGGTTCCTCAAAAGATTAAAAATAGAATTACCATATGATCCAGCAATTCTACTTCTGGACATATACCCAAAAAAACTGAAAACAGAGATTAACAGTTACTTGTACACCAATGTTCAGAGTAGCATTACTCATAATAGCCAAAAAGTGGAAATAACCCAAATGTCCATCAAGGATGAATGGATAAACAAATGTGGTATATACATGCAATGGAATACTATTCAGCCTTAAAAAGGAATGAAATTCTGAAATGTGCTACAGTGTGAATGAACTTTGAAGACGTTATGCAAAGTGAAGTAAGTCAGACAAAAAAGAACAAATAATATATGATTCCACTTATTTAAGGTACCTAGAGTAGTCAAATTCAGAGACAGAAAGTAGCATTTGGTTGCCAGAGGCTGGGAGGGGAGAAGGATGACAGGTTATTGTTTAATGGGTGTAGAATTTTAGTTTTATAAGAAGAAAAGACTTATGGAGATGGATAGTGGTGATGGTTACACATTATGAATGTTATCAAGATTACGATGATGCACATTACAAATATATTTAATACTGCTGAACTGTACACAAAAATGGTTAAGATGGTAAATTTTATGATGTGATTTTTATTACAATAAATTTTTGTAAAAGACTAGAGTAAATGGAGATAATGAAAACAGGACAGGTAAAGAAGGCTTATGGCTAACACATACTGAGCATTATCATGGTGTTCTACATTCATTTACTCACTGAATCAGTGCAGTAGCTATGTGTGGTTATAAGCTCCCCCCCTTTACATATGAGGTAACTGAGGCACATTGAAATTAAATACCTTGCCCAAGATCACGTAACTAGTAAGTGATAGTGATAGGATTCAGACCCCGGCAGTCTGGCTCCAGACTCACACCCTTAACCACTGCACCATAACCCTCCTCCCAAAGGAGATGAGAGGAAAGCAACAATGGGTGTCTCCCCTGTCATGCTCAGACTGAGAGCAACAGAGCACCTGAACACAAGGCTGGGTCTGAGCTGTATGAAACGGAGGACGATGCTGAGGGAAGGGGCATGCATGGCAGGAAGGTAAATACAAACCCTCCAGGGTTTCTTCCATCTCCAAAATGTCGTGATTCTAAAAGGGCATGTAGCACAACTGAAGGGTTGGCTCTCTGTTCTCAAGAAAAGGATAAACCAGAGCCAAACCTCATTTGTTAGCCAGCATTCACTCACTCATCTATTTCAACAAATACAGCTACCAAGAACGCTTACTGTGTGTCAGGCGCTGCCTGGTGGTGACCAAGCAGACATGATCCTCGCCCTCAAAGAGCTTAGAGTCTTGTCTGGATATTAAACAAGCAAATATTAACAAACCATGAAGTACTATGCAGGAAACAAACATGGCGCTGGAATAGAGAAAAGCAAGGGCAAAGGATCCCCCTGGGACCTCCTGAGGAAGATCTCCTGAGGGGGTAACAATTAAACCGAGAGGAGGAGAAAGTGCCAGTCTCTCCAGAAGCTGTGGAATGAGAATTTCAAACGAAAGTTCTAAGACAGTGGCTAAGGGGGTAGGAAGAATGTGGTGCCTTTGGGTGGCTCAGGAGGAGTGGACAAGGAGGTGCGGAGCTGGAGGTGAGGCGGGAGGGGTGGGCTGGAGGCAGCTCATGCTGGACCTTGAAGGCAATATATGGAAAATGGATTTATGTTAAGTGCAAAGGGGAGTCTGTGAATGGGTCTAAAAAGCAAAGAAGTTCAATGATATGATGTATTTTTAAATGCTCACACTGGCTGCTTATGTGGAATATAATCAGATGGGAGAGAAAGCAGGGAGACCAACTGGAGGATATCATAAAGTACAGGTGAGAGACCATAGACACCCAACAGGGTGGGAGCTACTGGGGAAGGTGGGATCAGTGGAGTTTTATTTTGTTTTAAAATGGGGCCTTCCAGAGAGCACCTTATTTATCAAGAGGAATTAATCAGTACAAAGGAGAGATTCATGTTGCAAAAGATAGGGAGAGGAAGTGGGACCACAGAAGGGAAGAGGAGAGAATGAGGGCAGATACAGGTAGGTTTGTCCATCTGGTCACGGGAAAATGAGAGCACTCCCTCTGAAAGATTCTAATTCTCAATGATACTCAAGTAAGACTAGGAGGAGGAGGGGTGAGAGATTTGAGGGGCAAGGCAAAGGTGGGAAGTAGGGAGAGAATGGGAAAGCAGGAGCGTGTTCTGAAACGCTGGACAGAAAACAAAAGGCACGCTCCTACAGGGGCCCCTGAGCACGGCTGAGAGTGAGGCCTTGGGAGGGCCCCACTCCGAGGAGCTCCAGAAAAAGTAGCTCTACTCTCAGAAAATGAGCATTGCTTGCTGCTCAGACCAAAACCTGGGTCCTCGACCACTGGGCTCTTTTCCCCTTTATGATACAAGGAGGTGATCAGAGCGGGATAAAGAAGCAGGACAGCCAAGCAGGTACTCAGGCACTTGCCTGTAAGAGTCGCAAAAACATCACTACAAGAAACTCCCAAAATATACATGGGTCACATTCCTACCAACGTAGGCAGTGCCCTCAAGTAGGAAAAAAACCTAATACTTCTAAATATTGTTTGTGATGAGCATGCCACTCAGTGCTCGGAAGTTAGGAAGTCAGAACAAACTATGAAGTGGTAATACAGAGTATTTACATTCCTTACAGAAAGAAGTGATTAAACCTGGCTTTGGAAGCTTTTAATATAATAGCTTAGAGGAAGGGCCTGGAGATAAATACTTTCAGAACTCTGAAAGGATGCACAAGAATCTGACAATATTAGCTGCTTTTGGAAAGAAAGTGGTGGCCAGAGAAAAGGGTGGAAGACACGTTACTTCTGTTCTTTTTGAATTTTGTATCAACTGAAAAACCCCTCTCAAGTCAGAAAAATCACAACAGAAAACTGAGAAGAGAAGAACTGCAAAGAAGTGGGGAATATTTTGCCCATTATTTTTCCTGGCATTGATTCTGCTTCATACTTGAATTTCTTTCTGGATAAACTTTTCCTTAACAAGATTGATTTTTCCCCACCTTTCCTCAGCATAAGTTGAAGCAGTACCATATGTATGATTAGTCTCTCTGAAGTGTTCACAGATCTTGGTTCAGCTCTTGTTAAAACTACAAGACTGGATTTCCAGTATCCATTCAGAAAAGAGTAGGGTGTTTACTCTAAAATGTGGCTCCATGTTTTTTTCACCCCCAAGAGAAGCTTTGCATTCCCAGTTAGAGAGTAGTTAGGGAACACCTTACAGACACAATCCATTCATCGGGAGCTTTTACTCATCCTAAAACTTTAACTCCATCGCCAGAACTCAGGAAAGAAACAAGAGAGCAGAGACAAAATAGGTCTTTAACTCACAGTAGGACCCAAATAGGATTGCAACAAAGGAGACTACCTGTTACTTAGAGCCTATTCTTAATTTAGACCCCAATCGAACATCTCTCTTATTTGCATTAGAGTGCTTTGATTGACATTTCATGTATGCACAACTGCACGTCATCATGTTATGATGCAATTTTTTCTTTCTTCCTCCTATATTTGTAACTCAAGGTGTTTATAAAACACTCCACATTCTCAAGGAGAATAAGAATCAAGGCCAAGTATTTCAGCATGAACAATTTATCAATAACAAAGTGAAGATCCTTAGATAGAAATCTATTTTTACTGAATTGTTTATAAACTGGTGAATAACTGTTGCTCTTAAAAAAAATATCAAACTTTCTGCACCTTAGCAACCTCAAAAAGCATAAACCAGAAGTTACACAACACAACGCACTTTAAAGCTGTCCTTATTCCAAGCAATTCTGAACTATGAAAATCTGGGCTTACTACAAATATAAATTTGGGATAGATTATTTGTCTTACAAAATGAATCAATAAATGTAAAAGTAAGATTCATTTACAAAAAACATTCACGTACAGCTTTTTCAGGAATAAATATCCTTTCATTCAATAAATATTTACCAGGTTCTTTATGTTGCAATTCCTAGAGTTAACTGCCAAACTTGACAGATTTTGCTTTTAAAGGTATATCTCTTTCTTTAGTCAGAAACAATCTAGACTCGTCAGTAGAACGAAGAGATCTCACTTTCCATTCCTACTTCTAAAATATAATCCTAACTTAAAAAATGTATTTTTTTATTTAGGCCATGTTATCACCTAAATGTTTTTGTGGGGCACTAAAGAATACCATTGTTAGCAAACTGCAGAAGAAATCAAATTAGCTTTGAGGACACTTTATCTTATAAACTCTTTGCCCATCAAAACACCAAATATCCTTAAAACTTTAAGAATTTTACAACTGTTCCAGCTTTTTTGTAAGCAATACAGTATTATTTTACTGATGTAGTCAATAAACCACTTTTTAAAAATGTTCCCAGCATGTCCTTCAGAAAACAGATAAGCTGTATTATTCTACATGTCAGATAATACCCGTGTAGAATAGTTTAGCTCAAATTTGGAAAAGGGATATTTCCCTTTTTAAAAAACAGATGTTTTTAAATTGATTTTACAGGTGAGTAGGTCTATTTCCACCTTCTCATTGTTGTAATGTCACCTCAGGTCAGTTTGGATGTCTTTTTTCACCCTGGTGAGTGTTCAGGAACAACGGAAATGAGCTTCCCTCCAATATATACATCCTCCCGTCACCACCTCAAAATAAATGCCTTTCAGGGGCTGGCCCCGTGGCCGAGTGGTTAAGTTCGCGCGCTCCGCTGCAGGCGGCCCAGTGTTTCGTCAGTTCGAATCCTGGGCACGGACATGGCACTGCTCATCAGACCACGCTGAGGCAGCGTCCCACATGCCACAACTAGAAGAACCTACAGCGAAGGGTATGCAACTATGTGCCGGGGGGCTTTGGGAAGAAAAAGGAAAAAATAAAATCTCTAAAAAAAAAAAAAAATAATAAATGCCTTTCAGCCCCAAACAGGGACATGTTAGCTGGTGGCACAGCAAGAACAATGCATCACAGCCACACCACACAGAGGACAGAAACATGTGTTTTAAAACTTTTCCTATTTTTCATTCCAAACCTCTCAGATGTCAACACACAAGTAACGTATATGGGACTTACTAAAAAAAATTTTTTTTAATTAATTTCTGTAACTTCCAGCCTGTAATTATGGTAAACACAACAAACGACCTTTCACTTTTTCTCTTTCCCACTTTGGTCCTCTGAGAAATGCAAACCTACAGAAGAATGAATGGCCATTACCTGGTATTACCTAAAGCATTTTACTATCTTCCCTTGTGCTTAGATGCACTACAAGGATCAGGGATTATTTCTAAAAAGCCCTTGAAAATATCCTCTGGGGAAGACAAACACCATATGATTTCACTCATATGTGGAAGATAAATACACGGACAAAGAACAGATTAGTGGTTACCAGGGGGGAAGGGGGTTGGGGGTTAGCAAAGGGGTAAAGGGGTACATTTACATGGTGACTGACAAATAAGAATGTACAACCGAAATTTCACAATGTTATAAACTATTATGACCTCAATAATAAAAAAAAATATCTTCTGGGAAGCCATCCTGAAGTAATTCTCATTTTCATTCACTCTTTGATTCAGTCAACAAATATTTATTGAGCTTCTACCATGCGTTGTGTGCTGCACTGTGTGCTAAAATTGTACAACAGCTTTCCAGATTCAAAATCTTCATTACCTAAGGAATCAAAAGAATTTGAGTCAGGATGCAATACCATTAAACTGCTTCAAAATATTTAGAGACTTAAAAATGTAATAAGGATATTTGGGGGGCTATTTTTGGCTTTACTAAATAGTTTATGGGGGTGTGTATTGCTCTGTTTTATTTTTATTTTAAACAAAGGTGACAACAGAGTGACTTCATCACAGAGAGTCGGAGACTCTGGGCCAGCCCAGAAGCAATGTACTTTCTTCCCTGTACCAGGCCCGGTGAGCCCCACGGTCTGTAACTGGCACTCACAGCATAATTCTCCCTGTTCCCTAGACCAGAGCTGGGTGGACTCTGGGGCATGAACTTGAGCTGCCCCAACCTGTTATATTTTTCTCCAGGTGGAACTCTGAAAATGTAGATACGGTGTAACTGAAGAAATGACATCAATTAGATGTCATTAGACTATTTCAGCACCGTGAATTCATCTATTTCTTCCACTCCATTTGCCCTCTGTTTACCACTACTTTCCTACAAGGCAAGCAAGTGCTTTTTTAGACCCACAGTTTGAATCCTCAGTGTTGAGATGGAATTCCAGAAACTAAAAAAACAAAACAAAACAAAACAAAAACTGAATCTCTATAGGAGTAAAAGTGAGCTCATCCATTGTAATGAGCTATGTACATTCCCAAGCCAGAAAAACACACATCCAGAAGAATGACAAAGTATAAAATCATGTTGGAAATATTTTGGTAACAATGATGATAATATTGTTGAAATACATATAAAGCGGCATTATTGGGTGGCTAGGCTTGATTGTCCCACTGACTTGAAAGATTAACCTGGAGAGAAGCTCACCTCCTGTTGGAATGACCCATGTCAGACGGACATAAGGAAAGTGCCTTAAAAGGTTACGGTTGATCACCAGTTAACCAGGAGGATATCCATTAATGATGAAGTCGGTCATTGTGCAGAGCAAAAATTCTTCCTATGTAGATTTAGTCACTGAATCTAGACTAACACATAGATTTTTACAGGCTAAGGAGTCATGAAACACAGCAAATGCCAAGAGGACATACAGTAGCATCCAGAATCACTACCCTAGCAAGTGTAAAGAAAATATCAGGGAAGACATTCTCAACCTTAAAAATAATGACAAGGTCCACAAACTAGCTAAACTAATTTCTCACTATGAAGCTAGGATGTAAGGCCAGGTCTACAAAAGACCACATTTTGACAAAATCAAGCAAAACTCTCCATCAAACAGCCTGCTGATATACTTAACCAATCCTCTGAGCTTTAAAATTGACATCACCACTCTCCATAAAAATTCCAGTCTTTTTAAAATGAAATGTGACATACAGCATCAGGGACAACATAGCTGTTTTCTCTGCAGGTTTAAGTTTTACTTAGCAAATAATTTCTTGGTGATGTTTAACTTTAAAATAATCAAGCACAAAGCCGCAACTAAGATGGATCAATAGTTGCACTCTTGAGCAGCAAAGCAAACAGAATAATAATGAGCAAGATGGACTTGTAAGCAAAGAAAATGTGAAGACATTCCTAAGCAAGATCTCAAACAGAATACAGAACTCAGTGTTCTCCACCCTTTTAGAAACCCTGGCACTTTATTTGGCTAGAAATTTTTAGTTATAAAATCAGCACATAAGTAAAATTAATTTGTCCTCATTTTATTTACTAAGTTAATAGACTTCTTGTTGAAAACCTAATTTTGTCTGAAATACCAAGTGTTGAGAAGAATGTGATTAACAAGAATTGGCAGGAATGGGTATATCATGTACGTTGGAAACAATCTGTCATCATCTTGTTAAGTTGAAATTTGCATATCACAAGACCTAGCAATTCCACAATCTGGTATACATCCTAGACTGGCATTCAAACCTCAGGCAGAAATGATTAATGTAATAAATTTATTGGGTCTCCATCAGCATTTTAAAAAATAGACTGGATGTTATCACAGTCATTGCTCAGAATAGGAAACAGTGTTATATCTTGAACTTTTTGAAGTGATCGATAGATACATAAAGAGAGAGAGAGATTTGTGTATATGTCCTGTCAGGTTATAGTTAAAAACAAAACTACTTGAAAGCCACTGCCCTAATGACACTATTGCACATACTATAATATTCATAGCAGCATTATCCAAAATAGTGAAAATCTGGAAATAACCCAAATACCCATCGACTGGAGAATGAATATAAAATGAAGGAATAATCTCAATGGAATGTTATATAATAATAAAAATATGTTAACTATACCCACAAGCAAGGATTAATCTTAAAGACAATGTTAAATGAGAAACAAAGTAGAGCCTAGAAGACTAAGCAGAGTATGAAATCACTTTTATAAAGTTTAAAAACAAATAAAAACTAAATATCATTGAGATACACACATATGTGATTAAATTACATTTTAAACATCAAGGCAAGGAAAACACAAAATTCCAGATATTAATACTTGAGGCAGAGGAGTAGCACAACAGGAAGATGTGGCATTAGGAATGCCGCATCTTATTATATTATCATATATTAATTATTATAATGTTCCATCATAATTTTTATACATGTGCCACATATTCTTTTGAAAGTATCAAATACTACATAATAAAATATTTCAATTACTTTAAAACAAAATCTCAGAGGACACGTATAACATGGTCCCCATTGTAAACAACAATGATATTTCTCAGCAGATGGAAATTCGAGAATCAAAATTTAATCAAAGATTAAGAAAAAGTGAGAATCCTAAGCAACAACTAGAAGAGCCTTAGAACAATGACTAAGAAGGTTAAGAACAATAATTTCTTGAGCATGCACCATACACAAGTTATAAAGTTACAAAACTAACACACAAAACATTTAGAGAGCACCCCAGGGGTTAACTTCTCTGCTATGAACTATTAGCCCTTCCTGCCTCCGTGTTTTCATGCATGCCTTTCCGTCTCCTGATCTTCTAAACTCCCCTCTTCAAGTCCAGTCCCCTCCATAGACTCCTCCTGATCCCCTATTTGAATGTTATCTCTATCTTCGCTGCTGATGCTTTATACTTCTCATACATCAACTACCCCAGGTGGCCTCACACTGATTTGGGTCCTGGTAGAGAACCCCACCTCCTCTAAGGGTCCCCTTACCCTCATGTGAAGTCTCCCTGGGAATCCTGAGCCAAGTCATTAAGAAGATGACAGGGATCCAAGCCCTCGTTGATACATGTACCACCCCAAATCACTCGTTATGATGTATGATTGGCTCTTTTATGTCACACTCTCTCTTTCACTCCCATGGCAATGATGCCTATCAGTTTTCTCTGAATGGTCTGGTAGTGAGGGGCTCCAAACTGCCTAGCACCACTCACCCCATCTCCTACAGCCAGCACACGTTAGCCTCAGGTCAGATTAACCAGCTAGATCGTCTACCATTCCACCAACCTTAAACCCTCAAATCTACGTCTTCAATTTTCCCAGCTCTCTACACCCATATGTAACAACTATTCGCCTACTGTAAACGATACTGTAATTATCTGGATATATATCCTTTACTGAAATGTGAAGTCTCATGCATCTCTGAATAGATCAAAGGGTCTAATACAGGTTTCTCCATCTCAGCACTATTGACATTTGGAGCCGGATACTTGGGGAGCGGGGCGGGGAGGGGGCTGTCCTGTGTCCTGTGCATTACAGGATGTTTAGCAGTCTCCCTGGCCTCTATCCACTACATACCAGTAGCACACCCTCACTAAGTCGTGACAACTAACAATGTCTCTAGATATTGTCAAATGTCCTGTGTGGGGCAAAAATTGCCCTCTGTCAAAAATCACTGGTTTAACATAAATCATCATTCTGCTCAATAATCACAAGATCTTGATAATTTAAGATTTAGATTATTGTTAAATAAAAATGAAACAGAATTCCAGAGAAAGGTGTGTTCAATGTGGATTTAAAAAACGGAAGAGGGGCCAGCTCCGTGGCCGAGTGGTTAAGTTCGCGTGCTCCGCTGCGGCGGCCCAGGGTTCAGATCCTGGGCATGGACATGGCACCACTCGTCAGGCCACGTTGAGGCGGCGTCCCACATCCCACAACTAGAAGGACCTGCAACTAAGATATACAACTGTGTACAGGGGGGCGGTTTGGGGAGATAAAGCAGGGGAAAAAAAAAAAAAAAGATTGGCAACAGTTGTTAGCCCAGGTGCCAATCCTTAAAAAAAAAAAAGAAAATGGAAGAAAACTTGCTCTGCTAATGGCTGCACAGAGAGTAAGTTTTGAATTCTAGGCATAGAAAATATAGTGCTTTTTTAAAAGGTTATCCTAGCGAATGTTACCCAGCGCAGTTGTTTAGGCTGAAGATTACAGAAGGGTCTGGATCGTGGCTTCTATACTGAGATATTAATCCACTTCAAAGCAATAGCATTTTCCTGGGCAGCTTGAAACTTTGGGATGTAGTGTTATTTTGAACTACCTTAGCAAAAGCCAGAGGGTTCAGACTTCAGTTATGATCACAGAACGAGAAGAATCAGGTACCTAAATTGAAGAGTAACACAGTTACAAAATAGACTTGAAATGACTTGGGTTCAAATTGACAAATATAAATGGGAGGGAAAAAACCCTTTCCCTCATTCTCTCAGTCCACTCCTACCCACCCTGTGGATCCACTCCTGTGGATTTTTTACTTTTCAAACATCTTTCAAAACCACCTCTTCCTCCCCATCCCCTTCACCTCCCTCCATTTCTCCCAAATCTCTTCTACGAATTGCCAGGTTTCTAAAACAAAGATCTAACATTCTCATTTAAAAATGTACCAGAACTCCGTGTAGCACGTTTACAAATGCTCAGAACTGCTTATTTTCTCTTCCTTTCCCTGCCCTGCCCAGTCTTTCCTCCTTTCCTTCCTTTTTACTTTAATTGGGATAGGGAGGGGATTTTCTCCCCTTGATTTTAAAAGCAATTCGTGTTCATGAAGAAGAAAAACTAGGAAAATATGGAAAAGTTCCTTAAAAAAGAAGGTTCTAACAACCACTGTTGATTCACACAGATATAATAATCACTATTAACATTTTTGTGAATTTTTAAATTTTTTCTAAATAAACATATATTTTAAAATAGGAATCTATATAGATACAGCTAATATTCTGCTTCTTTCAATGAACAATATAGTATAACCATTTTCACATTAATAAATATTTTATGTTCTTAAAGTTCTGTGGTAGTCAGAACAATATGCAACTTTTAATTCTAAGTAGCATTTTTACTTCACTTGCAATACTTTCTTGTGCTATAATTTGAAAAAAACAGATTTAGAGCACTCCTTGTACAGATTTTATAAGTTGGTTTTCAATAGTTTCAGAGTAATTGCTAAAACAAAAACGAAACAAAAAACCTAGAGGCATTTTGCCTCTTGTTACATATAAATCTGTCAGAGTACTTTACAGTTCTAAATACATAAATTCTACATTAAGCTATTATTCTTACAAAAATTAAAACATTATAAATAAGGTTAAATTTAATGTGATCATCAATCACTATTCCCAAATCCTCATGTACTTCCTGCTATAAGCACTATTACAAGTTTGGGATTAGTTTTAGATATTTTGCTCTGCATATTCATACACAGATAGGTCCTCACACACAAAATATATTTGTGTGTATATATCCGTATATACACACATATATATTATGTTTGAATTTTTTAAAATAATCATTCTGCAACTTGCTTGAGGGTATTTTCTATGCTAGTATTACATAAATCTACTTCATTCTTTTTAACTGCTGTGTAGTATTCCACATTATATAAAGCCCATTTCTACTTAAGCTCAAACTGCCATTCGAAGAGTCTACCACAATGTAGGAAATCTAAAATATATTCAAGTCTGTTTGAAAACTGGCATCAACTTTAGGAACGTGGGATATCTTCAGAGGAAATTCTAAAATAAAGTTTTTTCCTAAATAACAAAAAAGAAAATGCAGAATTTGATAACCTGCTTTTAATAAAAATAGAACACAGGAGATTTCTATTTTTGATAAATATCAACAAAACAAAACTAATAAATGGTTCAAAGAGATATATTACATATGTATTTTCAGTGATAATTGCTCATACAAACTCCAACTTACAAAGAGTTCTTTATCCAAAGTTCACTAGGGGGAACATTCTGAGGTGATGGAAATGTCCTATGGCTTCATAAGGGTGTGGGTTACACAGACGTATACAACACAGAAGTTGATTTTTGGTCTACAGAGAAAGAAGTTGAAAATTTGAATGGCCTTATATCTGTTAAGGAAACTAAATTCAAAATCAAAAACTTTCCCTGGAAGAGATCACCAAGACTAGATGGCTTCACTGGCAAATTCTATCAAACACTTAAAGAAGAAATAATACACAAACTCTTCAGAATATCAAGGAGAGAGAACTTCCCAACTCATTTTATGAGGCCAGCATAATCCTGATACAAAAATCTGACAAGAATATCATAAGAAAACACAAATATTACTCAAAAACATAGATGTAAATAACCTTAACAAATATTGGCAAATCACTTCCAGCATCATAAAAAGGGTTAATACCTCATGAACAAGTACCATTTATCACAGAAATGCAAGACTCATATTACTTTCGAAAATAAATCAACGTTTCACCATATTAACAGAATAAAGGAGAATGCCATATTATCATCTTAATAGATGCAGGAAAAGCATCTGACAAAAGTCACCACCCATTCATGAGTTTTTAAAAATTATTAACTCTCAACAAACTAGAAATAGAAGGAAATTTCCACAATCTTTAAAGGGCAACTACAAAAACCTATAGCTAACATCAGACTTAGTGATGAAATACTGAATACTTTCCACTAAGATTAGAAACAAAGCAAGAAAATCCACTCGCACCACTTGTATTCATCATTATACTGGCTAGCTTAGAAAGGAAGATGCAAAATTATACTCATAGACAACAGAAAGAACAACAAAGGAAATCCTCAAGATTCTTCAAAAAAAAGAAAAAACTACTGAAACTAATTAGTGAATTTAGCAAGTTGCAGGACACAAGATAAATGTACAAAAACAATTATATAGTCTAGCAGCAAACAAGTTGAAAATAAAATAAATAAAAATATTTACAATACTATCAAAAGCCATATAACTCTTAGGAATATATTTAACAACAACAACAAATGGACAAGAACTCTATGATGAAAACTGCAAAACACTGCAGCAAGAAATTAATGGAGAGTTATATCACATTCATGGATTTGGAGACTCAATACGGTTAAGAATTCAGTTCTCCCCAAATCAATCTATAGATTCCATGCCATTTTGACTAAATTCCCAGCAGTAAGTTTTGTATAAATTGGCAGGATGATTTTGAAATTTATATGAAAAAGTAAGGAAGTTAGAATATCAAAAAATCTTAACTGTTAAGATCAAGAGACTGGGAAGAATCCAGATTTCTTGGGCAATGGTGATGGTATGTCATTCATCAAAGGAATTGAAGAAGGAATTGAAGTTGGGGGCAAGAAAGAAGCAATGAAGTCTATTTTGGATATACTGAGTCTGAAGTGGTGAGGTGGGTAGAGGGTTGGGGGAAGCATGATATTAAAGTGAAATTCAGTAGGCAGTTAGATACAGGATCTGGAGCTCAGGGGACAGGGCAGAACTAAACGGAGGGAGTCCCAAATTTATCAACACTTAAGGGGGAAAGGAAACTATAGTTTGGATGAGATTGTATAGTATGCAAAAAACAGAAGAAAAACAACATTTTCATGAGTTAATATAATAGCCTTCTCACTGGTCTCCCTGCTTTTGCACTTGCTCCTCTCTGTCTCTTCTTAACACAAAAGCCTGGTTGACTCTATGAAAACATAAGTCAATTTCATGATCCCTCTCTGCTCAAAATCCTGCAATGGTTTTATTCACTCTAAGTAAAAGCCAAAGTTATTTCCATGATCTATGAGGCCCCACACCACTACTTCCTAGCCCTGGTGGCACATCAGAATGACACGTACTTGAGCATCCACCCCTGTTACTTCCCTGACCTCTTTTCCTTCTCCTCTCTACCTTGCTCTCTCTACTCCTACCACAATCGCCTCCTTACTTTCCCTTGAATATGCCAGGCATGCAACTACCTCAGGGCATTTCTGTTTCTTCAATGCTCTTCCCGCAGGTATGCACATGGCTGTCTCCCTCATTCTCTTCAGAACTCTACTCAAGTGTCTTATCAGTGAAGCCTTCCCTGACCATCTTATTTGAAATTGCAAACCACCACACCCCCATCTTCCTATCACCCTTTCCTGCTTTATTTTTCCCTAGTGGACTTATCATTAACTTACCATAAATTTTACTTATTTTTTAAAATTTTACTAACATGAAATTCACAGTACATGAAATCATCCATTTTAAATTGAACAATTCAGTGGCGTTTAGTACATTCTCAATGTTGTACAACTATCACCTCTAGTTCCAAAACATTTCCACCACTCCAAAACAAAACCCTATACCCATTAACAATTTCTCCCTAGTCCCTGCTCCTGCTGCCCCCACTCCTTAGCCCCTGGCAACCATCAATATGCATTCCATCGGGATGGATTTATATTCTGGATATTGCATATAAACGGAAGAATATAATATGTGACCTTTTGTGTCTGGCTTCTTCCACTTAGCATAATGTTTTTGAGGTTCATGCCCATTGTAGCATGTGTCGGTATTTCATTCCTTTTTATGGCTGACTAATATTTCATCATATACATACACACACATACACAAACACACACACACACACACACACACACAACAATTTGTTCATCAGTTCAACCTTTGACGGACCTTTGGGTTGTCTCCACCTTCAGGCTATAGTGGATAGTGCTACTAGGAACATTTATGTATAAGCGCTTGTTTGAGTTCCTGTTTTCAATTCTTTTGAATGAATTGTTGGGTCACACGGTAATTTTATGTTTAACATTTTGAGAAACTGCCAAGCTGTTTTCCACAACAGCTGAAACATTTTACATTCCCAACAGATATGTGTACAAGTTCCAATTTCTCCATATCCTTACTAACACTTGTTATTTTCCGTCTTGTTTATTATAGTCACCCTAGTAGGTATGAAGTTATCTCATTGTGGTTTTGATTTACATTTCCCCAATGACTAATGGTATTGAGCATCTTTTCATACGTTTGTTGGTCATTTGTTTATCTTCTCTGGAAAAATGTCTATTCCAGTCCTTTGACCATTTTTAACTGTATTGTTAGTCTTTTTGAGTGCATGGTAAGAGTTCTTTACATATTTTGGATATACAGACACTGAGATATATGATTTGCAAATATCTTCCCCTTTTCTGTATGCTGTCTTTTTACTTTCATGATAATGCCCTTTGATGTCCAAAAGTTTTAAATTTTGATGACATCCAATTTATTTCCTTTTTCTTTTGTTACTCGTGCTTTTGGTGTCATATCTAAGAATTCATTGCCAAATCCAAGATTATAAAGATTTACCCCTATGTTTTCTTCTAAGAGTTTTATGGTTTTAGCTCTTATATTTAGATCATTGTTCATTTTCAGTTAATTTTTGTATATAATGTGAAGTAGGGACCCAACTTAATTCTTTCGCATGTGGCTATCCAGTTGTCCCAGCACCATTTGTTGAAGAGACTATTCTTTCCCCATTGAATGGTTTTAACACCTTTGTCAAAAATCAATTGGCCATAGATGCATAGCCAATTGGGTTTATTTCTGGACTTTCAATTCTATTCCATTGATCTCTATGACTATCCTTATGCCAATACCACACTGTTTTGATTACTGTAGCTTTGTAGTTAGTTTTGAAACTGGGAAGCGTGAGCCTTCCAATTTCGTTCTCCCTTTTCAAGAATGTTTTACATTTTGCTAATTTTTATTGTTTACTGTCTCCTTTTCCCACCACAAAATGGGACTTTTGTCCATTTTTCTCACCGCTGTACCCCAGCACCTAGAATAGGGCTTAGCATATACTAGGTGCTTAATATTTACTAAATGAATGAATGGGCTCCTGAGAAGATAAGAGTCATGCACAGTCCAGAGAAAACGGTCCGGGTGGGAGGGCAAGAGGAGAGGAAGAGAATACCAGGATTAAGCAACTCCTGTCAGAGAAGAGTTGAAAAGGCAGGAAGGAGGGGTGGTTTAGGCCTTGGGCTCCAGTGCCAAAGGGATCTTTTCAAAACCATATTGTCAGGGAGGCACGAGCGGCAGCAGCCATTCTGGAGTGTGAGTCAGCCTTTACTAATTCATATGTACTAAAACTAAAAATCATTTAGTTACTATCACATTGAACATTTTCTATTTTTCAAAAATAAAACATCAGATAAGATGAAATAGATTGAATAACAATGAATTGTTTTCTCTGAACTGAGAGGGAAAATAGCTTTTGCATCTTATCTTGAGAGTCCCCATAGCTTTTAGTATATGTAAATAATTATCCTTGATAAGTTAATGTAATTTTACAATCGTATCAGAAAACATACCCTGCAATGCAAAAGTACCATAGTGACCTTTTAAAAAAATTCTGAACAAAATCTTAAATAAACACATTTATCACATTTAGTCAAATTAAATAACTGGGCAGTGACAGGCAAGTCTGAACACTATTGTTACTAATGGGACAGAAGCCAGTGAAGAAAGCTCAGAGCGGGAGATGTGGCGCGGTTTAAGAGAAATGCAGTGGCAACTTTCTTTGATGCTCATTACTTTCTTTTTCAATATAAAATTCTAAAAATGTAAATAATTAAGGAAGATGAAGAGCGCCACTACTGCTGATTATATATTATGTAAGCTGCCACTGAATCACCATATTTTTCTTAGATAACAGCAAATACTGATGCTATGAGATTAAGCAACATATTGCCACTCCACAAGTTAAGCCATATGGTCCCATCTATTTCTAGTTTCCATTACAGTACACCTACTGGTTAATAAAGAAACGGTTAACCAGAGGATGCAAATATGCCTCTTATTTAACTTTCTCAAAATCAACAAGATTTTGTGTATATAACTTGTCAGGGCGTCTGATGTATCATGGGAGTTAGGTCTGCATCTCCTCGTCCCCTTGGATTTAAAACAATATGGGAGGTATATAAACTGCCACTAAAATTGCATAGCTCCGGGATTTGCCAGGTGCTGATCGCTCTACTCAAGCCTCAGGGAAAATATACAATTGCCCCGGGCAGTCATCCCAGGTTTAATTATGATTCACCACCTCATCTGCAAAACCCACTCCAGGAGACAACATTGCTCTTCATCCTTCAAATCCAGCTCAGGTATCACAGGCCTCCTGTGACTTCCCCAGACGGAATTCTCTTTGCAGTAAGCAGCTTACACACATTACTATTTTCACTTTGGCTTGTAATTTATTTGTTCATATGTCTCTCCTCTATTAAATGACAAAGTCATTAAGGGCAGTGACTGTCTTATTCATCTCTGTAGCTTCAATCTCTCTCATAAAATAGACATTTAATAATCATTTGTCATTATTTATGTTAAATGACTATGTCACTGAGTGCTGGTGCCCAGAAAATAGTAGATCCTTAATACATATTAATTATGAGAATTTTTTTCCTTTCCTTTCCTCAAAATTTCACTTGCTTTCCTTTTTAATTACCATTCTGCTGTTAGAATTCAGCTCAGGCTCTTATCAGCCTAGACCAGTGGTTCTCAATGAGGGAAGAAGGGGTGATTTTGCCCCCCCGGGTCATTTGGCAATGTTTGGAGACATTTTTGATGGCTACAACTAGGCTGGAGGGAGTGGGTGCCACAGGAATCTAGTGGGTAAAGGCCAGTGATAGTACCAAACACCCTACAACACAGAGGACAGCACCTCACAGCAAAGAATTATCTGGTCCCAAATGTCAGCAGAGTTAAGGTTGAGAAATCCCAACCTACACTTTCATTTCTTGAAATTAACTCCTTGTCATTCTACCCTATTCCTGCTCTTTCTCTCCCCTAATCTTTCTTTGTAAAGATCTTTTTTTCAATTGAAGTATAATTGACATATAACACTATATTAGTTTCAGGTGTACAACATAATGATTCAATATTTGTATAAATTGCAAAATGATCACCACAATAAGTCTAGTTAACATCTGTGACCTTATACAGTTACAAATTTTTTTTCTTGTGATGAGATCTTTTAAGATCTATTCTCTTAGTAACTTTCAAATATACAATACAGTACTGTCAACGATAGTCACCATGCTGTAGGTTACACCTCCATGACATTTATTTTATAACTGGAAGCTTGTACCCCGTGACCCCTTTACCCACTTCGCCTACCCCCGCCCTCCTCTCTGCCTCTGGCAACCACCAATCTATTCTCTGTATCTATGAGCTTTGTTTTTTCAAATTAGATTCCACATATAAGTGAGACTAAAAATCTTTGTCGTCCTTCAAAAGGTCTTAAACTTTTTTTTAATATCTTTGTTTTTTAGTTAAGAGTTGCCACTGGATTTCAATAACATTGTCAATAATCAGTATTTCAAAAGCAGAACTGGAACAGTTTTAAAATTCTTATTTCTAATCTACCTGCTTTACAACTCTCTTAACTCAAATGAAAGCTTTTAAATAAGGAGGAAACTGAGGGGAAAAAAACAGACTCTAGGGGATGGCAGCTAATCTTCTTCAGTGATCCAAATTTCTAGAGCTACAAAGGCCAAATGGCCCTTCTAATTTCATTTGCAGAATAAATGCTGTGTCATTGAATGTTATATCACCCATGGACTGTTATCTCTTATGCTGGCTAGATAGCCTCTAATCAAACCATGATTTGCTTGAAATTAATGTGACCTCAGATTGGTGGTTTTTAGAAACAAAGAATTTTTTAAACATTTGATTCCTTTTATTTATATGACCATATGTTACGAAATTCCACAGAATTAATTCTTAAATGTGAAAAGTAATATATACAAATAGGTGATAAAAGTATGAAGTTTTTAGAAACGGTCCATTAAAAATCACATTCCATGAAAATCATATATCTGATAAGGGATTCTGATCCAGAATATATAAAGAACTCCTACAACTCAACAACACAAAAAGAAACAACCCAATTCTAAAGTGGGCAAAGCAGTTGAATAGACATTTCTCCAAAGAAGATATACAAATAGCCAATAAGCACAAGCTAAGATGCTCAACATCATTTGTCATTAGGGAAATGCAAGTCAAAACTACAATGAGATATCACTTCACACCTATTAGGATGGCTATTAACAATAAAAGAGAAACTAACAAATGTTGGCAAGGATGTGAAAAAATCAGAACCTTTGCGCACTGTTGGTTGGAATGTAAACCGGCTCGGCTGCCATGGAAAACAGTTTGGCAGCTCCTCAAAAATTAAATGCAGAATTACCACACGACTCAGTAATTGCACTCCTAGTAATTGCATTCAAAAAATACACAAAGGAACTGAAAATAGATCCTCAAACACACGTACAGAAATGTTCACAGCAACATTATTTATCAATAGCTAAAAGGCAGAAACAATCTAAGTGTCCATCAACAGATGAATGGATAAACAAAATGTGGTATATACATACAATGGAATATTATTCAGCTTTAAAAAAGGAAGGAAATTCTGACACATGCACAACATGGATGAAACCTGAAGATGTTATACTAATGAAATGAGCTAGACACAAAAAGCAAATTTGGTATGATTGCACTTACATGAGGTAACTAGAACAGGCAAATTCATAGGGACAGACAATAGAATAGAGGTTGCCAGGAAGTGGGAGGAGGGGGGATGGGGAGTTTTTGGTCAATGGGTACAGAGTTACAGGTTGAGAGGATGAAAAACTTCTGGAGATGGATATCGGTGGTGGTTGCACAACAATGTGAAGGCACTTAATACCACTGAATTGAACACTTAAAGATGGTTAAAATAGTAAATATTACGTATTTTTTATCACAATAAAGAAAAATCACATGCCAAATGTTACAATAATTTGCTTCATCACCACCTTTAAGATTTTACAAATAAAATCTCCCTCTGCCAAAATTAGAGGTTTTCTCTAAACTCTAATTTTGAGATGGAAAATAATGTACCATTGGTACGTGGAAGCTTTGAAAGAAATCAGAATCCCTGATAATATAAAATGCTGGGAAATCTTCACACACACTCCAGGCCCAATTAGGTAGGTTAATCTCCTTTCAACAGGCAGTCATAGTTTTGTTCAATTCCTGGCATTCTGCCTGCCTTTCAGATCCTTTCTTCCACTCAATGATGATTCATGATAACCTATCAATTTTCTCTGATGATGGTAGTTTGGGGGGAGAAGGGAATTATTGTTTTAAAAATAACATTAGCTTCTACACTAAGAACAAGGAAAAAATATGAAACAATCTCCAGAAAGATTATTTTTTTAAATGACATCTATTATCTATCTCAGAATCACTCAATATCAATTTTATATACCATTAATCAATATTTTGAGCTTTATTTTCTTGGAATCAAGTATTCTTATACTGCAAACTATAAAATGCCTTCAGTCAAAGCAAATAATTAAATTCAACAAAAATCCATAGATTCAACAACTCTGAGCATTCTAAAAGAAAGCAGAAATATAAATTTCTTATCATGCACTGACATATCTGATATTTACAATTGTGTTAATACCTACTAATACTCCAGAATCTCTATGACTTCAAACCCATTGGAAGGTCCACACAATTTGAAATTCAATCTTTCATAAAGTTAACCTTATGATCCCTCCTAGAAAGTAATATAATAGCATCTACTGCATGAAAATATTATTGTGTTAAATCTATCTTATAATACACAACTAAGTACAAGAATATTTGAAGTTCATTTTGAAATACACCTTTTTATCACCATTCCTGGATTTGGGTACACTGTGGCCCAGAGGAAGTAACATAACGATGACTTCTGTCTCATCTGATAGAAGCCCACAAATATATCAAAATCCTCACGGTGCACAGCGCACACACACCTTCAAAATAGAACTCCTCCAACAACGGCTTGGCTTCTTTTTATACTAGTACTGAATTTCACATGAAACAAAACGCCCTGCTTCAAAGTGGTATATTTTGTCCAAAGAAAGACTTGGTTATACCAGGCGTCCTTGTGCTCCTGATAGGAGGTGCTACGGTAAACTGGTGTCACTGGAGTTTACACGTAATAGGTATTGGGGAAGTCTTGATGTATATTCATTTAAATCCCTGGATACAATTCTCTTGGCCACTCAGATAAGTTTGTCTTCTCAGCTAGAATGCTGACGTTGATTAGACATCATTTCTTAAGTTCTAGCAGAGAGTTAGAATTATTTTTTAAAATAAAAAGACGAGATACGTTTTTTATTGTTGCTCAGTACCACTTCTTTTGGAGATGGAACTATTATTCTGTTGCCTGTTTGATATTTTTATTTATGCCAAATGTACTAAAAGGGAAGTCAAACAGGCATTACAGCATCGAAGAGGGAATCTAAAGAACATGGCTAATCATTTGAGTCACTTTTAAAGTAGACTTAGAATGCTAGATATCTTTTCCATGTACTATTCCGAAAATTAAAAGCATGATTAAACATTTTACGGATAAGCAATTCAAGAGACATCAATCTTGGAAAGATTATGGCATAAATTTCTAGCATTCCAACCTATATTCTTTACGTTGTCAGCATATGCTTGGAAATACTGTACAACACTCCACAACAGTGACATTTTATTATTCAAGTTTGGAAGGGCCCACAATTAAACTGGTGCTTCCATGAATAAGAGGCAACCTGATGTATTGGCTAGAACACAGGATGTAGAGGACGAGGACTTGAGTCTGAAGGCCAGCTCCATCACTATCTGTGACTTTCAAGCAGTTAACCACCTTGATCCTGTTTCCTCCTTTGTGAAACAAACAATAACCACCACCCTTCACACTGAGCGGATGTGCACAAAAGCAGTCCGAAAACTGTAAACTAATGTGAGGATATTATTTTTTATTCTTAACAAGTAGTTGTATTTCTGCTTATTCCTCCTGCATGCCTCATTGTAGAAGTAAAAGGTGCCAAGAAATAAAGAAAGAAAAACCATCTCAGAAACAGATCAGAGGCAAAGAAGGGGAAAAAAAGGATCAAAAATCCAGTATCTCACATCAAAAAACCAGGATCTCAAAGTGGGCAGAGCAAAATGGCGGGGTGAGCTGACCCAGGGTTCTCTCCCCTCCAAAATACAACAAAAGATTGGAAGAACTGAATTTCAGAGAATAAACATAATGCCAGCTCGTTAGAGACCTACAATACCAAGAAGGCGGAGATCATAAACCCTACTTAACCCTCGGAGGCGCTGGAACGGTAGGAGAGAACATCGCTCCCTCCCCTAGAGTCTGCGATCGCTGTGGCGCGGGTCGGGAAGGAGCGGGGGAGGGGCCGCGCGACCGGGGGATCATCCAGGACTCCTGCCGCTGATTCAGTGGAGACCCACTGACAGGGGGAAAGCTTCCGTCCGCGGGGACCCCATAAATCAAGGGCCTTGGGAGACCAGAGAACAGAACTGATCTGAACCCAGACCAGCGCATGTGAGTAACAGCCCCTCCCCCCAGGCAAAGCCAGTGGGTGCAGCCATCTTGCCCCAAGGCGGAGAGCTCATAACACGCGGCTCTCGACCCCCATCTAGTGGCGACAGACTGTAACTGCAACCGAATTCTACCACCATGAGAAAAAACTGCTCCTCTACCATCCAACAATTTATAAAAGCCCCAGACCAGAAGGAAAACAATAAAAACACAGAATTAAGTCCTGAGGACTTCGAATTAGGTAAACTAAGTGATAATGAATTCAGAGCAGCTATAATCAAAAAACTCAATGAGGTAGAGAGAAAGATAAAGAAACAAGCCGAGTTCTGGAGTTACTTCACAAAAGAGATTGAAATCATAAAGAAGAATCAAACAGAATTACTTGAGACGAAAAACACAATGGACCAGATACAACAGAATACGGATTCCCTGAATGCCTGTGTAGACAACATAGAGGAGAAAATTAGCGTAATCGAAGATAGACAGGCTGAATGGCACCAGACAGAGGAAGAAAGAGAACTAAGAATTTAAAAAAATGAGGAAAATCTCCGAGAGATAATGGATTCAATGAAGAGTAAGAACATAAGGATCATAGGAATTCCCAAGAATATGGAAAAGGAAAATGGAGCAGAAAGTGTGCTTAACGAAATTATTGAAGAGAACTTCCCAAATCTAGGGATCAACGGAGAAATGTGTGTAGAGGAGGGTTTTAGATCTCCTAGATTTGTCAGTGTAAAAAGACCCACCGCAAGGGACATAATAGTAAAGTTGGCAAATAGGAAAGATAAGGAGAGAATACTCAGGGAAGTAAGGAAAAAAAGAGAATAACCTATAAAGGAGCCCCTGTCAGACTGTCAGCGGATTTCTCTACAGAAACCCTACAAGCTAGGAGAGAATGGAGTGATATATTCAAAGCTTTAAAGGATAAAAACCTTCAGCCAAGAATACTCTATCCAGCAAGAATTTCCTTCAGATATGAGGGAGAAATTAAATCTTTTCCAGACAAACAAAAGTTAAGGGAATTTGTAACTAAAAGCCCTCCATTACAAGAAATCCTCAAGAAGGCTCTCATACCTGAAAAAAGAAAAAAGGGAGAAAGGGGACACAATCCACAGACTAGGGAGACCGATGGATAGAACCAGAACAGGATAGAAAATATGCAACTATAGCATTAGGGTAAAAATAAGGAAACTACCAAAACAAGGACGATCTTAGCACTCTAACTACAAATTAATAAGACGAGTTGGAATAAAAAATGAAAATAATTATTTAGGAGGGGAAGAGCAAAGAGTCTAAATCAGTATTGGTCAAGTAGGTAAGAGACCACCAGAGAAGAGACTATATTATACACGAGATTCTAAATACAAACTTCAAGGTAGACACTAAAATACAGAACAGAGTCACAAATCATAAATAAGGAAAAATCTAACAAACCCAGCATAAGAAACTGCAGTATTAAATGGGTAGTCTAAAGCAAACAGGAAAAGAAACACAGGAAAACAAGATAATGAGCAACAGATTAACAGCATTAAGTCCACATGCATCAATAATCACTCTCAATGTGAATGGATTGAACTCTCCAATAAAAAGACACAGAGTGGCAAAATGGATTAAAGAACAAGATCCAACAATTTGTTGCCCCCAGGAAACACACCTCAGCCCCAAGGACAAACACAGACTCGGTGAAGGGGTGGAGGACAATACTTCAAGCAAATAGCAAGGAAAAAAAGGCAGGTGTTGCAATTCTCATATCAGACCACGTGGATTTCAAAATAAGACAGGTAAAGAGAGACACAGAGGGACAATATATAATGATCAAAGGGACACTTCATCAAGAAGAAATAACGCTTATAAATATCTATGCACCCAACACAGGAGCACCAAGATTCATAAAGCAACTTTAACAGACCTAAAGGAAGATGTTAAAAACAACACAATAATAGTAGGGGACCTCAACACCCCACTCACATCAATGGACAGATCATCCAGACAGAAAATCAACAAGGAAATAGTGGAGCTAAATGAAAAACTAAAACAATTGGACTTAATAGACATATATAGATCACTCCACCCTGAAAGAGCTGAATACACATTCTTCTCAAGTGCACATGGAACATTCTCTAGGATAGACCATATGTTGGGAAACAAGGCAAGCCTCTACAAATTTAAAAAAAATTGAAATAATAACAAGCATCTTCTCAGATCATAGTGCTATAAGGCTAGAAATTAATTACAAGAAAAAAGCTGAGAAAGGCACAAAGATGTGGAGACTAAACAACACATTACTGAACAAGCAATGGATCATTGAAGAAATTAAAGAAGAAATAAAAAAATACCTGGAAACAAACGAAAATGATAGCATGCCATACCAACTCATATGGGATACAGCAAAAGCTGTATTAAGAGGAAAATTCATCGCAATACAGGCACATCTTAACAAACAAGAAAAATCCCAAATAAGCAACCTTAAAGCACACCTAACTGAACTAGAGAAAAAAGAACAAATGAAGCCCAAAGTCAGCAGAAGGAGAAAAATAATAAAAATCACAGCAGAAATAAATACTATTGAAACGAAAAAGGCAGTAGAAAGGATCAATGAGACAAAGAACTGGTTTTTTGAGAAGATAAATAAAATTGACAAACCACTAGCCAGACTTACAAAGAAAAAAAGGGAGAAAGCTCAAATAAACAAAATCAGAAATGAGCGAGGAGAAATAACAACAGACTCTGCAGAAATACAACAGATTATAAGAGAATACTACAAAAAACTATATGCCAACAGAATGGATAACCTAGAGGAAATGGATAAATTCTTGGACTCCTACAATCTCCCAAAGCTCACTCAAGAAGAGGCAGACAATTTGAACAGACCAATCACAAGGAAAGAGATTGAAACAGCAATCAAAAACATCCCAAAGAATAAAACCCCAGGACCAGATGGCTTTCCTGGGGAATTCTACCAAACTTTCAGAGAGGATTTAATACCTATCCTTTTCAAGTTATTCCAAAAAATTAGGGAAGATGGAACACTTCCTAACACATTCTCTGAGGCCAACATCACGCTGATACCAAAACCTGACAAGGACACCACGAAAAAAGAGAACTACAGGCCAATATCGCTGATGAACATAGATGCAAAAATTCTAAACAAAATTTTGGCAACCAGAATTCAGCAATTCATCAAAAGAATCATACATCATGATCAGGTGGGATTCATACCAGGGACACAGGGATGGTTCAACATCCGCAAATCAATCAACATGATACACCACATCAACAAACTGAGGAATAAAAACCACATGATCATCTCAATAGATACAGAGAAGGCATTTGACAAGATCCAACAGCCATTTATGATAAAAACTCTGAACAAAATGGGCATAGAAGGAAACTACCTCAACATAGTAAAGGCCATATATGACAAACCCATAGCCAACATCATACTCAATGGGCAAAAACTGAACGCCATCCCCCTGAAAACAGGAACGAGACAAGGATGCCCTCTATCACCATTCTTATTTAACATAGTACTGGAGGTCCTGGCCAGAGCAATCAGGCAAGAAAAAGGAATAAAAGGAATCCAAATAGGGAGGGAAGAAGTGAAACTCTCACTGTTTGCAGACAACATGATCTTATATATAGAAAACCCCAAAGAATCCATTGGAAAACTGTAAGAAGCAATCAACAACTACAGTAAAGTTGCAGGGTATAAAATCAATTTGCATAAATCAGTAGCATTTCTATACTCCAGTAATGAACCAACAGAAAAAGAACTCAAGAATACAATACCATTCACAATCGCAACAAAAAGAATAAAATACCTTGGGGTAAATTTAACTAAGGAAGTGAAGGACCTATATAATGAAAATTACAAGGCCTTTCTGAGAGAATTGGATGACGACATAAGGAGATGGAAAGACATTCCATGTACATGGATTGGAAGAATAAACATAGTTAAAATGTCCGTTCTACCTAAAGCAATCTACAGATTCAACGCCATCCCAATCAGAATCCCAATGACATTCTTTACAGAATTAGAACAAAGAATCCTAAAATTCATATGGGGCAACAAAAGACCCTGAATTTCTAAAGCAATCCTGAGAAAAAAGAACAAAATGGGAGGCATCACAATCCCTGACTTCAAAACATACTACAAAGCTACAGTAATCAAAACAGCATGGTACTGGTACAAAAACAGGTGCACAGATCAATGACACAGAATTGAAAGCCCAGAAATAAAACCACACATCTATGGACAGCTTATCTTTGACAAAGGAGCTGAGGGCATACAATGGAGAAAAGAAAGTCTTTTCAACAAATGGTGCTGGGAAAACTGGAAAGCCACATGTAAAAGAATGAAAATTGACCATTCTTTTTCACCATTCACCAAAATAAACTCAAAATGGATCAAAGACCTAAAGGTGAGACCTGAAACCATAAGGCTTCTGGAAGAAAACGTAGGCAGTACACTCTTTGACATCAGTATTAAAAGGATCTTTTCGGACACCATGCCTTCTCAGAGAAGGGAAACAATAGAAAGAATAAACAAATGGGACTTCATCAGACTGAAGAGCTTCTTCAAGACAAATGAAAACAGGATTGAAACAAAAAAACAACCCACTAACTGGGAAAAAATATTTGCAAGTCATATATCTGACAAAGGCTTAATATCCATAATATATAAAGAACTCTCACAACTCAACAACAAAACATCAAACAACCCAATCAAAAAATGGGCTGGAGACATGAACAGACATTTCTCCAAAGAAGATATACTGATGGCCAATAGGCACATGAAAAGATGCTCATCATCGCTGATCATCAGGGAAATGCAAATCAAAACTACACTAAGATATCACCTTACACCCGTTAGAATGACAAAAATATCTAAAACTAATAGCAACAAATGTTGGAGAGGCTGCGGAGAAAAAGGAACCCTCATACACTGCTGGTGGGAATGCAAACTGGTGCAGCCACTATGGAAAACAGTATGGAGATTCCTCAAAAAATTAAAAATAGATCTACCATACGATCCAGCCATCCCACTACTGGGTATTTATCCAAAGAGCTTGAAGTCAGCAATCCCAAAAGTCCTATGCACCCCAATGTTTATTGCAGCACTGTTTACAATAGCCAAGACGTGGAAGCAACCTAAGTGCCCAGCAACAGACGAATGGATAAAGAAGATGTGCTACATATATACAATGGAATACTACTCAGCTGCAAAACAGAACAAAATCCTTCCATTTGCAATAACATGGATGGACCTTGAGAGAATTATGTTAAGTGAAATAAGCCAGCGAGAGAAGGATAATCTGTGTATGACTCCACTCATATGAGGAATTTAAAATTATGGACTAAGAACAGTTTAGTGGATACCAGGGGAAAGGTGGGGTGGGGGGTGGGCACAAAGGGTGAAGTGGTGTACCCACAACATGACTGGCAAACATTAATGTACAACTGAAATTTCACAAGATTGTAACCTATCAATAACTCAATAAAAAAAAAAACCAGGATCTCAACATATTAGCATCTTATTAGGAATTAAAATTATGACATCATTTTCTCCCTAATCAGCATTAACTGCCACTATTCACCCAGGAGAGTTATCGGACAGAAATTTCGGAGCCCATAATCTACACTTTGTCTGTAATTCCAGGATCAGAAAGAGGGAGAAGGTGAGACACAAACAGACCCTGGCAGAGATGCAGCACTCCCTGTGCAAAATTTGACTTTCCAGCAAGTGCATCTGTTCAAAACTTAATTGAGAACAAGCAAGAAGCAAGAAAGGGTTCTACCTGCCAAAACGGATGTCACCAAGTCTGTACAGAGAAGATCACACAGGACCTATTTGCAACTACTTTCAACTCAGTTTAAACAAGTATGTTTCTAGGATTTCCAAGCAAACCGGGAGAGGGAAAAGGAGATGCCACCAGCAGGTGCAGCGACAGCAAAGGGAAATCAAAGCTGGCAGCCTGACCCCAAGAAAAGGGACCACAACAAACAAACAAGAGAAAACAACCTATTAAAAAACAAACACCAGAGCTCAAAAAGCACAAGAGTTTGAGGTCACTGCATCCAGGATCTACCAGCCCTTCCTCTGAGCTCCAGGCTTGCTTACCGTGCAGCTTGCAAACCGTGTCCTTCAGAACTCTGGAGATGGCAGAGAGCCTCAGACACAGCAACGAGAGAGCAGCGGGGAGGAGGCCAGCAGGCAGAAGCCAAAGAACGAGGCTCTGTCCCTCTGCAAAGACCACCTTTCACCAAGGCAGCCTTTCTTCGTTCGGCTTTACTTATTGTGGCTTCCTTGATGAAAGGGCCCTGTGGGTAAAAAAAAAAATTTTTTTAATTAAAATTTGACTACCTCTGACTTCCACCCTCCAGGATCCTTAAACGCAACATGTTCCAATGTAGAAACAGAATCTACACCAGAAGCTGGGGAGAGGGCGGGATGAAGAGCGAGAGCACAGAGGAAGTTCAGAGCAGTGAAACTATTCTATCTGATACTACAATGACAGACACACGTCATTATACATTTGTACAAACCCACAGAAGAGAGAACACCAAGAGGGAGCCCTAATGTGAACTCTGGACTTTGGGTAATAATGATGTGTCAATGCAGGTTCATTGACTGTAACAACTGAACCACTCTGGTGAGGATGTCCACAGTAGCGAAGGCTGTGCACGTATGGGGGCAGGCAATATGTGGGCACTCTCACCTTCAGCTCAACTTTTGCTTTGAATCTAAAATTGCTCTCAAAAATAAAGTTTATTAATTTTTAAAAAAAGAGAAAGAAAGGGAACCTACTAGCTTTCTTAAAACGCCATTTTTCTTCCTGCATTCCCTATTCGTGGCAGCACCACTCTAACCACGTGGCTAAGCTAGAAACCATGGGCCACCCTTGACTCAGAACCATCTCATGAAAATTCTATTCCTTGCTCTTCCTCAATCCCACATTCAATAGGTCACTAAATCCTGAGGATGGGCCCTGCCACACACTTCTTAGCTATGTCCCATCCCAGACGTTCCCAATGAGTCTGTTCCACCCCAGGCAGCCGTAGGCTACTGTGCCTCCCCTCACCAGCCCACCTCCCAGAAAGCACTCTGCCTCTTGGGCCCCTCACGCAATGTCATTCCAAGTCCAGAGCTGATCCTGTCACACTCCTGAGTGACACACCTTGCTGTGACACTGCAGCCAAGTGGGACAGTACTACTTTCAGGGTTTGGGATTAAAAGCACTTTGTGCTTTATAATTTTTTCTCCAAATTTCTACTATGAGTATGCATTTATATATTCTACAGGGAAAAGCCCCAGTAAATATCATGGGTGAGTATGATTTGATGCTTTTAACATCAATTCAAACCAGGCTCTTCACAATGCGGCCTCTTCAAACTACATTCCCCGCCCAATCACTTCTCGCTCCCTTTGCCCTTCATTCCCTCCCCTCTGCCCAGAAGGCCCGTGTGCAGTTACACCCTGCTCCTCCTTCAGGACAGAGCTGGAAGCCAGCTTCCTGGAACCTTCCCTGAGGCCCCCAGGCAGCAGCATTAATCAGCTCTCCTCAGCTCCTCTGGGCTTCCACAGTGCCCACCTTCACAATAGCACGGATCACAGTGGACTCATGTTTGTTACCTGTTTTCCACAGAGATGCTGAGATCCTTCCAAAGGCCACAGGCCAGGCCACAGAGTGGTCTGTTCCACCTCACACCAGGTCTGGTGCACAATAAACGTGGCATGAATGAAAGTAAAATCCAGTTATCAATAACATTAACTATTGTATTATTAAACCTTACGCAATTAGTCTAACTTCTGACCTAAAGCCCACGGCTTTGCTCATGTGATACAACAAATTCCTCTGAAAGGCAGAATCATATAATGCATTCCCTCCTTCCTGTGCATTTAATAGTCTGCCCACTTAAGGTGATGTTATATAGAACACAAACCCATACTGGAATACTGCAAAGTGTTAAATGGCTATAAACAACACTATGAATGTTTTTTAAAATGATGTGTGGGCAATTTTTAAGGTTTTATTGATGTGTGCATGTTGTGGGAGGTTGAGTTTCCTGGCCAAAGGCTGCCTGAGGGATGGCGACTACAGACTGGTGGAGAAGAATCAGTCATAAACTGTGTTATGCTCTGCTGTTTGGAGAAGCTCAGATTTTTAATTGCCAAACATACTCCCAAAGCAGTGGAGCTGATGTGTCAAGCACTGTCTCCGCACCGTCTCCCCAGCTTCGCCAGGTGTTAATGTGGCATTTAGCAGTACCACACCACTTCAATGTGTCTTCACTCTCCTTCAAATACCCCTTCGATTATGTGAGTCTCCTGTTCAAACTCTTTAATATTCCTCTTTTGACCGCAGGTTAAAGTTTAATAGTTCTCTTTTGCCTACAGATTAAAATCCAAATGGCTTGTCCTTCCTTCCACCTTACCGTAGAAAACACCCACCCATCTTAGGGAAGAGAAAGGGGTGGTTGAAGGAAGAAAATAAATTGATCAAGTATCAATGATGAAGCGCTCTGCTAGGTGCTGGGTATTTCAAGATAAGACATGGTCTCTTCTCTCTACCATATTACAGTCCACAGAGGGAGACGCAAATCTAAACACATCATTATCAGATAGGTGACAGATGCATTATTATAACCGCTATTAAAAGGGTCAGGGGAGGGGCTGGCCTGGTGGCGTAGCACTTAAGTGCACACGTTCCACTTCAGCAGCCCGGAATTCACTGGTTCGGATCCTAGGTGTGGACATGGCATCGCTTGGCAAACCATGCTGTGGTAGGCGTCCCACATATAAAGTAGAGGAAGATGGGCACGGATGTTAGCTCAGGGCCAGTCTTCCCCAGCAAAAAGAGGAAGATTGGCAGCAGATGTTAGCTCAGGGCTAATCTTCCTCAGGAAAAAAAAAAGGGGGGGTCAGGGGAGGTTTCCTGTGGGAGGGGCCATGCAAACTCACTCTCTAACAGTAGAAGAGAAGGTGAAAATCAGAGAAGCAGCGGCTCTCCCTCCTGATACCTAAGGACATCTTCAGCATCCTTAAGTTCTCACAAGGACTTATTGCAAGAGTTTCTACTCCCACTATGCCTTCTACTTCACCTCTATTTAGAGTCCCAATCCCCAAATGGGACCATTCTAATTATAGGTATCCCCTGCTTTTCGAAAGTTCCCTTTATGCCACTTCAATTTTATGAAACTCCTACATTAGCACCTGTTTTCACTAACTTAAAGAAATCTGAAGAGGATTTTCGCTTTTATCAAGAAAGGCGAAAAATGTTTGCACTTTACACCATTTCTGCTTACAAAAGTTTCCAGAGGAACGCTCTACTTTTGGATAATGGGAGAAAACTGTACTTTTGTCAAGGGTGACTCAAAATTCATACACAGTAAAAATGGAATTCTAACCAGGAAAAATATACAGAAATCTAAATAGATGACAATTTTTTTACATAAGGAATCTTACTATTGGATAAACATTTTGATATTCGCTTTCATGACTTTTCTCTCTCTAATTAGGCTATGAAATCCTGGAGAACAGGATTTTATTTTGTTCTGTTACTTTATTTTGTTATGTGGTCCCAAGGGCCTGGTTTAGGGCCTCATAAGCAGCATAGGTTCAACCAGCACAGAGTATATATTGATTGAATAAAAAACCTATATAAACCCCCAAAATTTATAAATCCTACTTTATAGAGCAATTACTACATCCACAACATCACAATATTTTAAAACCCCAAAACATAATCAATATTTTGAAAAAAGTTAAAAGTGGGTATTTGCAATAAATTTAGACCAATAACAATAGAAAGGAGGTGCCACTCCTTTGAAACAACACCTAGGCACCAACTTGCCATTGTTTGCACATAGAGCAAACACCTAATGACAGTTTTGTGTAAACACACAATCAACCAATAAGCCCTAAGGGAAGCATTTTTGTACACAAAGGTTTGCCTTTGACAAACATCTGACCCAACTTCTGCTCCTAAAAACAAAATTCTGCTACCACTAGCAAATAGGGAAAGAATTATATAAATGCCTCAGCAAGTGAAAGAAAATCACAAGACCTAAAATCTTTTTAGTTGAATACATTTTCTCATCTTCCACATTCATTGGCTTCTAATAATTACTCATATTACTAATGATAATCTCTCATATCATTAATCACTGGTAGTCCCGCTTTATGAACAAATTGTGCTCATTTCTGTGCGGTCGTTTGGAAATTGGAATTTCCCATAGAAACAATGTTCTGAGTGCTGATATAGTCCCTGGCCAGCCCACTTAGCTCCTAATCCCGGTGGTCTCTAATCTGCTCACACTAGCCCAAACAGGTGATGTCTACCCACCATCTGCCCACCTGCTTTCTGCAGCACCCCAGGGCCCAGGCTTAGGGGCCTCAAATCTTTACAACTGCCCTTAATGCACAAACTTTTAAACTGCCTCCTCTTTCTCCTTCCTCCTCCAACCAAACTCCAATCTCTCCCGTGCGATTCTTAGCAAAGTAAAAAGCAAGATGAATGAATGGATTTATAATGAAGTGTGAATAACAGAAGTAGTCAAATATTCTACCATGGGATGGAAAACTGATGGAATCTGTGAATCCTTTTCCGAGTTATTTTCTGAAAAGTGTTACCACCAAGTCAGTTAAATTTAGATACAAGAATTCAGAAAGTAACTCCTAGCACTTCAGCTGAACTCTACCATCCATCAAACTCTCCTGTAAAAATATTTGCAAATCTGCTCTAAACCTTCCACAGCCCGCAAGTACTTAAAACAAAATCCTTCAAGGCTTTTGATAAACTGCCCCAATCTACGGTTCCAGGTCTATCTCCTACCTTACCCATCTCACAATTACTGCATTTTGCAAAAACAAATTGAAACATACAGACACACATATGTGCATGCGCGAGTGCACACACACACACACACACACGCACACTAACTAAAGCAAATCTACATTGATCAGCTTCCAAACAGTTTAACAGATTAAAAGTGAAAAATAATAGGCTATATGGAAGAAGACATCCCTGGGTTAAAGCAGGGTTTGTGAAGGCACACAGCCCGCTCTACCTAGGGATGTGCTCTCAGGATCAGCGAGTTTAAGCAGCTGCTACCTCAGTGTTCACATTTTCACCGCTTCCAAACCCTAAGTTGTTTCAGAACCAATCCCCTATGTCATCAACACAGCTGGGTGGCCCCAAGAGCACATGTGCACTTTCCAGATGATTTGTCCAGTGGTAGAAAACTGGAAACTGGAGTTCTCGAATGAATGGTCATCCCTGGTAATCCCAGTGTTTGTAAACCAGACTGAGTTTCACAACGCAGCACTAAATCGATCCATTTCATGATTGAACAATACACGTTTCCAATTTATAGTCCCTCAAAGTTAAATTTGAAAAGGGGGAAAAGGAAGTGATCAGACATTAATATTTAATTTCCCCAAGGGGAATTTCATATATAAAAATAATCCTGACCAGTGATGTTAATCAGAATACCAAAAGAGAGAAAGATTTTGATATTTAGTATTTCCTTCAAAAAAAGAAAATAAAAATTGCCTTCAAGAGAAAAATCAGAACTTTGTAGGACTCCTTTACATTTATTTTATGGGTTAAATTTTTGTCTTTGAATTAAATATGGGTTAGGAAATGCAGGAAAAGAACTAAAATCCTTTCAGTGTTTATGACTTCTTAAAATGACACAGCTGCGTGTACACATTTATAATGTTTCTTAATACTTATGAATTTCACTTTAAGTTTTGAATTTAATTTTTATGTCATAGTCTCTTTAATTCTTAGAAAACTGATTTCTAGTTGATTAGGCTTCCCAACTAAAACTGAATAGAATACATTATATAGGTATGATATTTATACACAAATTACATTTTTTACATTATACTAACTGCTAATTCTGAATCACTTGACAAAATATGATGCATTTTAACACATGATCTAGTATTGCTTGGTAATATAATGAGCAAGGAACAAAGGGGGGTTCAGTTGACAAGGCTGATAACAAGACCCTTTCTACATCCAACGTGACCAAAACATAAGCTCATCTCAGTAGCAGTCTGCTTTTCCTTTTGTGAGCATAGTTTGAAACATATACACTAAAAACAGTATCAATTTTTACGTGGCTATTAGTGGGGGGGTGGGGGGTCAGCATATCGTGTTAGCAATTTTCTGTGGAATCACATTAGAGCTTCATTGTGGTAGCCATATCACATTAAAATCTGTTTTTTGCTAAATGGCTTCCATTGTGTATTTGGTGAATCTGATATGGAAAATTGCTAATGCAATAGGAGTATCACATAAGCTTTCCTGACTGTAATGCTCAGCCACAATATTCAGGAGAAAGAGGCTCAAGGGGACTGGAGGGGTTTCAGGGCTGGCTCTCCACAGCCTCTTAACAAGTCCTCAGCTCAAGTTCAACATTGACTTCTTGAAAAATGGACCGTTAAAACCTACTGTATGGGGGAAAATCCTTTTCAGATTTTATTTCAGAAGAGATCATGGGTTCAGTGAAAGATGCGTCATTTAATTAATATTTATTGACTGAGCACTATGGCAGGGCACCACGGTTAGCATTAACGGAATGAAAAAGATAGATGAAACATGGTCTGTTCCTTCACAGATCTTGAAAGGACTGACTGAGGAAAAGAAATAAATTATCATATGAGAAACTTAATGCAAGATGTGGCAAGAGCAGAAAATGCAAAGGGCCATAGGAGCTCAAAGGAGGACATGCCTGCAACCAGGGTCAGCAGAGGAAGTTCTGGGAAGGCAGCACCTGGACAGGGCCATAAAAGATGAGGACGATGTTGATAAATCTGAGGATCTGGTGAGGGGTGGGGATGCAGGAGAAGGCATTCTAGGCCTTAGCAGGAGTAAAGGTGCAGAGGAGAGGAAAGGAGAGCTATGCATGGGAAATTATAATTCATTATTTTAATTGCAGCATAAAATACGGACAGGGTGGGAAGATAAGCCTGGAAAAATGGTCCAGGGTCAGCCTGCGGCTGACACCAAAGGAGAGCAGTATGTGGCGTTAAGGATGGTTTGGGGTGGAAGTGCCAGGATGCAGTCCACCGGCAAGATTAACACTCAGCTTTCAGGGGTATGACAGCTTCTAATGCTAACAGTCATCTTGAAATCTTAACAACTTTGGTTAGCACACATTTCTTAAGAGACACAATTTATAAGACTATTTATTTTAAAAGGTTAGTTTTCTGCCAAGGGATATTTGTTTATTTTTTGTTATACCCCTAGTCATGACATGGACAGTCACTAGGTTAACAAAAAACATCACTAAAGTGTTCACACTGTTGTAACTACGTGTGAATTTACTGTTTGCTTTTTTTTTCTTTAGAATAACTTTTCAACTCACTGGCAACTGTAACCAAGGAAATATAAAGCCAGAGGCCTAGAATTACAACTATTTGAAGAGATTCATGCTTTCAATGTACTGCTGTATTTACTGTTTCATTCTGGACACTTCCGTGTTTCCAAATTCCCCTCTAAATGCTAGAAACAATAAACAGAAAATCTGCACTAAGCTTCATTAGAGCTTTAAAATTTAATGTAGTATGTTTTGCAAATTAAAAAAAAAAAAAAACTTCTTTATTTTCCTTAACCTGTACCTTTCCTTAAATCAGAACACATTCTGTGGATGAGTATTATTTCTGACACATTAAAGCAGAAAAAGATGAAATTGCTGTTTTATTTATTGCAGAATGTCAGACACAAACTAGTTAGTTGCCTAAGTGCTACAGTGACCACTTATTAAACACTCCAATTTGGTAGGGAAATTGCACTCTCATTAATCACAATTAAACTATTTGTAAAACTGAAATTGAAATTTTAATCCTTATGAAATAATTTAACAGATTTTTTTTCTCCTCCAACTGACCACACAAACAGAAAGGATAAACAAATTTACCAGTTGCTTATTACTTATTGATATCCTTGGCAATGTTTCATTTAAAAAAACAAAACAAAACTCTTCTTTCTCATTACATGTCTTGGGCAATCAGAGACGCAGTGGTTGACATCTGTGAATATTTTCTGATTACTCATTAACTTGGGATATAAAAGTAAAAGAAAAAGATTTTAAAAGGAGAAAAGTCAAAGAGCTCATGCTGACTTTAAAAGATTGATGACAGAGATGTAAGAACTGTAAAGTATTTAGTGGTTTAACCTAAAATTTGTTTATATCTTTGATTTTTTAGTAAACACTATACTAATAAAAATTAGTTTGCTCAGATTAAGAGTATGTTGACGTTCCCTTAAACATAGCTTGAAACCACAGAGCTGAAGCATAAAACAACTCTGACAAAGATAGCCAGTCAAGCATAAAAATGGGAGTTGGTTGTGTCAGAATAGATTAAGAGGCTGAAGACTGTCTGCTAAAGACAGTTGTCTTGCCATCAATGAAGGCAATTATCATCACTAAAAGTTATTCTTCTGATATATTATTTGAAACTTCCGTCATATTATATCTAAAATGCTCCTTATTTATAAACTATTACATCATTTTCTTATCTGCAGTGTCCTTCTTGGACAACCACAAACTTGAAATCGGTCCAAAATCTTGTTGTTTATGGTTTCCTACAAGCATAGGGAAACTCACTTATTCAATTGTCTATTTGAAATTAGGAGAATGTGCTGGGTTTTACTTTTACTTCCTTTTTAAATATATATGACTATTTTTAAAATGCAAGTACTCAATGGCATTCCCTCACACCGACAGGACTCCTAAAGCGGAAGATCTGTCTGAAACAGAACATTTCACACACCCAGAAGGACGCCCCAAATCCTCCGCTTACTTATGGCCAAGGAGGCAGCACTACTAAGTGCCGCATGCCTTCACGGTTATCCTCTATTATTCCTGCTAAGCCACACTTTCAGAAGATCATCCGAGAAAGCTGGCAAGCCACGGAAATGGTACTCGTAAACTGCATCCATTAAAAGCAATCCACAGTGTCCTGTGGATGTGTATCCCACTGTGAGTTACTGGGTAAAGAATTTACATGCAATTTTATTCCAAAACTAGATGTACATCAGTTGTAGGTTATTTCTCAGGAGTACCAGTTCCAGCCCAGAAACAAGTCAACGGAGTTATTTCTAAACTATCATTTCAAATTTCCACTGTCAAGAGTGGGAGGAGGAAGGAATAGTAACGGGAAGACTTGTCAGCGATTAGCCATCCATAAAAATGTTTCCCCCGCGCTCCTCCTTCCGATCACAATGCTGGCGTCAGTTAGTCTCCTGTATCTGTTCCCCACCTCGCCCCCCTCCCCTCTGCGGAGAGCTGGCACCGAATGGCAGGCGAAGGAAAAGACAAACATCCCAGCTCCCAAGACAATCCAAGCGCTAGCCCAGAGACACTTGAACAACATTCCTAACTTTTTTTCTTTTTCTCACTTCGCGTGCCTCAAAGGTAAGGAGAGTGAAAAGCCTGTGTGATCGAAGGCCAGGGAGGCCAGCTGAGTCACAATTACTACCCCTCACCCTGATTTCTCCACTGTCCTCGCCCCCCCCCCCCCCCCCCGCACCCCCCGGCACAGCAAATGGTTACTCAGCTCCGAGTTTGGGGCTCCAAGGCCCCGGTCCTCGGTGCGCGGTGCCCGGCCTCCCCCGCGGACAGCGGGCGCGCATCCCTGCCCACGCCCTGGGCCACAGCCCCGCGCGGCCCGCGCCCCCGCCGCGGGACAAGCATCCTCCGGCAGGTCCCCGGTGCCGGCAGCCCCGTCGGGTGCGGCCAACTCCCCGGGGCTGTCCCCTCCGGCTCCTCTCCCACCCAGCCCACCCCAAACAGGCTCTGCCCAGAAATACACGGACGAGAATACAAAGAACCAAGCCACACGCCCAAGAGCCTCCAAGACTTCCCTTGCGGAAGAAAAACTTAGCCACACACGCACGCACCCGCCCAGCGCGCGCCGCAGAGGGCATCTCTTACCTGTCCCCACGGTGCCACTCATCCCTCCCCCACCCAGGTCTGGCTCCCCCCGCCCCCGGGGGTCCCGGCCGCCCGCTCCGAGCGCCGCGCACTCACTGCCTGGCTCGCGCGCCCAGGGGCTGCAGGGCCCGGCGGCGGCGGCGGCGGGGACCGAGACAGCGGCTGCGGCGGCGGCGGCGGCCCAGCCGGCGTCAGTCAGACTGGAGCCGCGCAGCCTCATCGCCCGTATTAGTGCGCCGACCTGGAAAGCGGCCAGCAGCCCTGTTCCCCGGCCCGCCCCCGCCGCCGCCGCGCGCCCGGCCGCTCGGGAGCCCGCCGGGAGGGGGCGGCCACGTGCGCGGAAACCTGCGGCGGGGGCGCCGGCCACGCGGGACCCCGGCCAGGGCTGCCCCTCGGTCCTGCCGCGCGAGCCCAGGGTCGCCTCGGTCCGCGCCCCAGCCCCGCTCCCGGCAGCGTGGGGCACCTCGCGTCCCTCGTCTCCACCTGGAGCCTGAGGCCGAAGGAGGGTTCTTACCAGAATAGATGCAGGACCAACAAACCGGTTTGGAAACCCCTCCGAGCCGCTCTTTCGGACACGTTTCTAAGCCCTGATGGTTCCTTACTCCTTTCAGAGTAAAGGGATCATTACACCCGTCCGCAGCGCCAGAGTAACTGGTTTGCACAGGCATAGGCAGAAGGAAACCTAATCACCCTGAGTGGTGAGTGGGGTTAAAACTAGTTATATAATTATGTGGATTGTCATTTCCCTACGTGTATTTGTTGAACAGCGTAGCGTATAATATATATTATCTAATCTAATAAAGATACAACCTCGTGGGCACTGAGCAATGTTAATGTACAACCTTCTTGTTCATGGCCTGCCTGCCCACTAGGTAGCCTGCCTTTTGAGGTCACCGTGGACTCCTGGAATCCACTCAGAATACGCTTAGGAAATGCCACCCAGTACTGATGGCCTTTGATTCCCCATCAGCCAGTAGCTCTTCAAAGAAAAGGCATTTACTGCAGAGGTGAAAGTAAAATAAAGCCACTCAGGACAGTATTCAGTTTGTTCCTGTGTATAGGAAAATCACTCCCCCAAAAGGATTCTCCCTGAACTGTAAACGTGAGAATTTAACTGCTTTTTTGAGTTCTTAAAGCACTGGGCATTCTTCCCATGGCAGATGCCGTTTCTGTATTATCACACTGTTGTAGTGGAGCAATGCCCTTATTTAAAACAGCATTTGTAGTAGAACCTAAAACTCGAATTGAAATCCTTTTTCTACCCCTGGCCCGTTTACCTCTGCTCCAGGCCAGGTGTTATGTTTGAGATTGCTCTGGGTGTGAAACACCAGGAAACATTTAGACTGCTGAAAGCTACCCATGGCACCTGTTGTGTACTTTATTGCAAGTAAACTAATTAGGTCCTCAGGATTGATACCATGTGGCTCACGTTTTTTAAAAATGTTGTTAAGAGAAGAAATGGCTCAGTCACTCAGTTTCCTTCTCTTATGGCATTAGTGCAGAGGACGCCATGCAGAGCAAGAAGTTAGAACCACTGCTGTGCTGGCTCATGCTTCTGGTGTGGAGTCTTTGTACGTTCACGGAAGGCTCCTGGCTCTTGGCAGGACTTGGATCTGCAGATTCTTTGAGTGTGTGTAGTCTGCTTTTTCTGTACATTCTTATTTACATACCAAGACATTTTGGCACCTAAAAGTTAGCCTGTCACATATACGATTCTTATCATTTATTCCTCAAGCCTAGTATAGAAAGTTAATCCATTTCACCCAAGAGCAGTAAGATCTGGTGAGTTATAAGAAACTGCCCACTCTGGGAAAGGAGGCTCAGTGTTGACACTCCATTTTTCAGGAGCTGACTAGCCCTGTGATAGGAAATCCAGACTCTCTGCTTTATTTTTCCTCTTGATTTCTTCATTGGCTGCAAGTTTACTGCTTGTTAGAACTTCCACCAAAAAACTACATGATGGGAATCATATGAGCGGTGAGACTCAGTCACAGGTTGTGATTTGGTGGAACCTCCAGTAAAATTTTGGTTCAAGATCTGAAAACCGCAGTGAAACTGAGCTTCCCATTTTCTGAATTAGAAGGACTTGGCGCAACATGAGCTCCTACAGCCTATAAAACAGCGGTAGGAAGGGCAGCTTCCTTTCCCGTAAGAGGCTGAGTTCTCTTCACTTGTTCTATGTCCAGCATAGGATGAGATGATGACAAAGTCTATAGTACTCATAGATGTGCAGGTTCTGCTTTGTTCATCTCTTGTCCCTTACGTTTGATCTAGCATTATAATGGTTCCGCTCAGAGCCTCAACTAGGAATTGTTGCTCACACACCCCTCCCGCTTCTAGTCTCCTTCCTACATTTCATCTGTAACTCTGTCCTAGCTCTCCGTTATTCTGCCTCCCCCTTGAACTTTCCATCAAGAGCCATCATTCATTCCATAACCATTATTGAACACTTTCCTGAGTACCAGGTGCCTGGACTAAGCATATGAACACGGCACTGGCCCTCAGTCAACTCAGGCTCACTAGGAGAGACACACACACCAACGATTGTCATACAGCTTTGTGTGTCACTTTGGGGTGTGGGCACAGGGGAGGTGTCAGGGAGGTCTCCACAGAGGTGAAATTTTAGCTACACCTTGAGAAATGAGTATGAATGCCTACCCCCTCGGTAGCTAAAGAAGCCCCCCGCCCCCCCCCCCCCCCCAAGTCTCAGTGGACACAGCTCTGTGAGTACCAGCTTCGAGGCACAGTGCAGCCTGGATTTCAGCCCCCTGGGCCAGGCACTCTGATGCAGACACAACTTGTACAACTGTAAAGGCAGCCCAGAATGCCTACTATGTGCAGAATTCCTGGACATTTTGAGCATGAAAACCTCGTTGTTCCTAAGAGAACTGTCAAACTAGTTGGATAAATAAGAAAAATAATGTTACGAGGTAGGACATCACCAAATAAATGCTCTGGGATTGTGACAAGGTACTCGACTAACAGAACATCTTGATTTAGTCATGAAGAGTGACGGCTATCTCCTGTTGTGGGATTCTCCCTCCTGGGACTGTTGAGGGGAAAAAGATGAGAGGAAAAAAAACAAGAAATCACCTTCATGTACAGTTGTTCCCCAAATCTCATTTATTTATTGTTTTTTTCCTCATAGCATCATCACTACATGAACTCATATAAACCATTCATTTGTGTGTTTTGACTGTCTCTCTATAAGAACGCTCTTTTTGCCCACTACTGTATCCCCACAGCCTGAAACAAAGCCCGGCACATGTAGATGCCCGATTAATATTTGTTGAATGAATGAAATGTTTAGCATGTGGTTAAAAATATCGGGAAGGTGATTAGAGGAGAGATGTAGATTTGGAATGTACCTGTAGAGGTGACAGCAGAAGCCACTAGAAGGAATGAGATCCCTGATGAAGAAATTATGGAGAAAGAACAGAGGAGTGAGAACACGCTCATTGAGGAAGTGGGAGGAAAAATTGGAGCCTTAAAGAAAGACCAAGGAATGGTCCCAGAGGTAAAAAGAGAACTCACAATTCTGTTGCTTACCTTTCCTCTTTCCGACACTCCTACGGTTCCTCACAGCTTCACCTTACTCTGTAACTGGGATTGCAAACAATGCCAGCCTGGACCAGGCTGGGACTGTCAATATGCAGTCAGCCAGGTCAGATAGCATAGTGAGGAGTAGGGACTGGAGAGCACATTTCCTTCTGAAGGGAGCTCCTGGTACGCAGCTCCAGCCAGTTGGCGCCATGTGAGAATGAGGACATAATTTCAAGGGATAACAGACATACAGAATTTTATGGAAAATCTTATAAATTAAAAAGTTTTGATAACAAACCCAATTTGTTTTTTAAAGACACAAGCCAAAGAAAACATATTTGAGCCAAATTTGACTAGCAATTTGCAACCTCTGAATTTTGCCCTCTCTCCAGTCCATTTCAGCATCTCTCTTTTTTCTATGAGAGAGAAACGATAACTCAGGTCATTACTTCAGTCAAGTCAGAGCTTCTCTTGGGATCAAAACTCTTCCCCCAGTCCATCCAGTATTTGTCCTTTACTCCACTGTCAAACTTCACAATGCGTGATTGATATTTGTCTCTCCGTCCTACCCGTCCCTTCTTAATTTCCCCAACTCTGGCTTCTGCCTTCCATCCCCACAGTTTGATTTCAGTGCTATTCCAACATTCTTAGAGGCCACCAGTGACCTTTCAATTAATAATTCAGTGAACTGTCTTAATCTCCATTTTAAACAATTTTTTGAAATATGTCTTTATTATTTTAGTTAAATTCCACCTCTTAGTTATTATGAATAATGCTGCAATGAAGATCAGTGTGCAGGGGCCGGCCGGGTGGCACAGTGGTTAAGTTTGCATGTTCTGCTTCGGGTACTGGGGTTCACTGGTTTGGATACCGGGTGCGGACCTGCACACCGCTTGTCAAGCCATGCTCTGGCAGGTGTCCCACATATATAAAGTAGAGGAAGATGGGCACGGATGTTAGCTCAGGGCCAGTCTTCCTTAGCAAAAAGAGGAGGTTTGGCAGCAGATGTTAGCTCAGGGCTAATCTTCCTCAAAAAAAAAGATCAGTGTGCAAATATCTCTTTGAGATCCTGCTTTGAATTCTTTTGGATCTATACCTAGAAGTGGGACTGCTGGATCATACGGTAGCTGTATTTTTAGTTTTTTGAGGAACTTCCATATTGTTTTCCTTGTGACTGCACCATTTTACAGCCCCACCAACAGTGTGCAAGGGTTCCAATTTCTCTGCGTTCTCGCCAACACTTGTCATTTTCTGCTCTTTTGATAGAGACCATCCTGATGGGTGTGACTTGATATCTCATTGTGGTTTTGATTTGTATTGCTCTTACTATTGGTGATATTGAACATATTTTCATATGCTTGTTGGCCATTTGTGTATCTTCTTTGGAGAATTGTTTGTTCAAGACCTTTGCCCATTTTTTTAATCAGGTTATTTGTTTTTGTTGTCGTTTAGTTGTTGTAGGAGTTCCTTATATGTGCTAGATATTAACCCCTTATCAGATATGTGACTTGAAAATATATTCTCCAGGGGCCGGCCCGGTGGCACAGCAGTTAAGTTTTCACGTTCTGCTTCGGCGGCCCGGGGTTCGCTTGTTCGAATCCCAGCTGCAGACCTGGCACCGTTTGGCAAAGTCATGCTGTGGTAGGCGTCCCACATAAAAAGTGCAAAAAGATGTGGGGCTGGCCCCGTGGCTGAGTGGTTAAGTTCGCGCGCTCCGCTGCAGACGGCCCAGTGTTTCGTTGGTTCGAATCCTGGGTGCGGACATGGCACTGCTCATCAAACCACGCTGAGGCAGCGTCTCACATGCCACAACTAGAAGGACCCACAATGAAGAATATACAACTATGTACTGGGGGGCTTTGGGGAGAAAAAGGAAAAAATAAAATCTTTAAAAAAAAAAAAAGTGCAGAAAGATGGGCACAGATGTGAGCTCAGGGCCAGTCTTCCTCAGCAGAAAGAGGAGGATTGGCAGCAGATGTTAGCTCAGGGCTAATCTTCCTCAAAAATAAATTAATTAATTTAAAACAAAAAGAAAATATTTTCTACCATTCCATAGGTTGCCTTTATACTCTGTTGATTGTTTCCTTTGAAGTTTTAAGCTTGATGTAGTCCCATTTGTCTATTTTTGCTTTTGTTGCCTGTACTTGGTATCATATTTGATCCTCATTCTTTTTGTGTGTGTGAGTGTGAAGAAGATTGGCCCTGAGCTAACGTCCGTTGCCAATCTCCTCCCTCTCCCGTTTTTTTTTTTTTTTCCTTGAGAAAGATTAGTCCTGAGCTAACATCTGTGGCAATCTTCCTCTGTGTTGTATGTGGGATGCCTCCACAGCATGGCTGATGAGTGGAGCAGGTCTACACTCAGGATCCAAACCCACGAACCCGGGCCACTGAAGTGGAATGTGCAGAACTTTAATCACTCAGCCACGGGGTAAGCCTCTGATCCTCATTCTTGATGCCTCTGCTGCTTTTAAGAAACCCACGAACTTTTTGAGGAAATTAAATGAATAGATGAATGAATGCAGCATGGATGAAATGAAGAACAGAAAAATTCTACTCAATTAAATGGCAGGAATTATTCAACCATGATTAATTCCCAATTCAAGTTTCACTTGGTCTTCATCATTGGGCTCCTCCTTCCCCTCCTTGCCTCATTAACACCTACTTTCCTCCAGATCTCAGTGCAAGTGTCATATCCTAGAGAAGCCTTCTTGCTCCTCTCTGACTTGGTCAGACCCTCTGTTTTGTAATCTTAGGGGACCATGTATCTCTCATTCATAAGCAACATCATTGTTCCAGTCGACTCCTATTTAATTACTTGATTAATGCCTGTCTCCTTCAGTTACCTGTAATACCTAAAAGAATGAGGAGTGTATCTGATTTTGCTCTTGTTTATTCACAAAACCTAAAACAACGCCTGGTATATAGTAAGTGCTCATGAAGTGCTTGTTCAGTGTATAAAGATTGATTAGGCATGGAAGAAGAGGACAGAGTAACAGATCTTGGGCTTGGATTCACACCAGGCTTTTTTTTTATTCCAAGGGCGTACCAGTGCAGGAGAAAGCAATGCCTGCCTCTGGTCTTTCTGGAAAACTAACAGAAATGTGTGTGTGTGTGTGTGTGTGTGTGTGTGTGTGTGTGTGTAGTGGGGAGTGAAGTCGGGGGTGCTTTGTGGTCATTTTGGGGAAGTGGCAGGCATATTAAAGGACCTGAAAAGAGAGAGCAATATGATCCACAAAACTTACCTCCACAGTAAGGATGAGATTAAGATTTATTCTTATTTTTATGTGGGATTTAATTATTTGATGGTACATGTGACACAAACTTGAACGCAGTTATAATGACTTTTTAATTTAAACTTTATTTCTATATACTTTTTGTGCGTTATGAGGGTTGCTTGATTTTGTGATATCTGATCCCCAAAGAACTAAATGGGCTCCCATTGTTTTTGACTGCAGACCTTTGCTTTTGAGATAAAGATAAATTTAATTTTGATTTTGGAACTGTGCAATACTTTCTGAAATAAAAGGCAACATCCTAGGGTATCATGGAATTATAGTTGGGGGTCACTACTAATACCGGGTGTCTTAGTCAGATCAGGGACTATAACAAGATAGCATAGACCAGGGGACTTTAAACAACAGAGGGTTATTTCTCGCAGTTCTGGAGGCTGGAAGTCCAAGATCAAGGTGCTGGCAGATTCAGTGTCTGGGGAGAGCCCACTTCCTGGTTTTCAGATGGCCCCCTTCTCATTGTATCCTCACACAGCTGAGAGAACAAGCTCTACTCTCTTTCTTTTATTATAAGGGCACCAATCCCATCACTGGGGCTCCACCCTCATGACCTCATCTAAACCTGATTATCCCCAAAGGCCCCACCTCCTAATGCCATCCCACTGGGGGTTAGGGTTTCAACATGTGAATGTTGGGGGGACAAAAACATTCAATCCATAGCAATGGGAAAACCCTTAGTTTAAAACCCTTAATTTGTGCCAGCCCCAGTGGCTTAGTGGTTAAGTTCCGTGGACTCTGCTTTGGTGGCCCTGGGTTCAGTTTTGGGTGCAGACCTACACCACTCACCTCTCAGTAGCCATGCTGTGGTTGTGGCTCACATACAAAAAGAGGAAGGTTGGCAGCAGATGTTAGCTCAGGGCGAATCTTCCTCAGTAAAACAAAAACAAAACCAAAAACCCTTAGTTTAAAGTCAAGTTTTTGCCCTTGATTCAGTTGATTGGAAACAGTCTCTCCCCTTCCTTTGAAGGACAGGCTGAGGCTATGAGACCAGCAAGACCCCTGCCTGTTTGCTGCCTGGCTGAAAGATGCAGATTTCTCCCTAGTTATTTGTTAGTGATTAATACGTTGACTTTTTGCCATTCTGTGTGGCCTTCTCTTCTTTATCAGGGCTAATAAAGCTGATACTCTTTGATCCATACATTGCTCTTCAATTTACCTTAATTTATAGATGACTTCTGGCAGAGTGAATTCTAGGAGAAATTAAAGAGATATTCAAAACACTTTACATGAGAATAAAATAATATCTCTCAAAGCATTTTCTGTACAAATGTTTCATATTCATCCAGAATCTTAAATGCTTGACCAGTAAAACTTAATCATTTTTGGTCCTTAATAGTGGGCTGCTGTCTTTGCATATTATTTAGTGAGCCTTAGGTCTACTTTTAAGGCCTTTATTGAAAATAGTTAAGCACTAGAATAAAACAGATCCATTAGTTTTTGCTTTCTTCTTTGAGAGAGAAGTTTGGGTAGAGAAATAAGATCTTTTAGAATAAAGTTACCTTTAGAATAAGGCAGGTCATAAACAAACCAATAAAACATAAGATAATATTCTGCATTTACCAAATACAAAAATATTCTTTCCGATATGTACATATAAGTTATCTTACATTTTCATAAAATTGTAGTTTTCAATGCTTAACCTCGTATTATTTCATGTGGTTCTCGCAGTAACCCTGTGGGGAGGCAGCTCTGGTGTTCTCTCTGTCTTACCACCTCATAGGTAAGAAAACTGAGGTGGACACAGCTTTCATCACTGGAAAAAGTCTCCTGACTCACCCAAACAGTATCCAGCCACATCAATTGCCTGTCCAGAGGGAAAAATAATGCCCAAGAAACCACATTTTTAATGAAATTAAATTTTCTAACATATATTTCCTATAAGAAATAGAAATAAGGTTCTATTTTTGTTGAAGTATCTTTTGCACAATGATAATCTTTAAAAAATGAATGAGATGTAATTGCTGCTAAAACTCAACTATCGTGCACTTATTAACTATCAGAAAAGGTAAATTTGCAGATATTAGAGAAATTTAAAAAATTGTATGAGACTTGACTAAACTGATGGTTTTATTTTATTTATTTTTTTTAAGGTATGCTGCGTTTTTTTTTTCTTGGTGGGAAGATTGGCCCTGAGCTAACAGCTGTTGTCAATCTTCCTCTTTTTTTTTTTTTCCCCCAAAGCTCCAGCACATAGTTATATATCGTAGTTGTAGGCCATTCTAGTTCCTTTATGTGGGATGCCCCACAGCATGGCTTGATGGGCAGTGTGTAGCTCCATGCCCAGGATCCAAACCGGTGAAGCCCCCAGCTGCAGAAGTGGAGCATGCGAACTTAACCACTTGACCACAGGGCCGGCCCCCTAAACTGATGGTTTTAAATTTGAAAGTCTCAATTCATTTTTCTCTTTATATAATTGGCCTGTGGGAAGAGAAAACTAATTATAGTTGAAAACATTAATGGGTCAGAATCTTACACTGCCTACTTTAGTAGGACAAGCTGTCACCTGATTTGGGCTTGCATTTGGCAGATTCTGCAAATATGTCATTTCTTTTAAAAAAGGACAAGGTGGGTACTAGTTGCATCCTTAGTTTATGGATTCTCCAACAGTGGGTCACAGCTCCCCACCTGCGATGCCAGAAGAGTTTCTAGGGGATCGCAAGGCCTATTTCAATGTTCAAGACTCATTTTTACCATAAAAGACTAGGACTTTTACATTTTGAGTTAAAAGCATCTCTGGACATTAAAAAAAATCATGAAACAAAACTAGTAGTTGCTGCAGCAGTAGCTGATAGTGGTAATAGCAGCAGTAGAAAAAAGAAAAACTCTTTCTGTCCTTTTTTTAAAAATAAACTTTTTATTTTGACTTGTAGATTCATAAGCAGTTGTAAGAAATACTACAGAAAGACCTTGTGTACCCTTTACCCAGTTCTCCCAGTGGTAAAGTCCTGCAAAACTATGGTGCAACATCACAACCAGGATACTGACACTGATACAGTTGAAAGACAGAACATGTCCATCACCACGGGGTTCCTCATGACGCCCTTTTACAGCCACACCCACTTCCTCCCCACCCCAACCCTCTCCTCAACTACTAATATGTTTTCCATTTCTATAAATTTGTCATTTCAGACTGTTTTATAAATAGAATCGTACAGTGCGTACCCTTTTTTTTCACTCAGCATAATTCTCTGGAGATTAACCCAGGTTCTTGCGCGGATCTATAATCGGCTCATTTTTATTGCTGCGTAGCGGAGCGTGGTGTGGATGTCCCACGGTTTGTTTAACCATTCACCTGTAGAAGGACTTCTGAGTTGTTGCCAGCTTTTGGCTATTGTGAATAAAGCTGCTATAAACATTCATATACACATTTTTTGTGTGAACATAAGTCTTCATTTGTCTGAAATAAATGCCCAGGAGTGCAGTTGCTGGTGCCATGGTAGTTGCATGTTTAGTTTTTTAAGAAACTGCCAAAATGTTTGCCACAGTGGCTGTACCATTTTACGTGCCCACCAGCAATGTGTGTGCAATCTGGTGTGACTGCATCCTCACCAGCATTTGGTGTTATCACTATTTTTTGTTTTAGTCGTTCTGATAGATGTACAGTGATAGCTCATTGTGATTTTAATATGCATTTCCCTAATGGCTAAAGATGTTGAACATCTTTTCATGTGCTCATTTTTCATCCATATATCTTCTCTGATAAATAGCTCTTCGTGCTTTTGCCCATTTTCTAATTAGAATGTTTATTTTTTTACTGTTGAGTTTTAAGAGATCTTTATATATTTGAGATACTAGTCCTTTGTTGGATATGTGGTTTTTGAGTATTTTCTCCCACTTTGTAATTAGTCTTTTCATCCTCTAACAAAGTCTTTTGTAGAGCAAGAGGTCTTAATTTTGAAGTCCAATTCATCAATTTTTCCTTTTATTGATTGTGCCTTTGGTGTAAAGTCGAAGAACTCTTTGTCTAGCGCTAGATGCCATTTTTTCTTATGTTTTTCTTCTTAAACAGTTCCCTTTGCATTTAAGCCTGTGATCCATTTTGAGTTAAGTTTTGTGTAAGGTGTGAGAGTTAGGCTGAGGTTCACTTTTTGCCCATGGATGTCCATTGCGCCACCACCATTTGTAGAAAAGACTGTCTTTCCTTCACTGAACTGCTTTTGCACATTTGTCAAAAATCAGTTGGGCATATTTGTGTGGCCCAAGTGTTCTCTGCTCTGTTTCATCAATCTATGTGTCTATTCCTCCACCATACTACACAGTCTTGATTATTGTAGCTATATAATAAGTTTTGAAGTCAGATAGATTGATTCCTTCTACTTTATTTTTCTTTTTCAAAATTATTTTAGTTATTCTAGTTCCTTTATCTTTCTATATAAATTTTAGAGTAATCTTGTCTACATCTTCTGAAAATCTTGCTGTGATTTTCATAGGAATTGTGTTAAACCTGTGTAACAATTTGGGGAGAATTGACATCTTTACAATGTTAAGTCTTCCAATCCGTGAACATGGTATATGTCTCTCCATTTATTTAGATCTTCTTTGATGTCTTTCATCAGCATTGTGTAGTTTTCTGCATATATGTCTTGTACATGTTTTATTAGATTTACACCTAAGTATTTAATTATTTTGATTGAATGTAAATGATATTACATTTTTACTTTGTGTCCATGTGTTCGTTGCTAGTATATGAAAATATAATTGATATTTGTATGTCTATCTTGTACCCTGTGACCTTGCTGAACTCATTTATTAGTTCTAGGAGGGTTTTTTTTTGGGTTTCCTGGGATTTTCTATGTAGACAATCATGTCATCTGCAGATACAGACTTTTCCTCTTTTCTAGTGTATGCATTTAGTGCCATAAATTTCCCTTTCAGCACTGCTTCTGGTGTGTTCCACAAATTTTGATATGTTCTATTTTTTATTTTAATTCAATATATTGTTTAAAATGTCCCTTGAAATTTCCTCTTTGGCCCATGGATGGTTTAAAAGTGTGATGTTTAGTTTCCAAGTTATTAGATGGCGATTTTTCTGTTATGTTTCTGTTATTGACTTCTAGTTTGATTTTCTTGTGGTTGGAGAGCACGTTCTGCATGATTTCAGTTCTTTTTAACTTGTTGAGGTTTGTTTTATGGTCCAAGAGATGATCTATCTTGACATATGTTCTATGGGCATTTGAAAAGAATGTATATTCTGCTGTTGTTGGGTAGAGTTTTCTATAAACGTCTATTAGATCCTGTTAGTTGATGGTTTTATTTTTTATATTCTTGCTGATTTTCTGTATTGTTTTTAAAGAAATCTTTTGTTAAGAGAGGAGTATTGAGGCCTCCAACTATTCTTTATCTATTTCTCCTTGCAGTTCTATCAGTTTTTGCTTCACATATTTTGCAGCTTTGTTGTTTGGGACGTACACATTGAAGATTTCTATGTCTTCTTGGTGGATTGAATCTTTTTTATAATTATATAATGTTCCTTTTTGCTTCTGGTATTTTTCTTTGATTGAAAGCCTACTTCATCCGATATGATAGCCACTCTTGCTTTCCTTTTATTAAGGTTTGTATGATATATATTTTTCCATCTTTTACTTTCAACTTGTCTATATTGTCATGTTTGTAGTGACTTTGTTGTAGACAGCATATAGTTGGGTCATGTTTTTAAATCCTGTCTGCCAATCTGTCTTTCATGTGTTGAATTTAGACCATTTACATTGAATGTAACATATTATTGATATGTCAGGGCTTGTCCGCTATTATATATTTTTTTGTATGGATGTTCTGGTTTTTGTTTTTCTCTTTTCTTTTTCTGCCATCATGTGGGTTACTCAAACAACTTTTTGAATTCCATTTTGATTTATTTATAGTATTTTTGAGTATATCTCTTTATATAGTTTTTTAGTGATTGCTTTAGTTGTTCTGGTTTTTCTCCCTTTACTCTCCCTCATTTATAATATAATTGTCCTATATATTCCTCTACATATATTTAGAACCACCTCAGACAGTGTCATAGTATTTACTTCTACCATCAAACATAAAATTAAAACTCTAGAAGGGAAGGAAAGTTTTTTGTATTTAGCAATATTTTGCTTACCATATGCTTTCTTCCTTTCCAATGTTCCTGCTTTTAATGTTTTCTTTCTGTTTATAAAACTTTGTTTAGCTGTTGTTTTAGGGTAGGTCTGTGAGTGTCAAATCCTCTAAGCTTTCCTTCATCTGAGATTGTTTTGATTTTTGCTTTATACTTGAAGGACTTTTTTGCTAAGTACAAGATTCTATACTGACAGTTCCTTTCTTTTAGCATTTGAAAAATACTCCAACCTCCATGGCTTCTGATGGTAAATTCATTGTTATTGTGGTTTTTTTCCCTCTGTGGGTAAGGTGTCATTTTTTTCTGGTGGCTGTCAAGATCTTTTGCCTTTAGTTTTCACAGGGTTAATTATGATGTGTTTTGGTGTGGATTTCTTTGGGTTTATCCTGTAAGGAATCTGAATCTATAGGCTTATATCTCTTGCCAAGTTTGAGGAGTTTTAAGCCATTATTTCTTCAAGCACTTTTTCAGCCCTTCCAGGGACTCTGATGATACAAATGTTAGATCTTTTTATAGTTTCACAGGTTCCCGAGGCTTGTTTTTCATTCTGTTTTCTCTCTTGATCAGATTGAGTAATTTCTATTGTCCTATCCTTCAGTTTACTGATTCTTTCCTTTGTCACCTCCGTTCTACTGTTGAGCTGATCCACTGAGGTTTTAATTTCAGTTATTTTATTTTTCAGTTTTAAAATTTCTATTTGGTTCTTCTTGATATCTTCTTTTACTTTCCTAATACTTTCTATTTCTTTGCTGAGGCTTCTGTTTTTTCATTCCCGTCAAGCATGTTTGTAATTGCATTGAAGCATTTTTATGTTGGTTGCTTTAAAATCATTGTCAGATAATTCTAACATCTCTGAAATCTCAGTGTTGGCATCTATTGATTGTCTTTTTTCATTCAAGTTGTGCTTTTTCTCGTTCTTGCTTTGATGAATGATTTTCTTTTGAAACCTGGACATTTTAAAATTTTGTTCTGACACTCTGGATCTTATTAAGCCTTTTGTTTTAGTTGACGTTTACCGACACTGCTCCAGCAGGGGCAGGGAGAGTGCTCTCTTGTTATATTGCCAGTGGAGCTGTAAGTACAGTTCCCCACTTGGCCTCCATCAACACCAAGGGGAAGCAGGACTACTTATTACTGTTGGGCAGGGGTAGGAGTTCTGGCTTACTACATGGTCTTTACTGTCACTCTAGTGGGGGTGGACTCATTACTGCTGGGCCACCAGAGGAAACGAGGCTCCTCTGACACCATCCCAGCGGGGAGTGGGTGAAGCAGCTTGTTACTGCAGGGTGGGAATGGAAGTGCAGGCTCCCCTGGTGACCTGCACTGGTGTCATGATGTAGAGGACTCATTACTGGCTGGTAAGGATGAGGCCCTGCTCTCTACTTGGTCTTCTCTGACAACACCTGGTAAGGGTGTTTAAGTGCCTTCTTACAGCCTCGTGAGGGTATGAGTCTAGGTTCCCCACTTGGCCTTTGCTGTTGTCAGCAGGGGCCAGGGCATCATTTTTTCCATAGTGTTTGGTTGGAGTAGAGCACTTATTGTCTAGAGGTTTTCTGCCCCTTTCTTGGTCCTTTAGCAAGGGAGAGAGGCATTTATTGGGTCTCCTTTTTCGTCTGTGCTCATTGGCATTTTTAGGTTGCTGGTTTCAGCTCCAAGTCTGAGATATATGAGATGAAAAGAAAAGCCAAGGAGCCCACCATCATGGCAGTCCCTAGACAGTCTGCCTTGTTTGAACCTTTCAAAGTCTACTTATGGTTGTTTTATGTATAATGTCCAGGGGTTTTAGTTGTACTTAGCAAGAAGGATAGGGAAAAGTACATTTACTCCATCTTCCCAGAAGTCAAAGTCGTCCTTACTTTCATTTTTTTTTTGTCATGGTATAATTATTCTGATTTAGCTGGCCCTTCGACTAAAATTCCTGAGAAAATATTTCTTTAGATCTCAAGGAATACAGTGCAAAATATAAATGAATAGGACTGCTCTTCTAAGTTTATTTGAGAAGAATGACGAAGACCAAAAGGAACTGAGAGGATGTAAACTGTCTCCCCAGATGGAGGTGATTCTACTTTCATTGAAGTTGTACACTGTACATGGAGAGTCCCATAGAAATATATGAATTTATGGAAAGTTTTCCTAATTTTGAACTGCAAAGATTTATCTATCCTTATAATATATCTGGCTCCTTGATTTTACATTATTTGAATTGTTATATAAACGTATCGCATTTTCTTTTTTAAGTAGACTATTTGAGGACAGACACCTTTTAATGCAGGGCTGCTATTGATTTCCTCGTAACAGTGTAGTAAATCCATCCAGAGATGCTTGGAAGCTCAGCATTCACCATGTACTCACTGAGTGAATGATGGAAGAAATAAATGATATATAAAATATATTCTAAAGACCTGACAGCATATGTATTCTTACTTTAATGACTTGTACTTTCTCTTTAATTTTATTTTGGAGGATTTGAATTTAAATTTATACCACTGGATGGTTGGGGGGTGTTTTGTGGGCATGATGCTTTTCGGGCCTAGGTTTTACCATCCGTGCTCTGATAGTAGAGTGAGTTGCACTGACAATGACCTACCCTCCACCTTCATCACACACACACACACACACATACAGGTACATCTTGTCACTGTAGACATTCATGGGTCAGAGAAATAGTATATGTACCTTACTTTTCCTAGGAGTATTTCTGAGGTGCATTGTGATGCTACCCAGACAAGGACCGCTGCTGTCATTCTTGGTCCTCTCTCTGCTCCCAGTCCTTTCTATAGGACTGTCTGCCCTTTTGATGTGGCACTGGAAGCAGGTTTCCCTGACTCTCACACTGCCATTGATGATGGCTGGAGCCCTTGCTCTCCCCCAGCAGACTCTCCCTGGTGGGGGAAGTTGCCTGCAGTCTCCGCAGAGGTCACAATGAGGTTTAAACCCACTGCTGATGTGCCTGAGTTTTCACTGGGATTCCTAGAGATAGACGCCAGGGTAGAGATAGTTCCCTGGCATTCCCACTTAGAAAATGGAAAACAATTTTTCCACAGAAATACTGTTGCAAAGCATGGTTAGGTTTTACTGCAGACCAGTACAGAGTAGTTTAGGTATATTACAGACACGTTATACGTGTTTTAGACTGTTCTAAGGACGTAACCATCCTTTCCAACATTATTTCTAAGGGAAAACGCCTTCTGAGTTTCAAACAACTGATTTACAAGCTGGCTTGAATGAAACCCGCTTCTAAGTTGACGACAGGCTGAATGCTTCTAGGCATGTGGTTCTACAGGTGAGATTTGTAGGCATCACGCCCTTGAAATGCAAAGTCCTCAGAGGGTGGCGCCGGGATCTGTTTTGCTTGCACACGTAGAGCACTCTATTACTACAGCAAGTGATCCTGGATGAGTTTCAAATAAAGAAAATTTCTGTAATGCTATCAATTTAAACTACATTTTTCTCTTACTGAGTGCCTCAGATTCTATACTGTGCTTTTAGCTTAGGTGAAGCTGTGCCTAGAAAGGTAAATTAGCATCAAGGATATCAAACCTTTCTTAATAGTGTTCATGGATGAACTACGTATAAAGTATTGACACTTTCCCTCAAAATTCCTATTACGCTTCAAATACACATTTTTATTACTAGCTTACAAAGAACAGTACATACTTTGTCTTATTATATTTTCATTAGGGATCTTATTTTTGGTTCAAAGCTTATCCTGAAATTGTTGTATATGCTCATGGTCATTATTCTCTTTGCTGTCTGTCACTTCTACTTGCATAAACCTCGCCTTTTCCATTCATTTAAGTGACTTAAATGCTCTCAAACCCTGGTAGTAAAGGAAGTTTGTATTACCTGAGGGCTAAGCTGCTTCTCTATGGACTAGCCAAGACAGGACAAAGACTGGTGACTGATTCCAAATCTACTAGCTACCACTAAGAGGCTGATCCTTTTAGTAGATAATAATCTAAATTATGGTATTAAGTGTTTACTACATGCTAAGCATTGTGCTGGGGACATTAATTTTTTTTAGATATTGTTTTTATTTTTATTGAGGTAACATTGGTTTATAACATTATATAAATTTCAGGTGTGCATCATATTTTGATGTCTGTGTAGATTACATCATGTTCACCCATGACTAATTACCGTCATCACCACAGGCACGTACAAATCACCCCTTTCACCCTCCTCCCTCCCCTCCTCCCCTCTGGCAACCACCAATCCAATCTCTGTTTGTATGTGTTTGTTTGTCATTGTTTTTATCTTCTATTTATGAGTGAGATCTTATGGTATTTGACTTTTTCCCTCTGACTTATTTTGCTTAGCATGATACCCTCAAGGTCCTCCCATGTTGTCACAAATGGCCGGATTTCATTTCTTATGGCTGAGTAGTATTCCATTGTGTATATATATACCACATCTTCTTTACCCATTCGTCCCTTGGTGGGCACCCAGGTTGTTTCCAAGTCTTGCCTATTGTGAATAATGCTGCAATGAACATAGGGGTGCATATATCTCTACGCATTTGGGTTTTTATGTCCTTTGGATAAATACCCAGCAGTGGAATAGCTGGGTCGTATGGTAGTCTTTACTTTTTTGAGGAATCTCCATACCATTTTCCATAGTGGCTGCACCAGTTTGTAGTTTTGATTTGCATTTCCCTAATAATTAGCGATGCTGAACATCTTTTCATGTGCCTGTTGGCCATCTGTATATCTTCTTTGGAAAAATGTGCTGATCTTCTGCCCATTTTTTAATTGGGTTGTTAGTTTTTTTGTTGTTGAGATGTATGAGTTCTTTATATATTTTGGATATTAACCCCTTATCAGATATACAGTTCGCAAATATCTTCTCCCGATTGTTAGGTTGTCTTTTCGTTTTGTTGATGCGTTTCCTTTGCTGTGCAGAAGCTCTTTAGTTTGATGTAGTCCCATTTGTTTATTTTTTCTCATTTCTCTTGCCTGGTCAGACATGGTACTTGAAAACATGCTGCTAAGATGGATGTCGAAGAGCATACGTGGACACTAATTTTGAGTAAGAAATCATTTGTTTTCAAGGAGCTTATTGTCTAACGCAGATGTGATAGTATCACTGTTGTTGAAACTACCGGAGAGGAGTCATTTTTAGCCTATTTCCTTTTCCACTTAAACCTTGTCTTTAAAATGTTATATTCAATGTACTTGTATCTTTCTACTTATCCCCAATTTTCATACCTTCAGAAACTGAAGTAGCATAGTCAGTAAAAAATGGAGGCTCTGGATCCAGACGACATGGGCTAGTCATGACTCCACTATTTCCTAGCTCTGGGACGTCGGGGACCTAACCACGTCGCGCCTGTTCCCTCTGCTGTTGTTAAGTTAGGTGAGTCATTACACACTAAGCGCTCAGAACTGTGGTGGGCACAGAGTAAGCGCTCAATAAATATTAGGTATTATTATGATTAGTTTGCTTCTCTAAAACATCAGAAACAATCTAATTCTGATTTTTAGGGGTCAATTATTTTATGATTACTATTTGTTAGCCTTTACAGTATCTGAAAACACAGGCTTCTGATGTTACTAAGTAAATACATTTATTAATATTATGAAACTTTCTTTTTAATAAAGAATTTCTAATTTCTAATAACATGAACTCAAGAGAGAAGGATTGACAGGAGGTAAGAGAGTAAGTGCAGTAAAAGTAAGTAAAATTAGGAAGGAGACAAGTAAGACTGTATAAAAAAGCGGATACCTTTGTGACCAAGTCTATATCCTTTCTTTAACATACAATTTCCTAGGGTTTTATAGATTGAAATATGGGTTTAATATTGATGAATTTGTATATATTTAAATACATGCTAACTTTATTTTTAAATCTCTGAACACTGTTATATGATTGTGGTTTTTATTTACGTTCATGAGAATTATGCAGGCACTTTAGAGTACGAATAATTGCTTCTGTCTTCTGTTTAAAGACTGTATTTCTCAGAATCATAAGGATAATTAATCTAAATAAACAAAATTGCTAAAGCAAAAGAAAATCTGATTTTGTTTACAAACACCTTAACATTTTTTTGTTGTCGTTCCTAAAGGTGTACACAAATTTTTCCTTACGGCAGTTAATTCTTTAACATTATCAAAAGGCAGACAATGGCATAGGTTTATTCCAGCTTTATTTAAAATTTTAATTGCAAATGAAATAATATGACACTGATGCATAAGAACACAATCAATGATGGCAAATAAGCTAATTCACTTTCCTGGGTTGTTGAAGCCTCCAGGCCCCAGTCAGATATCGAAGTCGTATAAAAAGCAGGTCCTTGCCCATCTGTAGCCAGCTCCAAAACGGAACTAATTTAGAACCTGCAATTTAAAAATAAACTTAAATAAACTCAGGAGAAAATATATCAGTGTAAAATAGTATTTTAGAAGTCAATCTACATGACCTTGGTGAGCTTCTGGTAACCTTATTATTCATATTGTTAATGTATGTATGTATTTATGTGTGTATGCATGTTAAACATTTAATTCCATCTGTACGTTTAAAGATGACTTTTGGGGACAAATTTTCACGTTTTACACGCTGCTTTTCAGTCTCTCATGTACTACAGGGAATCAGCTACCCCTCCACACATAATACAAGTATGGATTAATAATCTTGAGATAAGTCCAAGACAAAAATCCAATTTTTATTCTAATTCTATCAAAGACTCTCAATCAGCTAAAATAAATACCATCTTGGCTAGGCCATCTTCTTGTGCTGTGATTGCCAAATGGCAACATGCCAAGCCCAGTTGACTACATGAGATTTGCCTCCTTGAACATGTTTTAAAAGCCCTTGCTTTGACCCCGAGGGATTTCTTTTTAGTAGGAAGTGGAGCTCCACCCCACTCCCCCCAGTTCTGGTAACTAGGGTGCTGGCTGGTAAAGTGACATGGCCAAGATCAGTACTAATCACTGACAATTTCCAGATTGGAGCATTGGGGCTCCAGCTGCTTTCTCTTTTTCTTTCTTTTCCCCCCCAGCTTTACTGAGGTTTAATTGACAAATAAAATTGAAATCTATTTAAAGTATACAATGTGATGATTCGATGTACGTATACACTGTGAAATGATTACCACAATCAAGTTAATTAACACATCCACCTTAATTATGTTTACATCATGGACAAAAGAATTAAACATCTTCAAAGATGAAGTGAGTGGTTTCTCTAAAAACAACAAAAACAAAACATCTTGAAGTGAAATCAAACTTGGATCTAAACTGTGACAATTTCAGATGGCCCTAATAGGGAGGAGGGACTGACTATAGGGCCGAGGGTTCTGGGAACAACTAATACAAAACTACTCTTTGAGTGCTGGTTATTGAAAAATAATACACAACTATCTCTGAAATGCAAATGAGCAAATGATATAAATATGAAACACATTTTTACTTTTCCCCACTTCATCTTCCCATAGAGTCTATGCTGGGCATAGATCAACACAGACAGATAACAGAGTTGATCACTACAAGTCTGAGCAATCCTTTTACCTGCTTCCCAGTCCCCTTTGATCCATACTGCTACTGTGGAGATTAGTTAAATTTCTGTAAACTCTATTCGATTCAGCAAGACTCCAAGAGGTTTAAATTCGTTCTAGACTGTATAGTTTGTATGACTGCCAGACCGGCTCTTAATCTTTTTCTGTCCCTAAACATCTGAGGTTACAGAGCAATAATGGCTTACTGCAACAATGACTTTCCAGAGGAGGCCATGCTCACCTGGGGGACAGGTGACTTTGAAAGTCTCCAGATGATTGTTAACTGTTCCCACACTGTTAACTAACATAGGTTCACTCTAAAGTAAGCAAAGGAGAAAACTAGAATATGTTTTAAATTCTATACAGCCAGAGTAGTCTACACTTTTCTGAACAGGAATTATTAAGAATTATGATAGGGGCTGGCCCCGTGGCCGAGGGGTTAAGTTCGCGCGCTCCACTGCAGCGGCCCAGGGTTTTGCCGGTTTGGATCCTGGGCGCGGACATGGCACCGCTCATCAGGCCACACTGAGGCAGCCCACATGCCACTACTAGAAGGACCCACAAAAGAATTATGATAGATTTCACATTATTACAGATCTTAGAGATCTTTACGTCTTCACATTATTAAAGATCTTAGAGATCTTTTTGAACATATGTACAGATACAGTTAAAAATTGGCTGTGAATGGATTGTGGACATTTGGAGTAAAAACAACTATAATTCCTTATTTAGCTTTGCATAGTGGTTTGCAGGTACTCAATACCCACTGAGTTATGATTATCCAATGAGTAATACAATACTAAAATTACCCAATGAGTAATATAATACTAAAAAAAAAAAAGGTGATGCAAACAATAAAGTTTATTTCTAGCCTCAGATTACTGTGATCTTGTCTACTGTAGCAAGTTTGATTGAATTTCTTGGGCAGAGCAGTAGGCCTACTGAAGACCTCAAGAAGAGACTGAAGTAAAAGAGAAGGCAGTGAGCCGGGTGGAGGGGATCAGCAGGCAGGCAGTACTCTCTATGGAACAGCCTCTCTGAGTCAAGACAGCTGAGTAGGCCCAATGGGGGCAGGGGGGAACATTAAAGCCAGCTGACTTTATTGGGCAACTGTATTTCTGATGTCTCCCCCACCCCCACATAAGATCAGCTGTAACATAAACAGTATACTCACCTTCAATTTCAGTCCAGTTGACAGCAATTTCTGCTATTGGAATTTTAAAGAACTGTGCTATGTAAAGCAGTTCTACGTCAAATGCCCTGAAATAGAATATATATTGATATTTATTTTTAAAAAGACAAATAGAGCGTAATTAAATCTCTACCTTGGCAGGTTTTAAAGAAGCTTACATGGCAGATGTAAAGCTTATACTGTTAAACTGAAGATCAGATTCACATAAGGTCAAATAAAAGGTAAGTAGTTCAGGAGCTTCAAGGCAAATAAAATAATTTAGTGTGTCATTGCATAACATTTAAATGAGAAATATGCTGTCTCTATCACAACTCAGAAACCCCAAGGATAAAAATGGCCTCTTGCGCTCCAAGAGCAAATTTAATCCTGGAAATTTTCATGATCCATGGTTTGCAATCCTAGCCTTAATTAGCTCAAGGTACAGAACTGACAGCATTTTCAACTGATTCAGAGAGCTGATAAAGCGGAACTCTGAGGAGCTCTTGGAGAGAATGTTCTAAATCACTTTAGAGTTGCTTGATTACATTCTACTGTCAAAGGATCAAGGGTTCTTTTCTAAACACAGGGCCCCTAGGGCCCCATCTTTTCCTTTGCCCTTCCCCGTGCCATCGTGGACAATACAGCACTGGCAGCTGTTGAAAGTGAAAAGCCAGTTTAGACTGGTCGGAAATGCTCTTTGGGCATAACTAATACATACAGAGGAAGTAGATATATTGTCTCTTTCTAACATACACCGTTAAAAACATCTCCAGTCTCAATTCCCGGTCATCCTTCCTTCTACCTACGAAAGGTTTCCTCCTCACAGCCCCTCGGTTTAGGTCAAATCTGCTTTCCCTGACTCAGAAGTTTTCCTGGGCTCTGTTTACAAAGTTCTCTGAACCAGCTGCTTCCTTTCTCTGGCATCAAGCGCAGGAAGAGAAGCAGCACTACCTGTTAACCTTCATGCTCTTTAACTGCCCCTAAAAGTGCTCAAGTCCTTCACGGTTCTGCTTTGATCCTTGAGTCATCAGGCCCTCACTTTCTAGACTACATGGAACACACTTCAAACTTTCAGGGCTTGGTTTTAAAATATTAGCATAGAGAGGAAAATGCCTAAAACCCACTTCTGTTTGATTTCCCTGATCCAAGACAACTTGAATTCGCGAGTTTTGTTTTCTTGGCCATAATACCACCACCATCCATTATGCAACTAGTTTAAATCCCAAGTATTTGGATAATTCAACGAGAAAACTATTTTTTAAAACACTTAATGCTTTTTCTTATCCTAATAAAATATTTACTTAAGATGATAAACCATTTACAAAAGTGTTCTTTGTATTTTTAAAAGGACTATGTGAAACTTCCGTTAACTAGAATTATGACACTCATGAAAGGAGATAATCTGAATATTAAGCCTTGTGCTTAACCCTCTCCTTTAACACAAAAACAAAAATTTACCTAATGGGCTGAGTTAGTTCTAATGATATTCAATAATCTGAACAAGATTATTAAGTGTTTTTCTAAGAATATCAGTATATGCTTAGTGACTTATCAAAGACACAAAACAACATAAGAATGATGAAAGGAGGAAAAAAGCACTGATTAATTGACATTACTTTATATTAAAAAAATCCCTTAAATGGCTATTTGTTTTCTAAATGATTACTTTTTTTTACTCTATCTTTCTTCCCTTAAACATTTTAGATGAAATGAAGACGCTTATTTTTTAAAAATTGCAGTAAACTTCACCGTATTATAAGAGACCAATCTCTTACCACAGCAAAGATTATAATTAAAATATCAAGTACTTCTGCACGGAACTGTATGCTACTATGGAGAAGCAGTACAAGGTTTATTCTCCAGTAAGATGCCTCCATGTGTTTTTGCAAGTGTGGGGAGGGCAGAGGCCCCATGTTTTCTTTTGTTACTCAGCTCTTGGACTAGCTGTTACCTCACGAACAGATGTATTCCTGTAGAAGAAAGGGCACGCTGAGACTCTGGGAAACACAGCAGACACACACGTACCCGACCATTCACTCCTGAAATTCCACTGAAATTAAAACAAGGATGGAACAGACACACAGGAACAAAGAGAAGAGGAGATGACAGCAGTAAAAGAGGAAATTTCAAAGTTGGAAAGTAGTTGGACAAGTGGTAACTAGGGAAAGTAGACAATGGCAGGGGGAGAAGTCTAGAAGCAGGTTAAGGGGTGCCACAGAAGGCCCAAAGGCTCAGACATCAGAGCCTCAAATGACGCCTGCAAGTGGGTGTGCAGGTGGGTTGCAGATGGGACGACTCACTGAAATCTAGATGAGATTCTCCTTTCCTCCAAAGATTCTGCGAATGCTGGCAGGCAGGCTCATATCTCCTAGGCAGGAGACCGAGGGATCCCATTTTAGTGAAAACGACCAGCCCAAAGGGTGGCGACAACTAGGAGTTTCCTACACAAAATGGCCCCACTATTCAATCTGTAGTGAAATCTACGAGTCAATCAGAGGCTCTGACCATGCACACAGCTTCTGATGAGCTTTTTTTAGTATCAGACTAAAGACATCTGGGATAAACTTTAATGACTAAAACAAAGAAAAAAAATTGGTGCAACAGACACAATGCAGGGAAAGAAGAAAATGTCAAAGTTTTAAATGAGACATTAAGAGAAGTAGTGGAAGATATAGTAGTCATGAAACAAAGAGAGATTTTTTTTTTAAAAGTGAATATTGGAAAACAAGAGTTGTAGGAAATTAAAATTTTCATAGCAGAAATAAAAATTCAAAAGGAGGGCTGAATGATAAAATTGAGGAAATCTTCTCAAAAGAAGAAAAATAGAAAAGAGGAGAGAAGATAAAATTATAGGATCAGTAAGGAGGTTCCATATCTGTTTTATAAGAGAGAAGAGAGAAAAGGGAGAGAGGAAATTGTCAAAGAAATGATTAAAGGACATTTCTCAGAACTAAAAGACAAGAGTTTCCAGATTTAGATGGCCTACTGAGTACCCAAGAAAACACATGGAAAAGGGCCACATGAGTCTCTGAATAATTTTAAAACACTGAAGCAAACTTCCAGAGGGGGATGGAAACAGCATGCCACAGACAAAGAAGCAGGATTCAGATTATCTACAGAATTGGACTTCTCCACAGAAACACCGAGTGCCAAAGACAACAGGGCCAGGCTTTCAAAATCCCGAGGAAATGATTTCCAACCTCTAATTCCTTCTCCCGTTAACTATTAGACAAGTGTGAGAGTAGAATAAAGACAAGTTTTCACATGCGAGGTCTCAAAGTTTCCTTCTCATATTTTTAGCAAGTTTAACAGAGGACGTGTTCTACTAAAACAGGTGTATAAACCAAGGAAAAGGAGATCGAGGACAGGAGCTGTGCAGCCGGCCAAAGAACAGCTAGAAAGAGCCCATGAGATGTCCCCAAGAAAAAAGGATCAGACTGGCGCATAATCTGATGTGTCAGATCATACTGAGAAAGAATTTATACTCCTGAAGGAGTGTGAGCGTGAGTAAGTGACAGATTCACAGGAGAATAAGGCCAACACAAAACTGCAGATATGGGGCCAGCCCGGGGGCACAGTGGTTAAGTTTGTGCGCTGTGCTTCAGTGGCCCAGGGTTTATGGGTTTGGATCCTGGGTGTGGACCTACACCACTCATCAACTCATGCTGTGGCAGCAACCCCATACAAGATAGAGGAAGACTGGCACAGATGTTAGCTCAGGGCCAATGTTCCTCACCAAAAAAGCAAACGAACAAAAGAACCTCCAGATATTTATTATCTCTAGGAAAACAAAAAGTATGATAAGAAAGGTAATATAATCATACTGTATGCTACAGCCCAAATGTGAATTATCTTCACACAGCTATAACAATCAATACTGATCTGACCAAAAATTATTTTAAAATTGTATGAGGAGTGTAAGTGTGGAGGGTGTACAGGAGTTTAAGAGAACTAAATACTTATCCACTGATTTCCTATTTTGGAAAGTAACATCTAAAACTGGAAAATGGACACAGCTATGCAGACCCATTATTTTGAATATGAAAGCAAATACCACAAAGACAAAGTAAAAAGATGAAAGTAGCTACAGCCAGGGCGTAGGGATTGGGGATGGCGGGAGATGGGGCAAAGGACAACTGTTTTTCTGTTATAAGTCTTATTGACTTTAAATCATAAAAATGTATAACATGGATTAAGTATTTATTAAAGGAAGGACATTTCAAAGAATCCACTTTTAAAATTACTCATAAAGTAGGTCAAATTATACCTTAACATTAAATGGAAAGAATTTAGGTGAGGTACAGTTCTGCAGATGGAGATGATATATATATATATGTATTTAACATTACCCAAACTCAAGCCTCTAATTCTGCATCAAAGAGATGCCTATAACTCCTCAGTTGAGGGAAACAATAGACAAAATAAACAAATGGGATTTCATCAGACTAAAGAGCTTCTTCAAGGCAAGGGGAAACAGGATTGAAACAAAAAAACAGCCCACTAATTGGGAAAAAATATTTACAAGCCACTTATCCGACAAAGGCTTAATCTCCATAATATACAAAGAACTCACACAGCTTAACAACAAAAAAACAAACAACCCGATCAAAAAATGGGCAGAGGACATGAACAGACATTTCTCCAAAGAAGATATAAGTATGGCCAATAGACACATGAAAAAATGTTCATCATCGCTAATCATAAAGGAAATGCAAATCAAAACTACACTAAGATATCACCTTACACCCGTTAGATTGGCAAAAACATCCAAAACCAAGAGCGACAAATGTTGGAGAGGTTGTGGAGAAAAAGGAACCCTCATACACTGTCGGTGGGAATGCAAACTAGTACAGCCACTATGGAAAACAGTATGGAGATATCTCAAAAAGTTAAAAATAGAAATACCTTATGACCCAGCCATCCCACTACTGGGTATCTATCCTAAGAATCTGAAATCAGAAATCCCAAGAGTCCCTTGCACGCCTATGTTCATCGCAGCATTATTTACAATAGCCAAGATATGGAACCAACCTAAATGCCCAAAAACTGATGATTGGATAAAGAAGATATGGTATATATACACAATGGAATACTACTCAGCCATAAAAAAGGACAAAATTGGTCCATTCACAGCAACATGGATGGACCTCGAGGGTATTATGCTAAGCGAAATAAGCCAGACAGAGAAAGACGAACTATATATGACCCCACTCATAGGTGGAAGATAACATATAGACAAGGAGAACTGATCGGTGGTTACCAGGGAAAACGGGGGGTGGGGGGAGGGCACAAAGGGGGAAGTGGTGTACCCACAACAAGACTAACAATAATGTACAACTGAAATCTCACAAGGCTGTAATCTATCATAATCTTAATAATAAAAAAAAAATCCAACCCGTATTAAAGGTCAAAAAAAAAAAAAAAAAAAGAGATGCCTATAGTCTTTTAACTTCAGCTGTCCTCATTGATGTTTTCTAATACCTAGAAAGTCTACTTGACTTGGATTTCCTGAAAGTTAGGAGAAAAATTTCAATGAATCTCTGTTACAATAAATTCTTAAAAAAGAACAGTCTAGGGGCTGGCCCCATGGCCGAGTGGTTAAGCTCGCGCGCTCCGTTGCAGGCAGCCCAGTGTTTCGTTGGTTCGAATCCTGGGCGAGGACATGGCACTGCTCATCAAACCACGCTGAGGCAGCATCCCACATGCCACAACTAGAAGGACCCACAACAAAGAATATACAACTATGTACTGGGGGGGCTTTGGGGAGAAAAAGAAAAAAAAAAAAAAATCTTAAAAAAAAAAAAGAACAGTCTAAGGTGACACTTAAATGGAAATAAGGAGTAAATGCCGAACTTGGTTTCTATAAGTTATGCTGCATAAGAAAAAAGTACATCTGTTCTTTAGTCTTTCTTGACTTAAGTGCAGGAACAGACAGGTTTCAATAAAAGCCACTGATGAAACATTACTGTGGTGAAGGGTATACTGCTAATCAAGTCGATACATACATATTTGGTGGTTCTCCTTTACAGGCACAAAATAAATATAATTAAACCCTAACGAGAGATACAAGAGGCTAAAATTTTAAGTCAGATCAATAGCATGTCAATCAAGTCCAAAATAAATGACTCAAAAAGCATGCACATGAACATAAAATTTAAAGAAGAAAAAAATTAAAAAATGTTCTTTAACTAAAAAAAAAAAAAAAACCCCAAAACACTAGAATTGTGCTGTCCAATAGAGCAACCAAGAGCCACATTTGGCTACTGGGCACTTGAAATGTGGCTAGTCTGAACTGAGATGTACTGTTGCTTGAAGACACAGTACAAAGAAAAGAATGTAAAATATCTCAATATTTTTTCATATTGAGTGCATGATGAAATGACAATATTTTTATACTGTTTTAAAGTATATTATTAAAATAAATTTCATCTTTCTTTTTACTTTCTAATGTGGCTACTAGAAAATTTAAAATTACATGTATGGCTTGCATTTGTGTCTCATATTATATTTATATTGGACAGTGCAGCCCTAGAACAATCCTGACAAGGAAACTTCATGATTTTTAAGTTATCACCCTAACCCTAACGTACTCCATTTCATAATCCTTCCTTTCAAACTGCAGAGAACCCTAGTTCTAGACGTAACGGCTGATGGCTCAATGCCCAATGTAGAGGAAGGCATCAAGAGTGGCTTCTTAAATTAGGTTCTCTCATTTTGGAGTCCATTAACTATCAGGATGTTTTATTCTTTAACATAATAGAAACATGTCTGAATCTGAAGACCAAATATACATTAATTAAAATTTTTTAATCTAGGAAAAAAAGATTGAAAAACATGTTTGAATGATAATTTTCATTCTGAAATTATAGTTTCTTTAAAGTTATTTGGAGGGCTATATGATATCTATTTCTAGGGAGACTATAGATCTTTGCAAATAGATGCAAGAAAGTTGCAGAGACTACAAAAATGAACATCTACTGAAATAATTATGCAGATTCCACCATGAAAAGAATTCACATAGAGCCCACGACTAAGAGTAAGTATTAATTCTTTCAACGATATTGAGTACCTACGATGGGCCAGGCACGCTATCAGATAGTGGAATATACTAGTAAACAAAATCACATAGGATTCTTCTCTTGTGGAGCTTATGTTTTAACAGAGAAAAGGAAACATTACACAAATAAGCAAAGACTACAGATGTGATAGGTGCTATGAGAAAGGCTTATGGTACTGCAACAGTATACAATTAGGGGTGTCTGATCTAGTTTGGAGAGTGAAGCCAGGCTGTCCTAGGGAAGACCTGAAGGATAAGGAGAAGGTGAGAGGCTGAGGGGTGGGGGTGAGAAGGGAAGAATCTGCATGTGGAGACTCTGGTGGGCCAGACTATGCAATCAGTGCTGATATTGTGTATCAGTACACCTGTCAAGGCCACAGAAGGGGCCAAAAGGCAATGGGAAGCCACTGAAGGATTCTAAGCAGAAGAGATGCATTTGATTAATCACTTTTAATTTTTGAAAAGACCCCTTGGGCTGAAGCATAGGAAGTGATGATGTCCTGGATGGTGGAAGTGAAGATGAAGAGAAATGGAGTGACATAAAAGCTAAAATCAACAGGACTGGGTCATGGATTGGATATATGGAGGGGCTGTGGGGGATGTTGGGGCTGACCCCAAGGTTTCAAGCTTCTGTGTGACAGCGTTATTCATTAAATAGGTTGAGAGCTGAGGTGAGGTCCAGGATAAAGATACGCTGAGGGAACAGGATATTTCAAGACAGAGAGCTGAGAAGTGTTGAATACCAATGGGTTAATTAAGATAGTAAGTGGTCATATTAAACATGGTCACTGGGATTAACAACATGGGGTTAACGAGGTGTTTAGATGGAGGGATGGGGGAAAATCCATAGTAAGGTAGGTAAGGAGTGAGTGAGAAGTGATAAGATGGAGACACTGAATATAGACAACTCTTTCAAGGAAAGGTTTGCTGTGAAAGGAGAGAGGGCTAGAGCTGGAGGGGTGTTTGGGGTATCAATGGAGAGGGTTTTTTTAATGGCAAGAGAAATTTAAACTTGTTTCAAGAACTGATGGGCAAGATGTGGTTGAGGGGAAAAGGCTGCAGACACAAGAGAGAAAATAAGCCAAAAGGATTAGGCTCTTAGACGGTAGAAGGGGATGCAGAGGTCAAAGCATTGGCTCTTAGGCAGGAGAGCGAACTTACTCCTATAAAAGGAAGGGAAGAAGAGAAAATGGGTACCCTTCTCTTTTTCTTTTTTCTTCAAGGAAAAAAACAAAGCTGAAGGAAAGGGGATATTTTCAGGCCTCCCAATTTATACTGTCTACAATTAAGGTGAATACATAAGTTTATACCCTATGTTTGGTTTGACATTTTCAAAATAAGATCCAACCCAGTAAAAGGATAAAGGCACAGATTAAGTTTACATATAAAAATGTCAATCTGTTTAAATCTGGAGGTTCATTGTGAGAACACAGGGCTGCCTCTCATGATCTGGAATACCTTCTGTATAATAAGATATACCACATACATGCTGGTGAGGAACCTACCATCGTTCAATGTGTAGCGATGAAAACGTCCGCGAAGCTGCTTCTCGAGTTAATAATTTGAACCCACACTGTGTGTCCCTGATTCCTTTGACACAAAGGAACCACACCAGAAAGTGGAACCCATACATGAGAAGAGTACGGAAGTAAGAACGCTGAAACAAAGACAAAATAGAAATGATTTTTCCATTTATCTATAACAGAGACATTGAAATCACCTGGCCTGTACACAACTGCATTTTAATATTTAATTGACTGGTCGATGAACACACTGTTCCATTCCCTTCACTGGCAAAGCATTATACAGAAAGGGGGAGGATGCCTACTGCTGAGCGGACGGAGGCTCTGGAGAAGCAGTTACTCACGTCCTGGTGGTTGAGTGACAAGAAGCAGCACAGTACCGGTGAGAGGTCAGGGCCTCAACCTACCAGAATCATACCACAGCAGTTCTGGGCTGCCATGAGCAAGGAGAACATCTCATTCATCTACATATTTTGTGCCTCTCTGCCCAAAATATATTCCAGTTTCAAAAAAGGTGACAGTTACCAGAATATTTTGCAAAAGCAAAACACTAAGATTTGAACCTGAAGTTTGATACCTAGCTAAAGAGAATATTGATAAAAGAGGTACAGCAGAGTGTCATGGAAGTTACAGACTAGAAAGAAGTTTGAAGCAAAAACCCTGTCTCTCTAATTAGGTAAGACAGATATCTGATTAAATATATTTTAAATATAAGTTCTTTAATACTTTGGATATTAAACTTAAGTAGTCTTTAATCCTGAGTATTCACTGCTGTCATTAGTAATTAATTTTATAATTAGTAGTAACAGGACATAATATTCCATTATTCATTAAACATTGCAAACTTTAAAACATAGTAACAATAGATCATTATCATTGTATTCAAGACTTTCATGTTTAGGATTAAAAAAAGATAGGAATCTCAACATTTTTTATAACTAAGGTAATAGACCCACGTGATACATGCACATAAGGAACCTATTCAGAGTCTGCGGAGAACATTTAATGTCTCATACTATTAAATAGAGGTCCCTTCCTCCTTTTGGATTTTGCTTTTCATAATTGTAATCTTTAGTACTGTTCTTCACTCACATGGCTTTTTCTATCATTACTGAGCAGAACCATGACTGACCAGCGATGACACGACATAGTAGAAAAACGCCACTGACCTGTGCAGATCTCTATTTGAATCCTGGCTCCACTAACAACTAGCAGGGTGACCTTGAGCAAGTTACCTCAACTCTCAAAGTCCCACTTTCCTCATTTATAAAATAGGAATGAAAATGCCTACCTCATAAAGTTATTATAAGGATTACAGGAGATAATATTAAAGCCTTTAGCCAAGTGTTTGGCACAGAAAGTAACAGGAACTCAATAAATGTTTTTAATATAAAGGAAGAAGGCTTGAAGCTCACTTTAACCTCCCGACTACAATTTCACTTGTGTATTAAATAGGGCAGGAAGGGAAGGAAGAATAAAATACCTATCTATAAAGTATGTAAAACAAACTTTCTGAAAGCATTTAGCACTTCTTATTATCTAGAATCATTAGTTACGTTTTGATGTAAATATGTCTTACCTCTCTAAGTAGGGCAGAAACCTCATTTTAAAATACTCTGGGAATCTCACAACAGCTTGCTCAGTGCCTTCCATATAAAATACTTCCAATAAATACTGGTTGACTGATTAAACCTCCAAAAGAGTATTTATGCTTAGAAAAGAACAAATAGAAATTGAAAGATAGAAAAATAAAAATTAAAAGGTAGAAAAATAATACCTATATTCTCCTAGAATGATTTTTAATGTGATTTAGGTGAGCTTACTAGTTACCAAATAAAAATATTTACAACTGCTTGTGCTTGCATGTTAATACAAGATTTTTGCTTGTTTTATGATAATGGCTATCTTTGAAAAACCAGAAACATGTGGAGTTCACATGAAAACCTTAATTTATTTGATTTCCAACATATTTAAAAGCATAACAAGATACTACAAAAAGAGGATCTTTAAATTTTAAAACTTGGCAAAATACCTTAAAATTTAGAAGATATCTAAAAACATATCATAGGATAGACTTATTTAGTTAAACTAAGCTAACAAAATCATAGAGTAGTACTATATGAATTTCTGAAGTAGATGTTTAAAAACATGAAAAAAAGACATTCACTACTTCAATATTAACAATAATCTCTCTAATGTTTATGAAATGTAAACAAAGAATTCAGGTGAAATTTAAAGTTGACTGGTAATTTCATTATCTTAAAGTCAGAAGTTCAAAGAAGTCCCAAGACTTAAGAAAAGACTCTTCAAAGAAAATCTGAAGACATCAAACAAATGGTAATGGATTCTATTTTAAGTCCTTTAAAAGTGATAAATTAAGAATACCCAGACAATTTCCACATGATTGTTGTAACTGTTATACAGAACACATGGGGATGTGCACACATTTATGGATGCTAAAGGACTCCACTGGGGCTGTGTCATGTTTATCTTCCAAGAGAACAGTACAACAGATGGCAGGATTAACTGAGAATGTGTATAAACGTATCTAGCAAAGATAAGACTGAAAACTACAGGGTTAAACTATTGAAGTTGCTGTTTACTATCCTGATTAATTCTTTCATAATTTTTTTACTGTCCACAGACTGATCACCATGCAAGCACATTAAGAGAAAACCTGAGTGGCTCAGAAAAGGAAGGCTATGCCGCAGTTTCTTGGACATGTGGCAGATGGATATGTTGCCTCTTGGAGATGAGCATCTCTAAGACAGGTCTAGCTCTACGAGGATCATCTGGATTTGAACTTGAACTACAAGCCTACTGAGCATCGGCAGTAGACAACTGCTGATCCCTAGTCAGTAGATCAGTTTATCCTTTCTTTCTACAGAGTAGTAGCCAACTCTATGGGGTCCAAAAAGCACTAAATCAATCACTAAGTTTTAGAGATGGAGGAACAGATGGATGGATAACAAGATAAATTATAAACATGTGGATCCTGGGCTAGATCCCTTGATGTGTGGCTAAAAGCAGTACTAGGTAAAAGAAGATTTAGACCATAGCAGTCTTATTTGAATACTATTCTAAGAAAAATTCAAAGAGTTTTCAACTAATGGATGTTCTATTTGAAAAGAATTTACACCATTAAAAACAAAACCAAAGAACAACATACTTCCTTTCTACTGCCACCAACAATAAATACAGGGCCCAAGTATCTCGTGCCTAGAGTATTTCAATAGCTTCCTAATTACTGCTTCCTATTTCTTCAATCTATCTTTTTTCCTCCACCAAGTAGATTATCCTCTTTTTCCCTATTAATATATTATTTGAAAAAAGAAAAAATTCAATCACACAACCATGAAATTAATATCAGTCTATTTTGTGTTTTCGTTTGCATAGATATTTTTACACAATTATACTGTATTTACAATATAATACTGTTTTTTATACAACCTAATATTTTAGGTATTTTTCCCATGTGATTATGTAGTCTCCATTATCATCTGTTTTATTGGCTGCGTGACATTTCAGCCAGGGGAAATATCTATATTTTCTAGTGTTGGAATTTAGTATTTTATAGTTTCTAGTGTAACTATAAATAATGTGCTGAACATCTTGGACATCCTTCCCTTATCCCTTGTGTGTCAGTAAAGTAATAAAGTTGGACTAGTTAATCTCTAAACTCTCTTTCAGTTTTAAATTCCTGGGAGTATGATATTCTCTATGGTTAATGGATTAAACTTTTTCAAATACCAATAAGAGTCCATAGGAATATAGAATACTGGACCAGATGCTCAAGATGTTAAAATAATTTATTTATTAAAAAAAAGGAGAGTCTGTGTTTCCACATGTGAGCATAATCCTTAAGAGGTTTTATGACTCTGCCATCAGTATATTTTTTATAAAAAAATCAGAATTTCTTATCTTATTTCAGAATCATTGAGGAAAAGGTTAAATCTTCTATGCCACTGGTTCTCAAACTCTGGTATGCATAAAGGTGACCTGGGAAATTGTTAAAAATGCAGACTCTTGGTCCCATGCCTAGAGTCTGATTCAGTGTGGCTGAGACTGACCCAGGAATATGTATTTAAAAAAAACCTCCCCAAATAATTTTGACCTTGCACTGAAAAATATGGCTTTATTCTCAAACTACTTGACCACTCTAGATGAACCATTAAGAATATAATGGACAGGGGCTGGCTCTGTGGCGTACTGGTTAAGTTCACACACTCTGCTTTGGTGGCCCAGGGTTCGCAGGTTCAGATCCCAGGCGAGGACCTACTTACTACTCATCAAGTCATGGTGTGGTGGTGTCCCACATACAAAACAGAGGAAGACTGGCACAGATGTTAGCTCGGGGACAATCTTCCTCAAGCAAAAAGAGGAAGATTGGCAATAGATATTAGCTTAGGGACAATCTTCCTCACCAAAAGAAAAGAAAAAAAGAGACTATAATGGACAATTACTGAGCTTGTTACACTAGACCAACATTTTTAAGTGAAAAAATGATTCAAATAAAAAAAATTGCATAGAATAATTCCTTAATATATTTTTTCCTTCAAGTTACTCCAGCTTTTCTAGCCTAATCTACAAATTACAAAATGAAGAATTTCATGTCTTCGGTGAATTTTTTTTTTTTTGGTGGGGAAGATTGGCCCTGAGGTAACATCTGTCGCCAATCTTCCTCTTTTTGCTTGAGGAAGATCGTCTGCTGAGCTAACATCTGTGCCAATCTTCCTCTATTTTACATGGAATGCCGCCACAGTGTGGCATGATGAGAAGTGCTAGGTCTGCGCCTGGGATCCGAACTTGCGAACCCCAGGCCACCAAAGCAGAATGCATGAACTTAACCACTACACCACCAGGCTGGCGCCCCCTTCAGTGATTTTTTTTTATATCCTAAAAAGGGCAGTTACAACTTGTCAAATTTTAAGGTATAGTGCTTTTGTAAGAGGAATAAAGTTAAAAAAGAATTTAAACTTTGAATGAAACAAAATATAGTATCTAAGTGTGCAAGTATGACAAAACTAAAGGCAGTTGATAGGTTCAAAAATGCATCATTTAGAAGTTTGTTATATATTATAACTGAATGGGGACTGTTTGTGTCTTAAAAAAAAATAAAAAAGAGCTGCTTGCATCCTAAGTCAAAGTGAAGTCTACATCCTTCTGTAAACTCATTAAAAGAAAAAATCAATTCCTAAATGTTCCAATTCTTCACAAATTTCCAAAATTAAAAAAATTCTTTTCTTTCGAAAGGAACCTCATTTTTATGAGATTAAGTATGAAAGCTTATTTTGTGCTAATGTATATGTAAAACAGGAATAAACTGCTGACCCCTGCCAGTTAATGAGCCTCACCTGAGCAATTGACTCTTTTTCCAAATGAGCTCGAGATCCACATGCAATAGCCATTTGATCCTGAAGAAAACAAAATCAAACGATTTTTCAAAACTTATGTATCATTAATAAAAATATTTATTTTCAATGTGAATATCTCATTTTTTAGAAAATGATTTTTTAAAAAAGTAAGACTAAATATCTTTAAAGGTTTATTGAGGAGCTCAGAATAGTTACAGCTTCAAGAAGCCTAATTGCACTTACTAAGAGGACACTAAATATAAGAGGCATGTATTACTTCAAAATTCACATATTTAAATGATTTTTCTGATTAAAAATACTATATCAATATAAGTATACTTTTTTAGAAAGAAAAATTAATAGTATTAGAAAGACAAGGGTTATCTGTAGATGGTATGATTTTACATATAATCACTAAAATCTTGAAAATCTAAGAATATCAACTGAAAACCTACTACAAACAAGAGAATTTGAAAAGATGAGTGGGAACAAAATGAATATATATATAATATTTTAGCCTTCATATGTACAAACAATAATCAGAAGATAAAGTGGAAGAAAAGACAACATTTACAACATCAATAAAAAAGAAAAATCTAGAAATAAACTTTACAAGAAATGTAGCAAGATCTAAACAAAGGAAACAAGTAAATGCTACCAAGGGAAACAAAACAACACAGCACACAGAGGGGCACACCATGATCGTGGGCAACGGCAGGTGATGACAGCATTAAAAAGTCAGTGCTCCTTAAATTAATCTTTAGTTTGAAGGCCATACCAATAGAAATACCAAAACAATTTTTCATTGAACTAGACAAGCTGATTTGAAAGTTAATATTGAAAAATAAAGAACCAAGAAGAGCCAGGAAAATTCTAAGAGCGAGGAAGGACTTGCTCCAGAGGATTTAAAAACATATTACAAATTACAATAATTAAAAAGGTACTGGAATGTAAACAGATAAATGCATGGGCCAGAATGGAAAGGCCAGAAACACAAACACACACACGTGGGTACTTAAAATACAATAAAGATGACATTTTAAATCCCGTGGGAAAAAGATCAATGAATAAATGCTGTGGGGTGTCCTGGTAGCCATTTGGAAACCAAGCCGCATGCTGACAAGGATATATTCCAGATACATCGAAGATTTAAGGGTAAAATAGAAATAATTTGATCTCAAGGAAGGCACAAGTACATAAAACCCAGAAGAATAAATGAATTTGAAATAAAAAAAATTGCTGTGTGGCAAAACAACAAAAATTCAACCATATTAAAAATTAAAAGACAAAATAAATGGAGGAAAATGTTGATAATTTATATTACAGACAAAAGGCTAATTTCCAAAATGCACAAAGTACTTCTACAAATTATTAAAAAAGTACTCAACAACTCAGGTGGAAAAGAGGCAAAGGCTATGGACAGAGAGTTCACAAAAAAGTAAGTAAAAACAGCTCTTAAACAACTGAAAAGATCCTCAATCACACTTATACCAAGAGCAATGCAAATAAAACCTAGCAGTTTTTACCGTACTGTGCCTACACACTATATGGACAATGATTTGAAAACTGTTAACAGAATTACAAATATACATATAATTTGACCCAGCAATTCCACAACTGGGAAGTCTTCCTAAAAATAAACTTGCATATGTGTAAGAAGATATTCATGCAAGGTTAATCATTTCATTGTTTGAAGCAGCAAACTTGTATATCTATCCAAAGGAACTAGCTATGAAGTTGTGAAAGAATGAAGAAGCGCTTTGATGTATATATACAGCTCAATCTCCAAGATATATTGTTAAATGGAAATAACAGAACAGTGTATAATGTTATGGTTTTGCGCTTTATTAAATAAAGAATACATATACAAACTTCCAGATGGAGATATAAGAAATGGATAACACTAGTTACTTCTAGGAGTAATTGGTTGACTGAAAAATGAAGGGTGGGGCTAATTTCACTGTATATCTTCTAATACTATTTGAATTTTGAATCATTCACCAAAATAATTAAAATTCGTGTTCATTGTAAAAAAAAATTAGAATATAAATTTACATATATATGACAAAACTTTATTATAAAGAGAGAAGTCACATATAATCTCACTACCTAAAAGCAGCCACTGATAAATTTTGTATATTTACTTGTCTATTTTTTGTACTTTTTTCCCTCTGCATTTAAAAAACCATAGCTAAAATTTAGTCATGTGTATCATGCTCTTTTTCATTTAAAATAACCTAAAGTTTTCTTATATTCAAGTTCATTGTTTCCGAACTTTTTATTACAGGCATTTTCAAACATACCCAAAAGTAGAGAGAATAAGAAAATAAAGCCCCATGTGCCCGCCACCTGGATTCAACAATTATCAACAAGCCCCTCACTACCACCCACCCAACCTAGGATTATTTTGAAACAAATTCTAAGCATCCTATAAATTGATATATATTTCAATTATAATATCACTATCATACCAAAAACATTAATAATTCCTTAACACCATCACATATACTCAGTTTTCAAATTTGCCCAATTATCTCGTAATGTTTCCAGTTTGTTTCAATCAAGAGCCAAATAAAATCCATACAAATTGATTGGTATTTCTTTTATCCACGGGTTCCCCCTTATGTCTTTTAAGTTTTTTTCTTATAATTTATTTGTTAAAGAAACAATGGAATTTATCCTGTAGAGTTTCCTAGGTTTTGAATTTTGCTGATTTGACCCCCCTGGTGACATTTAACATGTTCCTCCGTCCTCTGCATTTCCTGTGAACTGGGTGTTAGAGTTAGAGGCTTGATAAGATTCAGGTTTATTTTGCAAGAACTTGTCATAGTCGTGCTTCACGTCGGTTTTTCTTTCCTGTGCCGATTTAAGGACAATACAATATTTCACTGTACAGATAACCACACATACTTTCATTTTTTGCCTATGTGTTGATGATTTCTAATTTCATGTTATTATAAAGGTGCCTAAAAGAATATCTTTGATATAAAACTCCAACTGTATTTTGGATTTCTTTCTTTGGAGAAGTCATAGAAGTAGAATATTAAGTTAAAAATATGAATGTTTTTAATGTATAGGATCCAAATTAATCTTTAAAAAGGCTCTTTACATTCCCACTAATTGGGTATGATATTGACTATTTCATTAAATTCTTGTCAGTTCTAATCATTCTCATTTTAAATTTGCTAATTTGATAACAGAAAAATATAACTACACATGATCTAATTTACTTTTTTTTAAAAATAAAAAGGTAAACTTCCGGGAAATTTTTATTAGCCATCTATATTTTCTTCTAGAAATTATCTGTTATCTCTTTGTTTACGTACTATTTAATAGTAAGAATAATTTCTTCCCTTTTTCTGGCAGAGGTACTTTGCTCAGGAAGGGAGAGAAGGGTTTTCTTAGAGGAGAACCACGTTAAAAGTTCAGATCATATATGGCGAATAAGCTTTAACTTTGAATCCAAAAAGAGCAGTAGCATTACTGAGCAATAGATAAAGAAGGACATCCTTCTACCTTTCAGAGACTGAGTAGAGTTAAAATACCACTTAATTAAACTAAAAACAAAGCAAAAGCAAAAGATTTCATTTTAAAATCTCCTTTTCTTTCAGCATAAGCCTCTAAAAGCTTTTAAAGCGGGTTTTGTGTATCTGGAGTTCTGATGTAAGAACTGAATCCCTGATAGTGATCTCAGTATCAGGTGGAATTCATCTAAGTAGCTTTTAGAACAGTTAGCTGTTCTTCAGGCATGAAGGATATTCTTGTTTTAAAAACTGCTCATATTAGAATATATATGTAGACATGGAGTCTCTTTCTTCTAAGCTTCTTTCAGAGTATAGCTGAATTTCTTATTGTTTTAAAAAATGAATATTTTAGTTGCTATGACAGTTGGCTTTTAAAAGTGGAAAAACTGGTGCTGTATTCTATTCTAGAAAGAAATGCTTAATTAGAATCTCTCTTTCCTAACACTTTTTTAGTTAAGTGTTTTCTCACAATTCATGGGAGAGAAGTAATAGACTAGAAAAACTAGGAAAGTCCAATGTACATTAACAATTATAAACAGTAACATTACAATTAGTTCTGAAAATCAATCACAGACTAATGTTAATAATTAGAGGTAACGGTTACTGAGTGCTGAACACACACGAAACGGTTGACATAGATTTCTAAATTTTGATCATTTCCTCAGGATTATGAACTTGGGCTCATCGTCCTTATGTCAGAGATGAGCAAACTGAGATGCCTGGATTAACCTGCCCCAGTTTGCATGGGATTTGAAACTAGGTCTATTCAAACTCCACATCCAAAGTTAAGAAACATATTGAAATGGAAATTGGCACAGGGCACTCCAAAAGACAAAAATGCTTCCAAATAAGGTAGAGCTATAGAAACAAAGTTGAAAAAATTTAGAAATTAGTAAAAAAAAAAAGTAAATAGTAAAATTAGCCATATTCAGCCAATATGGGCAGAAACGGAAAACTTGGTATATGAAGCAAACTACCAAGTTAAGAATAAGTTTTATTTATTATAAAAAATAAAGTTTTGATTTAAAAAAAATCACCCCTCCCCTTTTTCTTTAAAAGCAATATAGGTTCATTGTTAAAAACTAACAATAGAATTAATCTAAAAAAAAATCTGAAAAGATACCCATAATCCCACCATCCAGACAACTGATGTTAACACACTATTTCATATATAGATAGATTTATCCATATATATCCAGATGTTTAAAATTTGCTTTTTTCACTTAATTATGTATAATGAATAGCCATCCTATATGATAATGAGTTTAACCAGTGTAATTTAATATCGGACATGTTAAATTGTTTCTAGTTTTTTCCTCTTATTAAAAAACACTACTCCTTGAAAATTTATTTTTATACACATTCTTAATTATTCCCTTAAGATAAATTTCTCAAAATTGGGTCAATGGATATGAATTATTTAAAGCTTTTGATTCATATTTCCAACTTGTTCTAAAAAAACTTTGTATCAATCTGCACAGACTCAACAGATAAACTTGGCAATATCTGTTTTGTTTCCTTTTATTTGAGGAAAGGTACCTTATTACTTCCCTGCCTTTTAAATTAAGAGTATTTTCTCTCGACAATCACAAGGATATGCAATTTATGAAAATTTCTGTGGTTAGAAAAAATTATGGTTGTTAAAATCAAGGTTTCAATCTTCTAGAACAAGGGTGGTAAACTACGGCCTGTGGGTCAAAGCTGGCCTGCGGCCTGTTTTTGGATGGCCTATGAGCCAAGAACGGTTTTTAAAAAAAGAAGAATATTGCAACAGAGACCATACATGGTCCACAGAGCCTAAAGTGTTTCCTCTCTGTCCTTTACAGAAAAAGTCTGCTGTTCCCTGTTCTAAGGGAGATCCACTTTCAAACTCGGTTCGTTGGTATTGAACACCTGCTCTGACAGGCAGCCCTTGGACTCCACTAGTTTGGGAAACACACTGTGATCTGCTGAGACAGACTCTCCTGAAGTTTTATTATGTACAGTCTACCACTTTTTTACATTTTCAAGCCTGCCTTTTTAATTTTTGCATTCTCCTTTGTTTGATTTTCACAAAGATTTCAGCAAAATGCTTGTGTAACTACCTGGTCTATAAAACGAATGACTTGGGAAGTCAAGGGATCTCTTTTGGAAGCCTGGTCATCTACCCACGTATTGAGAGGGTGAAGCAAATAGACTAGGTTCTTAGACCTGCCTGCGTGGTCCAAAAAAGGGGAAACATAATTGTTATTCTTTTATTTAAGGAACAACCAAACCACACATACACACATGAAATGCTGGTGTACCAAAACCGCACTTAGCCAAGGTACCAGGTTGAAGATACAGGAACATGCAGGGTCATTAGTTAGCAATCACTCCAGATTGAGCTGTGTGCGTGGTTAATATTTGTTTCCTATAGTTTTTCTTAATGTAATTTTACTCCATATCTCTTTAATATCCATTACCTTTAATCATTTGTGGCCTTAAAAACCTGAAAACTAAGTTTGTTGGAACTATGTCTAAATGAGAATTTAAGATACAAATCATGGCCTGAGGAATTATCCTATGATTATGGATTACAGACTTCTTGTCATCTATGTTGCCTGTTCACGGATTTTTGACTCTATTTCAAATAGTTAAATCACTACACAAGTGATCATCATATACTTTACTTAGAAAAATTACTGTAAAATCAACCATAATTTTATTAGAAGGGTAGAAAAACTACTGGTTAGGAAGTTGAAAAGCTGGGAGAAAGTTTTGCACTTAAAAAAAAAGATAATACAAGTAAAATATTTGGAACTAAAGGTAAATATCTCTTTTACTTGTTTATCGTACATAGCTCTACTTAAATTATGTACATTTAGTTTAAAACTTTAAAAGAACAATTATCTTCAGAGAAGGAATTACAGGCAGTTTTTCTAAGTTCATCATATAAGAATAATCAGACCAGAATATATGACCTGGCTACTCTAAGAGGAAATCCAAGTAAGAAGCAGCAGCAAATTTCTTTTTGTTGCAATTAAAAATAAAATCCGCTGAGAAGCAAACATTAGAAGCCGTCAATACTGTAGAAGACATTTAAGTGAACTACTGCCATCTAGTGAGTCAGTCGTGGAGTCATTATAGAACTCAGCTACTTTGAAACCCATGTTCCCGTTTCATTATTTTCAGAACTGTTCTAGTCAATTTTTATCAGGGCTTAAGGAAGTATATGCAATGCATGCTTATCAAATCTGTGGCCTACATGAATTGAGAAGGCAAGAGCAAGTGTACTAAAGATAGAATAAGAAGCCACACCTTGAGAAACTGAAATTGAACGTGCTGATGTTTAATAGGGATAAGTAGCGAGCCACACTTTCCTTCCTAAACAAAACAAAGCAAAGGAAACACAGAAATAAAAATAACAACCGTACCAGTACAGGGATGTGGAGGCAAGGTTCAATGGCAACACATATGACAAAGACCTGGCTGTATGAGGTAAAAATGTAACGTGGTGACCAGATCGATACCAGCTGAAGCATCTTCAGTGGAAAATGACCAAGATGGTAAGAAAAAGAAATATGCTCTTTACAAACTGGAAGAACTACTGACAGCGTAAAATAGAGAAGACACATGGAAAACAGCTTTAACGCTCTGAAGGGCTGTCACAAAGAAGTAGAAGTAGACTGTTTTGTGTAGCTGTAAAATTAGAACCACCAAAAGGAGACAGACGTGCATTTAATGTAAAGAGGAACTTTATAACTGAGTTGGGATGGAAGGGCTGCTTGGGCATCACCAGGGCTATGCAAACAGACACTGAAAGATCACTTGGTGGTTGTGAAAAGTTTCCAATAGTGAATAAGTGACTAAATTAGATCAAGGGTCTGCAAACTACAGCCCGTGGCCTGAATCTGGCCTGCTGCTTGTTTTTATAAATCAAGTTTCATTGGAACACAGGCATGGTCATTCATCTACGTATTTGTGCTACAACCACAGAGTTGAGTAGCTGCAACAGAGATTGTATGGCTTTAAAGTTGAAAATATTTACCAAATGGCCCTTTATAGAAAAAGTGCCAACACCTGAATTAGATAATTAAAAAGTTTCTAATTCCTCTATGCACATTAGCTTCAGAATATAAGTTTTCTGAGAGCAATGACTCTTTATAAGCTTTGTGAGAATCATGAGTAGACAGGAGTCCTGATTCAAAAATAATTTTCACTGGGTCGATCCAAAGACTATGGATTTTGGAACTTTAATTACCTATCATTTATCTGCCTCCTTTCCACTTCCTCCAAAAAGTGTTACATGATGCATATTGATAAAAACTCTTAATAAACTGAGTTCCAATTAATTCAAGTGAGTTGTGATCCTCTTAAATAATCAGGCTTCCCTTGAGGTGCTACAGACCAAGGCTGTGAATTAATAGCTTAATCATATGAGTTAGTTCTTTAAAACACAACATTTACAGTAACAATGCAGTAAACTGAATTATGACAAGGAAAAAAGATGGCATCAGAACTCCTTTCCTTTTCAGAGTAGTTTAAAGGGAACTGGATTTACAAGAGGAAGGATCAGATTTTTTTCCTGTTTATTGTTCGGTTCACCTCCTAATTTTGGTTAAATCATTTAATTTTTCTTTGCCCCACCAGAGGATGACATAAAGTCAGCTGCTAACAATTTGACACCTTCCACCCCGCCCCCCCACTCATGGCTCCCCAGCTACAGGGATAATGAGGGAGCAACATCTATCAAGTCTCTGTGGGTTCTTTCGGGGGAAGTAGGAAATCAAACCCAAAAACTTCATCAGTTGGATTTTTCTTTTAGCTTATCATGATTTTGTGAGAGGTGGAAGAAGACATACTTTTTCAGTAAGAGTGAACATGTAACATATCCAATAATAATTTTGTATCATAGAGTATAAGGCAGTACTGTCCAACATAACTTTCTGTGATGATGGAAATGGTCTATGTCTGTGTGAGCCAATAAGGTAGCTTACAAGCTACAAGGATATGAAATGTGGCCAGTGAGACTGAGGAACTGAAATTTTAATTTAAATTTAAATAGCCACACGTGGCTAGTACCTACTGTGTTGAATAGCACAGGTAAAAGGGATATTTTCAGAACTAATTCTTTTAAGAACTATATTAATTAATTCATTTAGTATCTCTAAAGAAAAACTGCTGGGAAGAAAGGGGGAGTGGGTGATGGTGGAGGGGGAAATAGAATACTTCACAAATCACGAAATTAAATAGATACTGATTTCTAGGAAGTAGGATATGAGGTGAGGGTTTGTAATATTAAATTTTCTGTTGTTTGGAGTTTTGCTTTAATGAGTTTTATATGTCGTGTTTTACTTTATTTGGTTTTTGCTATAATGAATAGGGATTATTTTAACAAATATATAATAATAAAAAACAGTTCTAAATTAGGTCTATTTCATTCATGGGTAGTTCTATTTATTGATCTTATTGTAGCACTCAATTTTGCTTCCTTAGTTCTGTAACTTCTTTTTTAATATCGTTCTGTTGTTTTGTCATCTCACCTTCAAATGCCTGAATTTGTGTTGCTGAATGCTTATTTTCATTAATTATTATTTCCTTAGCAAAAATATTCTCATGTAATTTTACCCTTTTCCTTGGATTATAATGGCTTTCAGACAGGGTTTATCTTTCTTTTGTATGAAATTTTAATTCTTTTTTTGTAGTAATAGGTTAGTGTAGCTGCCATTTATCTCTTGAGCTCTATGTAGCATTGTTGGGTCACTTGGGTTCCCTGCTGTTGTGAGATGTGGTCTTGTCCTGTACAAGGGGACACTCCTCTGAGGAATGGATCTAATCATATGGATCTGTGCCCCAAACTTAGCTTGAAGCCCCGAAAACGGTGAGCCTCAGCAATTTTTCTTGCTTCTGCTGAAATCCAGGGATACTGTGTATTGTTTGATGTTGTCCAAGGGTGCTTATTCATTCTTTCAGTCTGATTCTTTCCAGACCAGGAGTATTTGGTAAAAAGCTCAGAATTTGGTAAATTCATCTTCTTTTTCTAAATGGCTTTTAAAAGATGGGAATGGCACCAGGATTTTCTCTTTCCTCAATCTCCACTTTTTTCTTTACATGAATATTGATACAGTCACATACTCCATAATGACATTTTGATCAATGATGGACTCCATATACGACAGTGGTCCCATAAGATTAGTACCATATAGCCTACGTGTGTAGTAGGCTATACCATCTAGGTTTATGTAAGTACACTCTATGGATATTTGCACAACGATAAAATTGCCTAATGATGCATTTCTCAGAATGTATCCCCATCGTTAAGCCACACATGACTGTAGTGGCATTATTTGTAACTGCCAAAGCTGGAAACAGCCCAAATGTCCTTCAACAGTTGAATGGATAAACAAGCTGTGGTATACCCACACAATGGACTACTACTTAGCAATTAAAAGGAACAAATTATTGATACACGCAGCAATTTGGATGAATCTCAAATGCATTATACTGAATGAAAGTCAACCTCCACTTTTTGAAGTTATGGCATAAGTTGCACATAATCTTTTTTGAGTGGTTGCTGCTTGTGTTTTTTTTTTTTTTCTTCTTCTCCTCCTCCCCAAAGTCCCCCAGTACATAGCTGTATACTCTAGTTGTAGGTCCTTCTAGTTCTGCTATGTGGGGACGCTGCCTCAGCATGGCTTGATGAACAGTGCCAGGTTCGCCCCCAGGATCCGAACCAGTGAAACCTTGGGCCGCCCTGGCAGAGCACATGAAATTAACCACTCAGCCATGGGGTCGGCCTCTGCTTGTGTTTTCATTTATTTGTTTCATCAAAAACAAGATTCTGTGATCCAGTTTCATTTTACATCTTTACCTGGAAGTCTCAGTCTATGCTTTTAAATAAAAGCCTTAGCTAAATATGCATGATAAATATTAAAACTTTGGTAGAAACAATTAAAAAATCAAGGGAGATGGCCAGAGTAGTAATAAATGTCAAATGAATCTCAGAAAATCAGTGAATGTTTGTAATAAAATGATTAGCTCTTCTGTAGGACCGTATACACGAATTTCACACCAAGAAAAAAAAACAATTTAAAACTTATACGTAAATTATAGGTAACTTACAGGTAAAGCCCATTTTAATTTTACTTTAGACCCCCTATATTCTTGATTGAATATAATTTAAACTATATTCTTAGACTCACAGGCCAAGGCTGTAGATCATTTAGTCCCTTTTCTAATTTCTCAACATCGGGAAACTTTGTAGCTCCATCAGCATCTGCCATAAGGATCTTTTCTCCTCGAGAACTGAATATACCCTGTATTTAAAAATTTCAATTAAAAGAAAGTTGCTTAAAAATTAAGGTTAAATTCAATGACATAGTTTTTTCTGCTTTACTTAAAATATCTAAGAGTGAAATAGTAGGTATGAAATGGGAGAAGGAGGCCAAAGTTCAGTGGAAACAAATGACTGATAACTTTCCAAATGTATCTAACGCCTATTTCACGATTTTAAAAACTCTGTGAGGTCATACTACTATTACCTTGGAAAATATCAAGATAAGAAAATAATTTGGGCAAATTAAAGATATTCTGCATCAATAAAAATAGAAAGTAAAATACCTGTCATATACATGACATATTTTGTATAAATGACACATATATATGTATTGCAGATATATATTGTGTATATGTATCATGGTCCTTAAAGGGATCTGGGGCTACTTACAGCAGCATATGAAGGACATATTTATGGACAGACTGAACAAATATTATGCAGATTTGCTGTAAAATGCATCATAAGATGAGAGATCTTTAGTATTCTTTATTGTGGAATCTAAAGTATTTTAAATTATTATTGAATAAAGAAATATGGATGTTACTCAAATTTAGGAAGTGGGGATATATCCAAATACTGTTTTATGTTATTTGAGGCATCTCACACTTAGCAAAATTATGCCACTCAATTTTGAATTGTTGGTCTTTTGTGCAAAATATGGCTGTATTTACACCGTATCTGTGCAAAATATGGCATATATTTCACACAGAAATCAACTATCAATTATTAATTTCATGGTACATTTGAGTCAATTCATTGTTTCTTAAGTGTAAATATATTTATGGTTTGATACAGTAGAATATAGCTTTGCTATCACTTAACTGTGTGAATACAGATAAGATATATACAAATGTAGACAGAAACCTGATCATTAATTCTATCGTAGAAGCCCACTCATTAGTATCTGTGATGTCTTTTATTATACCCATTAGAATATGGGAAAAAGGCAGAAATAAAAATGTTATATTTAACATCTAAACAACATACATGAAGTTTTAGAAAAGAGAAAACATGACAAGGTGCAAAATCTCTAGCTATGAGTTTGACACGGAAAAAAAACCCCAATAAAATAACTATTTCAGCGATACATGACAAGGGTGAACTAGAGGTTATTATTTAGCATTAATGGAAAATTGCCTCTGCCCCTCAAACTTGTTTAAGCCGCCTCATCTTTTTTTTTTTTTTTTTTAAAGGGGCGGGGGGTTTGTCAATGTCTGCTGCTCTCCCATTCTACCACTGATGGCCTTCGCTTCAAGGCCAAACTTCTTGAAAAGGTAGTCTGTTAGTGGCTCCCATTCTTGTCCATTCAATCATACCCTATCCACTCTGATTGCTCTTTCTCTTATTTTTCTTCCTCCCCATGTGCCTCTTTTCCCCAAGGCTTGCTTCCTGGCTCTCCTTTTGCTTTATACCCTCTCCCTGGCCAATTCAATGGGTTTCAACTATCATCCGATGCATGTGGATGACTCACTAGTACCCTCTCTACCAGGCTATTCGGGATATCACTACTTGGTATCTCAAACTTATTAGGGCTCAAACTCAACTAAACATATTGTCTCTTCAGTCAGTTTCATCTCCAGTGTTTCATTCCTTCTATTAATGATGTATCATCCTCTCAGTTACCCAAGGCCATTGGAAATTCATTCCTCTCCCTGATCACCTGTTACAACTCTACCTTATTTTTAACACCTCCTACGTTTATTCTCTTCTCTTTTGTTGTGTCACCATCATGATCCAAACAAATACTCATTGTACCTTGCCTATATTACTGTGCTGGCTGCTGTCACTCTGTCAATGGTAAAAGTATAAAAGTCCTTAGCCTAAAGTTCATGATCCGAGCCCACCTGCCTCTCTGACCTTATTTCTATACAGTCAAGCCACATGTACCTAGCAGTTCCTTTTTTGCTGAGGAGTATTTGCCCCGAGCTAACAGCTGTTGCCAATTCTTCTCTTTGTGCTGAGGAAGATTTGCCCTGAGCTAACATCTTTACCAATCTTCCTCTACTTTCTATGTGAGCCGCCATCACAGCATGGCCACTGATAGACGAGTGGTGTAGGTCCATGCCTGGGAACTAAACCCAGGCTGCCAAAGCAGAGTGTGCTGAACTTAACCACTAGGCCACTGGGCTGGACCAGCAGTTCCTTTATTGTGGCATGTTGACAACACTACGCCTTTGGTCATGTTCCTCCTCTGCAAGCTCCCTCCTCTGACTTTTGCCTTGATAATTCCTATTCCTCCTTGAAGACTCACTTCAGAATTTATCTCCTATGAGAAGTCTTTGCTGCTCTTACTAGATGGAAGGTGGTAGCAACATTTTGCAGATACTTCTATTATAGCATTTATAACACCACTAAACTGTGATATCCTCAAGGATAGGATGGTTGTCTTTCATCTCGGTATCTCTAATAAAGTATCTGGCATGTAGTAGGCACTCACATGTTGGCTAAATAAATAAACGAATGGATGGATTTAAAGCCTATTGTTATATTCTGTCAATCCTATTTTCTTTTTCTTCTTTTTTGTATCCTGTGACCCAGTGAAAGCAAAGTCACTGTTTCTAGTTCCAAGAGTTCCTACTTCTATCTTTTCTTGCTTTGCTGACTGGCATGCTCTTCTCTCAACTTTTTCTCTATACAGTATCAGAGGGGTTAAGAGGACTCATTTCAGCATGAAACTAACCTAATCCAAATTTTGAATCTCTCTCTTAATATCTAAGTGACCTTGAGTAAGTTACATTACCTGTCTATGCCTCATTTCCATCATCTATGTAACCAAAATAATAGGACCTAACTCATGAGAGAATAGGAGGAGGATTCAATGTGATAATTATGTTGAAGTGGATAATTTATTGTCCAGCTCAAAATAATCAGCAAGTGGAAGCCAGTATTCACCACTGTTGGAGGCCTGGCTTCAGTGACATCCCTTTGTGAGGTCTGCTGTTTTCCTCATGTGCCTGAGACTGCTAGTTATCTACCCAATATTTATTCTTTCCTTCTTCCTTACTATTGGAATCCTGATTTGGTCAGGAATGAAAATATTAGAAAAAACATTTCTCAGCCTTCTTTGGAAATAGCGGGGGCCCTGTGACACTGTTCCAGCCAATGAAATTTCAGTAAGTCAATGGGTGGAGCTTCTGGGAAAGCTCTTTAAAAGGGGGCGAACCAGCTGGCAGGCATCTTTTGCCCTCTGCCCTTCCTCCTGTTTGGAATGTGGCTACAATAACTAATGCTCCAGGAATCATCTGTGTGCATGAGAAAAAGAGAGCGAAAGGCAGGAGCCGGGGTTTCTGATGACACCATGGAGTTGCTGAATAAGCCCTGAACTGCCTATATCTAGATTTCTTTTTATGGCAGCTAAAATAAATAAACCTCTAACTCATTTAAGGCACTATTTTTTGGATTTTCTTTCACATATCTTGACTTTTGGTCTTTCTTTCAGCGTATCTTGATTCCTACCTGATACGCCTCAGCTCTTAAAGTCACCGCTTTTCTCTGGGAATTTCTATAGGGCTTCGTCTGTAGCTCTCTCCTAAGTATACTCATCTTTTCTATTGGACTGTAATTCCATCAGGAGAGACCCACAGCAGATTCATCTTGGTTCACACTACCATGCTTAGCACAATGCCTTCATATAGGTAAAACTTAACACAAAAGCATTATATAAACTGCAAAAAAATCACAGAATCTCTTATCCAGTAACTAACTACATCAAAGACACACAGAAGTAATGGTAACATTTTAAATTTTGATTAAAATAAACATATTTTTATGAATCACTCAGTATGTTATAGATATGGCATATTGTTAGATTTGATCAAATTATATATACAATATGTCTGAAGTTATTATTAAAAGTAATTAAAAGTAATTTGCCACTAACTTGAAATGCTGGTATTCAACTAGCCAGCTGTAGAATATACATGTACTTATAGTCTGCAAAAGAGGTTATTCAAAATATCTTTATTTTAGATAAAAATGTTGAAAATATGTATTACCATCCTAATAGCTCCACCTTTCCCACGATTCTTCACCAGCGTTATCACTCGTACTTTGTCACTTCCGTATTTCTGGCAGTATTTAAAAGCTACCTGTCAAATTACATAAAAGTCAGACAAAATTAACTTGGGTTCCAAGATAGTAATATAACTGGGTTTTGCATTTTGGCTTAAACCCTGCTATTCCAGTTGCCTTCTTCCAGTGATTCGACTATATCCACCATACATTTTGGTGGCCGAGGGGAGTTGTCGAATTCCTGGTGCCAAGATCTGACACTGACTTTCTAGGTTGTAGTCATAATTCACTTTCCTGCAGAGGAACCACCAGAATAGGCAGCAGCCGTCTCTTATTCTCTTGACTCCTCTACCTAAGCTATTGAGCTGCTAAAAAAAATAAAATCCACGTGCTAACCAACTATTACAAACTTGTGATCAGGCCTCCAGTGCTGCTTAATGACTTATTTACTTGTCAGCACCTGATCTTATTCCCAAAAGGCTGTTTGTATCCTGGACCATTTCCCCCAAATCTTCTCACTCAAATTCCGTTCTCTCAGCAGATATCCATACTGAAACCTGTTCTCTTCTGAATCTTCACTCTCTTCCTCTCCACTGGCTCCTCAGCCTCAAATGTCCTCAAGACTCCAGCATCCTAAACTCTTCCTTTGACTGCACTGTTATCATAATTAAGCACCTGCCATTACTCTTTGATTCATAAGCACAGTCACAAAACAGTGATCTACAGCTGCTATCTACATCTCTTCATCACTCATTTCGTCTTCAATCCACTGTAGTATGGCCCACACCCTTTGCTTTTCCACATTGCCTTTCTCTTTCACCTCTCTCCATCAATGGCACCCTCTCCTTTGACACGCATTTCCATGGGCAGTTGCGAAGTTATTTTCATCTGGTGTTTACCCTCCTGTCAGACCAGCTTAAGATGCAGCTCAAATACCATCTCTTTTTCCTAGCTTTCATGACCATCCTTACTGGTTCCCCAAAAAGGAAAATACAATTCTAACAATATGAGCTCCTGAGGCATCTTCCCATTCACAGTTACATAATGTAATTACAGACCCTCCCCAAGAGGCTGTGAGCTACTTAAAGATAAAGATTAATATTTCTATTGCCTGACACATGGACTTGGTTAATTTCCACAAAGAGTAATAATCCTGTATGCACATTCCTAGTATAGCACTGGGAGCTGCCTGCCCAACAAACAATGCCTCCTTCTTCCTTGCTATTATGGCCCCAATCTTGCATAGTGACAGTGTGTGCAGTCCTAGGAGATGAATTATGCTTGGTCTAAATCCTCTTTCCCAAGTACTTTCCCAGCCCCCCTTGCAGGAATGGGTGGCCATATCACCAAGTTCTGGCTCCTGAACTCTACGAGAGAGTTGGGGCTTCTGGTAAAGATTTTTACTCCCAGTTAAAATGGAGAGAGGCACACAAAGATAATTCTTAAAGTCCTGGCTGTTTCTTAGTGCTTCAGGACACGTGCTATTTTGAGCTGTGGCCATTCTGTGATTAAGGAGCACATGAGAACTGAAAAGATGGGGATCTGGCAAGCTGACATTGTTCAAATGCTGAGCCAACTCCTGAAGCGATGACATTCAGACTTCCTGGTGTATGAGAGAATTAAATGCCTTTTATTACCTAAGCTCCCCATGAGACAGTTCCTAACTAATAAAAGTATCTAACACATTGTGCTCCATTTATCTGGTTCATGTCTCTAGTATTAGATGAGAATTCCTTGAAGGCAGAAGACAGGTCTCCATCTTTGCATTTTAGTACCAGTCACAGCCCCTGACTCATGTTAATGGCTCAAGAAAGGTCTATTCAGAGAACATCTATTAGAGTTGTAGACGTTTGTCCTGGAATGGCATAAAGCTTGACAGTCACCACAAGACTCCAAAACCGGGAAGATGAAGTCATTGTGCAAGTAGCTGAACTAAAAGAAACTTTACCAGGCTAGGATGAAAGGCTCCTTCCAAAGGGGATGCTATCTAGCTTCGAAGAAAACAAATACTGTTGAAGCCATTCCTGTTTGGAATGCACAAACACTGAAGCTTTACAGTGTGTCCTCTGGACACCGCAGCAGCTGCTACTTGGCCACTGTTTGTGAATTTAGTGCATGCTGAGTGCTCACCTTTCTGGTACCTTGTATTATTTAAGGGTATAATAAATACCATTGTACAACTGCAACACTCTTATACATAGGATTCTGTGCATAAATTCTACCTCCTAACTTTAAAACTCCCTAAGAACACGAATTATATCTAAATTTTTTCTCATAAACCTCACAGAGTGAGAGACATAACATGCAGACAAATATACAACTTAGGGGAAGCTAGCTTCTTCTTTTAAATAAAAACTTCTACTAAACATGATTTCAAATTTTCTAGGTCTTCCAACCTCGGGAGCAAATGCCAATCTCTCCCTCACGGATCTTTCTAGGAGAGCAACCTGCCACTCACATGCCAAAGGGCCTCTAAGAAAAGCGCTCGTCAGGGAAAGCTGCTTTTCCTCAGCACGGTGGAGGCTGCGTCCGTAATCTCAGCAGCAGGTGCCTGATATTTATTTTCTAGGTCATTCCCTTCATATATGAATGAGTTGCCGGAATAGTTTGTGTTCCTATCTTTCATGTCATACTTACTATTCAAAGGGCAGCACTTACTCTTCCTAAAGTGGATGCCACCAACACTTTCTGGCCTCTAAGCCTTTGTTTACACTTTTTTTCCAATCTGAATATATTAACCTCCATGTTCCTAGTCATAACCATCTTTAAAGGTTTAGTTCAAAAGTCACTTCTCTTTCTCTCAAATTCTTTATAGCATGTTATTTTCAGCCCCACTTTTTATCTGCGTTATAGAATTTGTAGGCATGCTGCACACCTGTCCTGGAGGCTCCTTACACAAAGGGGCAGGCTCATGTATCTGTATGGTCCACCCAGGGCCTAGCACCTCGTGTACAGCTGGTATTTAATGAAAATCATTACTGATGAATAATCAAGTGAATAGATGTTTCCCTGTATATTTATTTTAAGGTCCATCATGTTGCTATTTAACAAAAATATCAATAGCACCATCAATGAATCTTTTATTAAAGAAATATGAATGTCAAAGAAGAAAATGTGAAGCATTCTTAATATTAAAAACATTTAGGTATTTGGAGAACAATTTATCAGGATCACTGGCAAGATTTCACAAGTGTACTCCTGCAAGGACTATCGCCCCTAGGCCCAGCAGTCACAGGTGCAGGAACACAGGAATGAGGGGGCTAACACTAAGACGCTGTTGCCTCCCAGGGGTGAATCTAGAAGGGGGAATGCCAAAGGACACACCTGACCCCAGTGGTAGACACGAGGGCATCTTCCTGTTTGCATGACTGCTCTGGAAACTGTAAGGCAAGGTGGAGCATGAAGAAAAGAATCACGCTTAAGAAAAAAGGAACCATCAATCTGTAGGCAAAGAGAGTTCCCCAGGCACCCTGGGGCACCATGTTGTTGTGCATGTTTTCTCCTGATCTGGTGACCCTCAAAGCTTCCCCGGTCTCATGGAGCAGTGTAACAGCAGGATATTTTCTCCTTTCTATAAACGCAATCTCTCTGCTTTTTCTACTATTCACACGATAACAAGGGGGAGTATCTGGCATAGCTTTAGGGTTCTCTGAAAAGCAGAGGTAAGATTTTACATTTGCTAAATGATTCTGTATTTTCTATCTACTGGAATTCTAAAAGTAAGTGTACTTACCTCTGAGGTCTGGTCTTTGCTGCCATCATCAACTACTATCACCTCATAAGTGAAGGTGGGATCTTGTTTCTGCAAGAAGCAAAAATAAAATACCACAATTTGGTATGAATGCCATCAAGAACTCTAATAAAATTGTAAGAACTTTAAAAAATAATTGTTTCAGGTTGATGTCTATAAATATGAATATAGAGAAGTACACAAACTACATAAGATAAACAGGCCAAGAACAAAAAGGAGGAGAGACATGGGGTGGAAGTAGAGGGTGAGTACTGACTGCATCTCCGCGGGCCTCCTGCTCTCCTTGTGGCCTGCCTGCCCCATGTTGTCAGGAGCAGCCAGGTTCTTGTGGTGCGAGCACATCTCAGAGAGGCTTCGAGGTGTATGAGAAAAAATCCCATGAGGTCTGAAGTCAGAGGGTGCAGATTCCAACCTGACTGCACCACTTCTTAGCCTTATGACCCTGGGCAAGTGACATTTGTGACTTGTTTTGTTATTTAAAAAAAACACAACCAAAAGCGCCCCCAGAAAACCTAGCCCACATGGCTGTTGTGAAGATTACATGCAAAGGAAGAAGCAGAGCCTCAAATATAACAGGGGCTCAATTCTCTTCCTCTTTTCTTTAAATTGAATTTTTGAGTAAGGCCCCCACCTTTTGATGAATCTTTTATTTTCCCTTTACACAAAAAAACCTAAAACCAAAGTAAATCGAAACAAGTTTTCTACAAAAAAAAAAAGAAGCAGGAGCCACGAAGCTCACTTGTTTTCTTAAACTCTCCAAGGAGATTCCAACAGCAGCTCATGCTACAAAAGCGGGGCACATATTACTTTTCTTCTCTTTATGCAGGGAAAGAAGAGGAAAATAAATGAGGGGGACTCTTCAGAATAATAAATAATACAAGATACTTTCACCCTAATTATAAGTCTTTTTCAAATAAGTGTCTTTTAAAAAGTCACAAAAGTAAACACAGCATTGTGCTGTCATACAAAGCCTGCCAACATACACTGTCACTCGATTTTAAATATCATCAGGCAAGACAGGATGAAAAGCAGGTGGGAGGGTATATAAGAGAAACTTCAACTTTCCAGTTTCTGGGGTCAGCCACCTGCCTCTGGAGGTGGTGTGCTACGTGCTGGGCTTGCCTGCTAACAGCTGACCATGGACAACAAGCTGAGCACGGGGTGGCCCAGTGATCGGGATGGCCCGAGTGTGGCTCGCACTGCCTCTCACAGTGCATCTAGCCTGGGGTCCACAGGTTGGTGACCTGGTCTAGTTTTAATTGGAGACCTGATATTGAAAGAGAAAACCTGATACCTGTCTCTTCTCTAGATAGCTCAGAGCTTCATCCATCATTACAGGCACTTAAAGAAAAAAAAAAGACATATTAAAAATTGTTTTTGAACATCATTTACCAAGCCCCAGCACACTCAGTTTACGTACGGGAAAAGTCTAAATAATCTAACAAGCCCCTCTGGGACCTTCCCCCAGTGGCCATTCCCATCCGGAACGACTGTCTTCTGTTCACATCTGCTATTACTTCTCTAGACACTTCAGTCCCACTACTTCACGAAGCTGCTCCTACGCTTTACAGCTGATACTCATTTCCCCTCTTCTGAGCTGCAATAACCAACTACGCACTCACCACAGCCCACACCCATTAATGTTCTCACAAAGACAGTAAAGTCCATACTTTAAATTTCCCTTTCTTCCCAAATTACCCCTTACAGAAAAACCAAATAGGGCTTACACCGTTTTTCTTCATTGTATGAAGGCACAACAACAGAAAGCTGTTTGGTAGGTGAGTCCCATATGCTGGGTAAAGTTTCCTTCTGCCCCCTGGCGTTTAAGAAGAACTTCTCTTGCTCATGTCGATGAAGGTCTGGCATTTCCGTGGCAGTTATAAATGCAACAAAGGAAATCTAAAAGCAGATACGTTAACAAGAAACTTTGTTACGCTGTATGCCTTAAACTTATACAGTGCCATATGTCAATCATTTCTCAATAAAACTGGGAAATAAAAAGAAACTATGTTATGTTGCCCCTTTTTGTTACATTTGTTATTTTTTTGTGTGTGGAATATTTACTCTCAGTTTTTAGCCAATTAACAATGGTCTGGAGGTGACTCCAAAATTCAAACCAGTCAGTCCTCTACTTATGAACTGATTATTGTCCTCTTTTCCATTAATAAAGTACTAATGGCTTAGGAGGGTCTTTGTCTCTTCCGACCTGTCATTCCCCAGGCTTCTGTCATTCCAGGTCTAGTAGGGAACAGTGACTACCGAAGTGCAATCTACTCTTAGATGCCCTGAACGCCCGATCCCTGGCACACACACAATGAGTTCCCATCCCTACTTGGAGCCTATATGTGACGGAGGACAAGCTTGTATTGCAGTGGAATGCGTGGCGAGAGGGCAGACCTCCCATCTAGGACCAGACTGACCCAGGATACGAAGGGAAGATTCCCCCAATCCTCATAGTATGAACCACTAATGCTTGGGAATATGTTCTTGATACTTAGCTCAGATTTGAATTCAGAATGCAGTATTTCCTGGAGTACAGTATCAGACTTGTAGGCTGTAGGCACCATGCACTACTAACATTATACAGCTCCCTTTGATATTCATTTGGGAGCTAGTTTTGGAAATACCATTCTTTGTGACATTGTCATTGGTACACCTTCTGCTTGCAAAACAATCAATCTACAAATTTTTGGAATGGTACTCATTTGTAATTTGATGAGCATTTACAATATTCCATTGGGTATAGACTGAAATTGAGTATGCCTCTGATTGGTTTGAGCATGGAGGCAGTATCCAGGCCAGTGGTTAAGAGTTCCCGTTCTGTACCCCTAGTGTCCAGATTGTGGTTTCTGAATTCAATTTCCCACTAAAAGTAACCAGTGCTCTTAAGAGGAATGGCTGATTCAGGTCTGGGGCAGGAAATGTACAATGGTGGAATAGCAGTCAGACCAGAAAGCGAGGAAGGCTTCAGCGATTGTGAGGGCCATGCCAAAAGGAAAAAGGAGCCAATGTGAGGGGCTCCCACTGGCCTATGATGGGAGGATTTGAGCATCAAAAAGAATAATTACTACAGTGGATTGAGACACATGAAAATATTTTATATTATGGAATCATAATGATCCTAAAAATAAAAAATTAATTGGTCACTTTTGCAAAATGCCAGGGAACTATCTCATTATTTTGAAAACTTGCTTTTTATCTTACTTGTATATATGAAAAGTATTTCAGGGTAACTGAATAGCTGAGTATAAGGTTTTTTTACTTTTTTTTTTTGAGGAAGATTAGCCTTGAGCTAACTGCTGCCACTCCTCCTCTTTTTGCTGCAGAAGACTGGCCCTGAGCTAACATCCGTGCCCATCTTCCTCTACTTTATATGTGGGATACCTACCACAGCATGGCGTGCCATACAGTGCCATGTCCGCACCCAGGATCTGAACTGATGAACCCCAGGCCACTGAAGCAGAACGTGCGCACTTAACCACTGCACCACCGGGCCGGCCCGAGATTTTTTTCATTATAGAATTCCAGGTAATACATGAAGAAGGAATGATATAATTACAATATTTCACTTTACAACTCATAGCGAAATAATGGATTTAGGTAATGATCATCAATGACTGCTAAAACCATTAGGTTAATGAGAAGATTTATAACTGGTGGGTCAGGCTAACAAGTCCTGAACCCACGGACCCATCTTAACACCAGCGAAAATTAGACATTCTACGCCTTCTGATGTGATAGAAGAGGAGGTGTTCTGCATCACTCACACACTTTTCTTGATTAAAAAACTCAAACAAACATTTGACCAAGTCTCCAGATGTAACTACTAGCTTACAGGAAATTCAGGAGACAGAGTAAGATGCTAAAAGGCACCAAGGGGATGCAATCACTAAAATCTAAATTGTGAGAAATGACACAGGACAAATGACCACTTATCGAAGACAAGGAAAATGAAAAAACTGGAGTAGTTGTTACAGATTACGAGACTAGAGACATGTCCGTCAAGCGCTACATGTGAATGCTGACTGGAACAAACTGACTATACTAAGACATACATGAGGTATTTGAACTGACGGGATACTTGAAATCACTGAATAACAGTTACACTTTTAAAAAATCTGTGATAAGGGCTGGCCCGGTGGCGTAATGGTTAAGTTCACGTGCTCAGCTTCAGTGGCCCTGGGTCTGTTGGTTCAGATCCGGGCGCCGACAGATATTAGCTCAGGGACAACCTTCCTCAAGCCAAAAAGAGGAAGATTGGCAACAGATGTTAGCTCAGGGCCAATCTCTTCGCCAAAAAAAAAAAAAAAAAAAAAAAATCAGAAAGGAACAGGGGTGGGAAGAAAGTATGTATGGAGGATGGATATATACAAAACAAGATTAGTTGTGTTTTTGGGGGGTGGGAGTGGGGAATGATTTCCTGCTCTCACATTTAAAACAATGAAGTTCTACTAGCTGTGTTCCATTTGCATATACGAGCTCATCTCTCCAACCTGAGGTTCCTCACCAGTCACTGAAGCTAATGATGATAACATTTATACCGGTGTTGTTTTAAAGATGAAGTAAGACAATCCCTGCTAAACAGTGACTATAACACCCACATATTGTAAGTACTCAATAAACGTTGCTCTTATAATCACTTCAAGCTAGTGGGATCAAATACTTCCAGTACAACCTCATAAAACATACACATTTAAATTTATGCAACAGATTCAACAGAAGGCTGATTCAATCTAGGAGTCTGTCAAACTCTGCCCCACAAAAAACCTGAAAAACCCGAAATCTCCATAAACCACTAAGGGATACAAATCACCAAAGACATCAGCAGATATTGGTTTTTCGCTATTGAAACTGTTTCCAAGCTGTGAGCTTACAACATTTCTGGCAAGACCGCAGAGTGGCCTTCCTGGCAGTGTTATCTAGGCTGTTAAATCTGAATATCAAGGAAGCAGAAACCTCTCCATTCACCAAGTAGATGGCAGGCTCATTCCAAATTACATGGGCTAAAGTTCACTTGGCAAATTTTCTACTACTTATGGATCAGCAATAGAACGTTTGTACATAAACTGTGTTTCCGGAGTAATGGCAAAGTAAACCTGAGTTTGAATTCCACTGTACTGCCTCATTTAGAAGCAGCAAATTCAGGGCGTTTAATTCCGAGACATAAAGACCCCCAGACATATGGCAACAACAGGCCTTGTCTATCTTGCTCCTCCTGTGTCCCTCGAGGGTCTTCCTGATCCCCTGATTTATTCCAATCTGTAACAGACGGCTCCTGTCAGTGCTGTCACCGCTATTCGCGTAACCACACACTTTCCAGGGACTCAAGACCTCGCCAGGTAGGGCTAGACCCGCAGCGCTGCAGCCCCGGAGGAAGTCTTGCAGAGGTAGGGGCGGACCCGGCGGGCCGGCAGAGGGTCCGGGGACCGGGCGGAAGCGAAGACTGGGTGCGCACGTCCCCGAAGGAACAAGCGTACAAGGCTATGAGAGAAAGCTCCAAAATAAAAATAAAGAGCAGAAGAAAGGGGGTGTGAAATCCCAGAAAGCGAAATTCCGGCTCGGGGGAAGCGTGGTGAAAACCGACACGTCGAGGAGCCGGCAGCGCGGCGGAGAGGATGCCTGGGAGCCGAGTGTCCAGGAGAGCAGGGAGCCCAAGCCGCGTCGGCCCCCAACCCCTCTCCTCACCAGTATTAGGGCTGAGGCCAGCAGCGCCGCGCCAAGCCCCGCCAGCTGCAGCAGAAGCGGAGCCATCCTCCATGACCCGGCCGCCGCCGCCGCCGCCGCCGCGCTCCTATCCAGCGCCTACACACACGCGGAAGCGCGCCGCCAGCCCCGCCTCCCGCCCGCAGAGAGGCCGCGGGGCCGAGCGCCCGCCGCCCACAGCGCCCCCGCGCGGCCACACCCGGGACCGGCCGCCGCCCACAGCGCTCCCGCGCGGCCAGAAGGACACGTAGTAGCTCTTGTGCGCCAGGCGCTCAGACCGTGGAGAGGCAGGCGCTGTTCCCTAGTAGGGTTGCCAGAATCAGCAAGTAAAAATATAGGATGTCCACTTAATTCGAATTTCAGATAAGCAACTAATAATAGTTTTTTAACAACTTTATTAAAATATAATTCACACACTAAACAACCGACTCAAAAGATTTTGGTATACTACGTTAACTTTTTAAAACTGTGAACAAAATAAAACATAAAACTCTAACCATTTTAACTGTACAACACAGTTGTATTAATTACATTCACAATTTTCTGCAGCCATCACCACTATCTATTTCTACAACTTTCCCTGCTCCCCCAGGCCCTGTTAACAACAAAGTAACACGCACTATTTCAGGCTCACTCAGTAAAAAAATACTGTTTATCTGACATTCGAATTTAATTGGATGTCCTGTATTTTATCTGGGAACCCTCTCAAGGAGGGAGGTGGAAGCTGTGAGCCCCGACACAGCCTACGACACGAGCCGCTCCGTTGGAACCCGCTCTGGGACCTGCAGAGTGGCACCGGTGCGGCTGAGGAGCGCACAGAACGGGACCGTAACTGTCGGTGCTGGAGCAGGTTGCCCTTTACCTGGAGACGGCAAGCCCCGGGCCCGGCCTATGCAGGAGGCGGGAAAAGGATGCAGAAACATGGGAATACTGCTCAATACTCAATACCCGATTCTTTGCTACAAAGTCGGTTTTGTCTTAAACTCTTGAACTACCAGACTGTTTCTGAGAGCGGCCCTCTTTAGAAACAAGTCTTCACTTCACTAATAGCAGATTCGTCAAAACTCGTCGACGACAAGGAAACCTAGAGGCGAGTCTGGCTAGGGGCGGTCGAAGCGAAGCAGGGCCGGGCCCCAGCCTCGCCGCGCGCCGGCCTTCCGCGTCCCCCGCACGGGAGCAGGGCTCAGGCGTCCGTGTCGAAAGTGCGCCGGCGGAGCGGGCGCGTGGGCCGGAGGCGCGGGGTCGCCTCGGCGCAGGCGCAGGCGCGCGGGAAGATGGCGGCCGGGTTCAAGTGAGTGTTGGTGGCCGGCGGGCGCGAGTTTGTATCCTGGCGGATGGCGGCTTCCTTTAACCCTTAGCTGGGATTTTCTCACCTGGAGGCCATTCCACTAGGTCCCCACTTCTTTCCTCCGCGGAAGCAGGCGACAGGCGGGAGCACCTGGAGGTGGTCGTAGTGAAAGGAAGGGGAGCTTCCCCGCCCGAGCCGGGAGATGGAAGGGACTGTGCGTGGACTTGGGTGCTCGCGGCGAGCGCGTGGCTTGGTGTGTAGCGGAGGCGCGGCGCCGGGATTCCTTCGTGTTCTCCCTTTCCCGTAATTTGTTTCTAAAAGGACTGTACCTTGTTCGGAAGGTTTTACTTAAACCTTCTTTGTGCCGCTCTGGTGTAGCCTACAGATTTTCGTCCTCAGTCAAGTTTTTACATGAATAAAATAAATAGGATTCCAAAGGAAACCAAATATATGGAAAGTTATCTTTGAAACCGAGTTCATTATGTATATATATATATGTTTTAAAGTTGATTCTTAACAAAATTTATGGGGAGTCAAGTAACTAACTCCTGGAATTTCAGAGTACTGTGAGCCTAAAAATACATTCGACAGCTATGAAGTAAAAACGAAAACATTTAATCTCTGATCTTTTTAAAGTCGTACATACTGCTTATAATGGTTTATTGCTTACAGTCATAAGTGAATATGCTAAATTTCAGTGAAATTCAGATAGTGAAGATAAAGATGTAACTTTTTTTCGTGCTCACTAAAAATCTCTGCTTCAGAGCGAGAGTGATACTATTGTAACACCTGGATTAATCCTTTTAAAGATGCACAAAGGCTTTGGGCCCCCATCCTCTAATTGTTTAACGCAGAATTAAGGACAGCAGTTGAGTGATTGCTACTGCAAGGGTATCTGCTTTTTATAATTAGTTGCATGTGGCAGCGTAAACATCGGAATTTATTAAAGAAACAGTTACAAATTGTGGAAAGTTCTGCTGCATCACCATACTCTACCAATTTTTGGATTTATGTTAAGATTCATTAATTTACCTCAGATATGTTTTTAACATGTGTTTCAGAACTGTGGAACCTTTGGAGTATTACAGGAGATTTTTGGTGAGTAAAGGTGGTTATGTAGATGTTAATGCTTTTTGATAACAATATCTTAAGCTTCTTTTAAAGACAATTTTCATATATAGAAATATTGAATCATGTTGCACACCTGAAACTAATATGTCAGTTATAACTAAATTTAAAAAAACAATTTCAGGTAATTCAAATTAATCCATTTGAATTAACGAGGTTTACTGTGTTTTCTCTGGTGTGCGTAAAATATACATATAACCTACTTTCATATAAATACATTTAGAAAGAGAACTGCCGTCCTGATGGAAGAGAACTTGGTGAATTCAGAACTACTACTGTCAACATAGGTGAGGACGTTTTGAATTCTAAAATAGAATGTGGAAGTTGCTTTAGTTTTCAAAATAGAATTTTTGGTTTTTTTTAGTACTAGTAAAGAATTTTTATTTGTAAAGTTTTTTTTTTTTAAACTCACTGTCCTCTCAATCGATATGTTTCCCATTTTAAATTTTAAAGTAACTGTACTTTTCCCCCCTTCCTTCCTTGCAAACCTCCATGTCATGGTTTTCTTATGTGTCTTAAACTTACTAAACCTTCTGTTGCAAACCTGGAATTTTCTAGTTTGACCTATGACATTCCCAAGTTTTAGCCTGTGAGCCACTTGAACAGTATTTCAGCCAAATTCTATCATGTTTAAGGGGTTTTAATGATTTTCTGTAAGAGATTTTTATCTGTACAACAGTCCTGTGACAGAATGAAAATGATTAACTCAAATTCAAGGACAAGTGAATAATACTTAAGAGTAATTTTATGTAGTTATACCATTTTAAAAAGACTCAAGCGAGGAATAAATTTTCATAAGCAGCTGAGATATATAGTAAGATAAAATCATACATAGGCAACAAAGATACTTTCTGCTGACTTTTTCATTTTGCTTAAATACTTTTCAGGTTCAATTAGTACTGCAGATGGTTCTGCTTTAGTGAAGCTGGGAAATACTACAGTAATTTGTGGAATTAAAGCGGTAGGTCTAACATATGTCTTACTGAGATTTGAGTTACCAAATTAACCTCATATACTTATTGTGTACACCTACAATTCTATTGTTGACTAGGTGGTCAGGTGTCAGTTTTCTAGTATTTGCTTTCATTTCCCAAGAGCTTTCACCTTTGAGTATTAGATAATATGATCCAAGTTTAATGAGTCTTAATTTATGAACATGCACAAAATATACTAAATGAAATCATTTTTAAAATCCTCACCACCTTTAATTTTTAGAGAATTTGGTTGTCAATTGAGAAATTGATTTTTTGGTGACATCCTTTCATCCAGTGATGGCATTTAATCTGTGCAAATGTGTAGAAAATCTAGATTGTTCAAAAGAAAAGCCTGAGGGAATAATAGCTGCCATTTACTGGGTACCTGCTGTGTTCCAGGCACCTTGTATTAGGTGCTTTACAGAATTATCCAGTTTAATCCTCAAAACAGTCATTTGAGGTATGATTTCTCTGTTTCCTGTTGTACATGAGGTTCAGTAATGTATCCGGGAACATAAGGCTCACAAATAGAACTTAGACATAGCTCTGACTCCATAACCTGTTACTGTATTGAGTACATTGCACTCTGTGAGTTACTTAATCTAAGTTCAGATTCTCCCTCCCTGAAGCTGAAGTGATATCTTAACAATGAGATTTGAGCACTTACTCCGTGCCGGGTTTTGTTAGGGACTTTACAGCATTCTCTCATTTGACCTCATTAACATTCCCTAAAAGTAGGCTCTGTTAACTTCCCATTTTACAGATGAGGAAGTTGAATGGTAAGAAGTTAAATAACAGGGCTGGCCCGGTGGTGCAGCGATTAAGTGCGCACGTTCCACTTTGGCGGCCCGGGGTTTGCTGTTTCTGATCCTGGGTGCGGACATGGCACCACTTGGCAAGCCATGGTGTGGTAGACGTCCCACAGATAAAGTAGAGGAAGATGGGCACGGATGTTAGCTCAGGGCCAGTCTTCCTCAGCAAAAAGAGGAGGATTGGCAGCAGATGTTAGCTCAGGGCTGATCTTCCTCAAAAAAAAAAAATAAATAACTTGGCCAGAGTCTCTGAGCCAAAAGTGTGGGTGTGACTTTTGAACCAGGTCAGTGATTCCAGAGCTTTTGCTCTTTACCACTCTACCATCAGTTCCTAAATCCGGCTGTCTTATCACGTGGGGTTTAAATTCAGATTCTTGCCTACTGAATGAGTGGGAAAGAGGGTGAGGCAGAAACCCAATTAATATTTAAGAGCCTCAGGTAGTTCTGACGGGTAGCATTGTAGTGTAGTCAACTGTGCTATTCTTACCTTGCAGAGCCAGTGAGGATTGGTGCCAGTGTCCACAGAGCCCCTGGCATGACTCCCCAAGCACAGTAGACACTCATGATGTAGTTAACTAGCTAGAGTGATCTTTGGTGGAGCCTTCCATAACGGACTGTTAAGCTGTCTTCACAATTTTTGAGTAGCTTCTTTCATAGGAAACATTTGTTCGCTTCTATAGGAATTTGCAGCACCACCAACAGATGCCCCTGATAAAGGATATGTTGGTAAGTTAAATGGTTTTGTAATTTTAATACAGATACTGTAACACATTTAATACTAGTAGTTAAGTCCTAGTAGTTGAGCTGAAGAGGAAAATTATTCATAAGATTAAAAAATATACAGGAATGAAGCAAACATTCCTGGAAAGTTTTCTGTGTTAGAAGATAGCACAGTAGCAAGACACCGAATTTTGTACATTTCTTTATCAAACTTGATCAGTTTTTTCTTTATACATTCAGATGTCATCAACCAAGAAAATAGACTCTCTTAGGCATAGGGCTGTAACTGCAAATTTGCTTCCGTATTCTTCATTTGTACTACTGTGCTATGTTTTTTGACTTGGTCTTTATGGTAGGAAGCAACATTGTAAAATCCAGAAGAGTTGGGTATGAGTAGAGGGGCTATCTTCTGTTACAGATTGAGGTATTTTGAAAGAAATCTAGAAAACTTTTGTGAAGGCTTTAGGATCGAGGCCTTAAATAGATGCTTTTTTTTGGTGGTACTGTATGGAAAAAAAAGTTGGAAAATGTAAATTGTATGTAAGCCTGTGAGTCTTACAAAGACCAAAAAGAATATAATTGATGTATTACAATGCCTTCCACTTGGAAAAGCCTATTCATGGCCTCAGTTGCCTTTGCAGTGGATTGATAATACCTTTAACACTTCTGTAAACCAGAGGTGAAGTTTAGTTCATAGCTGCAGAGTGTTTCTTTCAGTTCCTAATGTGGATCTACCACCTCTGTGTTCGTCGAGATTTCGGTCTGGACCTCCTGGAGAAGAGGCCCAAGTGGCTAGCCAGTTCATTGCAGATGTCATTGAAAAGTAAGATCATCACGATAAAATTTGACTATCACTCATTTATAGAAAGTTTTTGACCTTTCATTTACTGTGCTCTCTGTCATTAAATCAAGTTCACAGATAATTCAGAAAGAGGACTTATGCATTTCTCCAGGAAAGGTAAGAGGAATAAAGAAGCTATGAGCTTTTATTCTGAAGTGTTTTTTGTGGGGAGAAGTGAACAGAGAAATTAAAATAACAAACCATGGTAGCCTTAAATATGGATGTCTTGTTCTTGGATGGATTTCAGTAGACAGACTCAGTCTTACTCTGTAACTATATAGCTCAAAAAAAGAAAAAATCAATTTTGACTAATTTATTGGCTGACTGGGAGCTACCTTTTAAGCTGAGGTAGGTTTTTCCCCCTTAACTTTTACAGCAAATAATGCTGTCATTTTTTATTCCTTATAGCAGATTAATAATATGTGATCAGCTAACGTGTTTAAGGTGAATCCATACTGTAAATTCCAAGTCTGAAAACTTAGAACTAATTAGTTGACCAAAAATCTAGAGGCTTTTACTATTTGATTATATTCTAATATGTTAGCATTATAAGACCTAAACATTTCATGTATTAAGGTTTCTGTGGGAAAGTACATTTTGAGTTTCGTTTGGGACTTTCAAAAACATTTCCTGAATCTGCTAACTTAGCAGCAAGAATGGAAATTCCTTCTACACCTATAGCTCCCTTGAGGGAAGTGGAGATGTTCGTCATTTGTCAGCTGGGTAGTCAAAAGCCAGCTTTAACCAAACCTCTCCACTTGTCTTGGTTTTTTTATAAAGGTAAAGCTTTTTTTAAGTTTTTGAGCCTTGAAGTTATCTTGCTTGTCTAAGCAAAGGTTCTGTGATTCTTAAGTTGAAGCAAATACCACCTTCTACCCATCAGAAGGCTTTAATTTACACTTTATGTAAATTTTATTGTAGCTTGCTTGGGTTCTATACTGTGATCTTATTTGCCTGGACTATGATGGAAACATTTTGGATGCCTGTACCTTTGCTTTGTTAGCAGCCTTAAAGAATGGTAAGCAACCTTAATAAACCTTAATAAAAGGCAAACTTAAGTGTCAGAATATTCTGTTTTGTTAAACTTTTTCAATAAACTTTTCAAAGGTTTTTGTTAAGATTTAGCTATTATTCATGTGTTTCTAAATTAAAGAAAAACTGTTTCTATCCACTATATTTACCTTAATTGTTCTAAGATAATTTCTTTAAAAATAGTACTTCTAGAAAGAGGGAAAAGTGAATTACCAAGCTTAGAAAGCCATATTTGTTACCTACAGTAGAGATACTCACTTTACATATTTGCCTTTTTCTAGTACAGTTGCCTGAAGTTACTATAAGTGAAGAAACTGCTTTAGCAGAAGTTAATTTAAAGAAAAAAAGTTTTTTGAATATTAGAACTCATCCAGTTGCAACCTCCTTTGCTGTGTTTGATGAGTAAGTTAATCAAATGTATTAAAAAATTGTACATTTAAAGTAATAAATTGTTATTCAGCTTACTTTTTGGGAAATGCCTAAGGTGAGCATACATCCTAGTTTGCCCTGGACATCTGAGTTTATACCTGTTCTCCCTGCACAATTATTATTTCAAAAGCATCCTGATTAGGATGATGAATTCTATGCTCTCCCTACTTGCTTCTTGGTTTGCTTATTCCTATGTAATGTTAATTTTCAATTATTTCACAAAAGATTTACCTTAGGCTTTCTTCAGTATTTGCCAAGGACTTTAGTATATTCATAAATTAAAGGGCAAAGATTCTTACAAGTAGTAGAATTTTAGGTTGCTATTAAACTTTTCTGGTTTCCTGCCAGTTCTCTTCTAGCTCTTGTATCTGACATCAATACCTAAACTAAAATGCAGGTAGTGAGTTTAGTATTCTTCTCAAATAAAATTTGTTCCGTGGATTGATAATTTATACTTTATTTTTTAAATAGCACTCTGCTGATAGTTGACCCTACTGGAGAGGAGGAACATCTGGCAACCGGAAGCTTAACAGTAGTAATGGATGAGGAAGGCAAGCTATGTTGTCTTCACAAACCAGGCATGTTCCTTCTATTTCAGTCCTAAAAATGTAAATGAAAATTCAGTGTGAGTTTCTTTGTATTAGGGAGGGCCAAATGGAATGTAGAATGTTTTATAGTTTACCTAATGTGAGTTTATGACAGTTTCTTTATCTCAAATTCCTTACATTTTTATATTGTATACCAGTGAGCGATTCTTAAACTTATGGCATCAAAACCACTTGGAGGTTTTGTTGAAACATAACTTGCAAATCTTGAGACCATGCCACTGGTTTACATCATTGAATTTCTGTGTTTTATAACTTGACATGATTTTGATCATGCAAAAGAACACATATTAAAAGTGTTGGCACAATAATTTTTCAGGTGGAAGTGGGCTGACTGGAGCTAAACTTCAGGACTGTATGAGCCGAGCAGTTACAAGACACAAAGAAGTAAAAAAACTGATGGATGAAGTAGTTAAGAGTATGAAACCCAAATAAACAACCACCACATTTTCAAAACAGATTTGTAAAAACTGTATTTGTTACACTGTGCACAAACCTTTTATACTAAATAAATATCAAACTACATTCTTCTGAAAGATGATTCTAGTATTTCTTATGTCACTTCTGTATGTACTATATACAGTGAAACCATTTTTAAAAAGCAATGACTTAGGCAAGCCAACCCTAATGGTTTGTTAAATCATCTCCCTGTTTTTATTTTAAAATCAAAGGGCTGTGCTTCTGTATAAAGTTTGTACATCTAGCAATGTAAAATACTGACACATTTAAAAAAACCAAAAATGAAGTAGAAACTCAGAATCCTTTTGATTCAATGCTCTTATGTTTTTAAAAAAGAGAAAAAAAGTAATGCGAGACTCAGAATTTTGGAGTGGTTGGCGTGCCTCTCTTCATTTTACTTTTTGACTGGCTGCCTGTATGCCGATGACGATGTAGCTGAGCTGTTTGTGCTGCTGCTGCTGCCATAGCCATTTGATGCTGCAAGAATCGCAACTGCTGTAAAAGGGAGGGAAAAAAAAATCAAGTTATGTTAAATGTAGGCAGGTATGGAAAGGTGCTTTTCCTGAGAGTGATGAAAACAACAAAACTGAAAGGGAGATAGCACCAAGATAACAAAAAGGGACTATACCACATTGAGACAATGCACAGTCAAACAGCACCAGTGGCACAGAAGCCTGCTGAGGGCTTTAAAAATAGTTCTTGGTAAAGTTAAAAGGTATTTCTGTTACTTTGCCCTGCCAGTCTATACTGTAGTAACTCAGCAACTTCAGTTACCATTTTGTTGTATGATAGTTTATAGCAACATAAAACCACCCTGCATATTAAAGATAGTCAACTATAAAATGCTGACTTCTAAAATAATGGAATAACATTTTTCTAAAACAGTATGACATTTACTAATAGGAACACTGGTATACTTGCCTTTTTCTGCAGTACAGTAATAAAAAGTTAACCATTGGCACTTAAAACTGTCTATTTCAAAATATACTGGAAACTACCAAAAATGTACATCAATGTGCCACCAGCACTTCATGAAAGATTTTCAATTAAGGAAAGAGTATGGCTTAAATGTACAAAACATATTCAGTGCTCCAAGTTGACTAGCTAAAAAATGTCAAACTTTTACATAAAATTTGCTAAATTATTTACCAATTACTGTATAGTCTTAAAAGACAGTAAAATAAAACTGAAGGTATTTTGAGGTACTTTTGGAGCAGAGTATCTTTAAAAATGTAATCAGAGTGAAGTTGCTGGATTACTTGTATCTGTTGCTGCTGCTGTTGAAAGGCAGAGGAGAGCTGGAATCTCTGCTGAGGAAGGCTTTGCTCAGGTCTGTTCTCGGCAGAGCCAAGCTGAGACAACACTACAGAGAGGAGAAGGGGAAAGCAGGCCAGTCAAAAAGTTTGAAGGCTACCAGGGTTAGAAAAGGACAACACAGAAAATGAAATAGAAAAGTTATCAGTATGATTAATCTTAAGTATCAAATCACAGACATTTCAGAATAAATTTAGTATAGTCTCCTGTTAGTTGAGGGTACCACTGATTACAGAACTTCCTGGACATGAAAGGGAAGGGAGTAAACATGTGCCAAAGCATTGTATCCCTCTCTTTTCTTGCATCTCAATGAAATTTCATACTAATGCTATTTTGTTGAGAAGGCTTTCTTGCAAAGTGTAAACCACAGTATGCTGTTTTAAAATATAATCAATGAAATAGGAAAGGGGTTTGGGAGAAATCCAAACTACCATAATGACAAAACTGGTGAACAAGTGCTTTAAACTAAAGATGCTACAACGAGTATCAGACCATAAGCAACAAAGGTGGTGAACTGAGACTGCATTATTCCTCTTTGAGCTGGGTGGGACCACAATAATCAGTTCAACTCTCACTGTGCAGATGAGGAAACTTCAGGCCTAATGGTTTGAGTAACTCACTCAAAAGTAAGTAGTGGCAGATCTGGATCTAGGAACATTCTCATGATTTTTCAGCCTACAGGTCTTACCATTAAATTATACTCCAGCTATTTTAGGAAACTTACAACTTGTGTGGTAAAGGGTTATCATAAATTTCCATTTGGAAATTCACTAGCTCTAAATTAGAACTTTTGTTAAGACCTTGCAGATTAAATTTTAGACACTGGGAGTTGTATAGGATTCTAAAGGCATTGTAGTAAAGCCCAGTGATAATTCAAAATGTTGACAACAGGTTCATTCATTTAATCCTCAAATGCTATCATAACTTTCTTATTCATGTGGCTTATTAATTTTAATTAAATGTAAAGTTCTAATTACTGTCTTCAATTGACAAGATAATCTTCATTAAAGGTAAATCTGGTTCACCATTTACTGCTAGAAGAGGTGAGCAAGCATTCAGTATAACCTAATTTTTTACAAATGATAAAAGTGGCTTACATAAATTATGTGACTGACCATTAAGTCTTAATTCATGCAACTGCAAGCTACCAGAATGAGACAAAAGATTATGTGATCTAGAAAAATGCAGTCTCAATAACCCAGGAAACCTGAAGAGTTAACAGCTTTGGTAGCTTCCTATAAGTCTGAAAATTGTATGAAATTTTGCCAACAAACTGTAACATGAAGGAAACAACTGCTGTTAATATATGGGTCAAAGCACTTTTAATTCATCAACTGTCAAGTTAATGAAAAAATCTGAGGGCCATCAATTTAATAGTTCACACATTAAATAAAACTATACGTTTTCCCAGTTACTGCTTGCAAGAGAAGGAAAAGTAGTAATTAAAATGGTGAGATACCAAATGGATTACAGATACTTTCAGTAAATTCAAGATATGAAGTTACGAAGATACCAACCAGCTGCCTGTGACTGCATAAAACTTCCTACTCCAGCAAGGTTAATAACAGCAGCGTGCTGAGCAGATAAGGCCTGTTCTTGGCTGGTTGAACCTTGTTCAGAACCCTGAATAAAAAAATAATAAATAACTTGTTTAGAAATAAAAACAATTTTGAAGTGGTGAAAAGAAACTAGTATTTTTTCCTGTATGAGGAAAAATACCAACATCAGACTTATAAAAGGAGTAACATAAAGACTTCAAAGATATTTCGAATTAGTAAGAATAAATTTATGTATTTTAAAAGCAAAACAAATAAAACCTAATTATTCTGAATTGATTCTATATTCGTTTGTTTGATCCTGTATTAACAATACAGCCTAAGGCTTCTAGGCTTCTATAAAGCTTCATCAAAACTACTTTTTAGGGGCCGGCCCTGTGGCTAAGTGGTTAAGTTCACCTGCTCCACTGTGGCAGCCCAGGGTTTCGCTGGTTTGGATCCTGGGTGAGGATGGACATGGCACCACTCATCAGGCCACGCAGAGGTGGCATCCCACATGCCACAACTAGAAGGACCCACAACTAAATACTGGGGGGATTTGGGGAGAAAAAGCAGAAAGAGAAAAAAAAAACTTGGCAACAGTTGTTAGCTCAGGTGCCAATCTAAAAAAACACAAACTACTTTTTAAGGCTTAAAACACTCTTTGCAACACTATACTGGAATTTCTAGTGAGCACAGTAAGTCAATAAAAGGCACTGTAATGGACTGTAATGGAAAAAATAAAATTATCCTTCATTGCAAATGGCATGACTGTCTAAAAAGGAAATCCTGAGAAATCTACAAAAAAGCCCCCAGAACTAACAAGTGAGTTCAGTAAGACTGCAGAATACAAGAAAAACATACAAAAGTCAATTCTATATACTAACAATGAACATGTGGAAACTCAAACATACCATTTACAATTGCTCAAAAAAAAACAAAACGGGGAACTTAGGTATAAATTTACAAAACATATATAGGACTTGTATGCTGAAAACTAGCTGACTGTGTACTAGCTAGAGACATACTACACCCATGGACTGCAAAACTCACAGAGTAAAGATAGTAGGTTTCTCCCAAACTGACCTATACGTTTAACTCAATTCCTTTAAAAAAAATCCCAGCAAGGTTTTTTGTAGATATAGACAAGATAATTCTAAAATTTATATGGAAAGGCAAAGGATCTAGAATAGCGAAACAATTTTGAAAAAGAAGAATACAATGGGAAGAATCACTGCCCAATACCATATAGTCTAAAGTAACCAAGACAGTGTGGTATCATAAGAGGGATAAATACATAGATTGGTGGAATGGAAGAGAGAACACAGAAAATAGCCAAACAAATACAGAAACTATCCAAACAAACACAGCCAAGTGACTTTTCACAAAGGTGCAAAAGTAATTCAATTGAGGAAGGATGGCTTTTTCAATAAATGGTGCTGGAGCAACTGCACATCCATATCCCACCCCCAAAAGTAAACTTTCACCTAAATCTCACACCTTATACAAAATTAACTGATAATGGATCATAGATTTAAATGAAAAACTATAAAACTGTTAAAACGGGAGAAAATCTTTCAGGCCTAGGGTTAGGTGAGGAGTTCTTAGAACATAACACCTAAAGCACAATCCATAAAAGAAATAAACTGATAATTCAGACTTCATCGAAACTAAAATCTTCTGCTCTGAAAAAGACATTCTTTCCTACCACCTAAAATGGTGTCTGAAATAACATTTCAGTATATAATACAAGTTAAACATTTCAAAAGTTACAAGACATTTTTCTTGAGGGGACCTCCCTGGATATAGAAAGAAACTGCACAGAAAAGCACAGAACTGACAGACTGACAGAAGAGGACACTTGAACTCAGAACTCTGCTCATGAAATAAATTAGAATAGGAAAAACGAGACCACATCCCTTCCGTAACAGATTTAGAAAATAAAAGAAAAAGCCCAAAATGCAGAAACACAACAAAACCCAGCTGGCACAGATTCTCCCCCTAAAAACACCCCACAAATCTAAACAAAATTGCAAGACACCACAAATGGAATTAAATATTCTCAAGCAACCTGGAATCATGCTAACATTAATCAAAAGAAAGAAACAAGAAATATTACTAGAGATGAAGAAGGTCATTTATTAACGATAAGGTGTCAATTAAGGAAATAACAATACTACATGTGTACCTAGCAACACAGCTTCAAAACAACAACCTTCAGCAAAAAACTGATAGAACTGAAAGGAGAAACAGAAAACTTAACAATTTTAGTTGGAGACGTTAGCACTACTCTAAATAATTGATATAACATGTAAAAAGAAAATCAGTAAGGACACAGAAGACCTGAACACCACCATTAAACAACTTGATCCATCTTATATTTTAGAATACTCCATCTAACAACAGCAGAACACATATATTTTCAGGCACATAGGAATATTCACCCAGACCATTAAAAAAAAACCTCAATAAACTTAAAAGACCTGAAAACATGTCTTCAGACCACAATGGAATTAAAGTAGAAATCGATTACAGAAAGGTATCTGGAGGGGCTGGCTCCGTGGCTGAGTGCTTAAGTTCGTGTGCTCCACTTTGGATCCTGGACGCAGACATGACACTGCTCATCAGGCCATGCTGAGGTGGCATTCCACACAGCACAACCAGAAGGACCTACAACTAGAATATACAACTATGTATTGGGGTGCTGTGGGGAGAACAAGAAGGGGGAGAAAAACAGAACACTGGCAACAGTTGTTAGCTCAGGTGCTAATCTTTAAAAAAGAAAGGTATCTGGAAAATTCCCAAATATCTGGAAATCAAACACCACACATCTAAATAACCCATGGATTTAAAAGGAATTCATGAGGGACATTAGAGAATACTCTTGAATGAAAATGAAGGCACACATATCAAGATCTGTGGAAAGCAGCTCCAGCAGTTCTGAGAAGGAAATTCATAACATTAAATGTTTATTTTAGAAAAGAAAGGCCTCAATAATCTAAACGTCCACTTTAAGAAATTAGAATAAGAAGAGCAAATTAAAACTACAGTCCAAGAAAAGCTTCCAGAAATAAAGACCTGAATCCACATATTAAAAGGGGCCATAGGAAAGACATGGAAGGTAAATTTTGACACATATCCTAATGAGAATTATACACTTTAAAGATAAAGACAAATTTTCAGGGCCTCTAGGCAAACTAATCAATAACTTACAAAAACAAGATAATTATAGAGACTGATGTCAGACTTCCCAAAAACATACAAAGCAAATTAACAGTGGGCAGCAGTATTACAATAAATTTAAAGGAAGAGATCTAAAACTATAAAACCCTCAGAAGAAAACATAAGGAAAAAGCTTCTTAACACTGGACTTAGCAAAGATTTCTTCAATATGACACACAAAAGGCAGAGGCAACAATAAATACAGATAAAATGGACTAGGCCAAAATTAAAATCCTCTGGGCATCAAAGGACACAATCAAGAGTGAAAAGGCAACCCATAGAGTGGAAGAAAATATGTGCAAATCATACATCTCATAAAGGATTAATATCCAGACTCTATAAAGAACTTCTACAACTCAACAACAAAAAAAGCAAATAACCCAATTGAAAAAATGGGCAAAGGACCCCAAAAGACAATTCTCCAAAGAGGATATACACATAGCCAGCAAGTATATGAAAAGATACTCAGTATCACTAATTATTATGGAAATGCATATCCAAACCTCAATGAGGTATCATCTCACACCCATTTGGATGGCTACTACCAAAAAAAACCCCCCAAAACCAGAAAATAACAACTGTTGAAACTTGTTAGGATATGGAGAAACTGGAACCCTCATGTGCTGTTGGTGAGAATGTAAAATGGTGTAGCCATAGAAGCGTTATTCATGATAACCAAAAGATGGGAGCAACCCCAACACCTATCTATGGATGAAGAGATAAACAAAACGTGGTATATAAATACAATGGAACATTATTCAGTCTTAAAAAGGAAATTCTGACACATGCTACGACATTGATGAACCCTGTGGACACTATGTAAATGAAATAAGCCCACTACAAAAAGACAAATACTGTATGATTTCACTTATATGAGGTACCTAGAGTAGTCAAACTCACAGAAACAGAAAGTAAAGGGAATATGTGTACAGTGATGGATGGCAACTAGACTTCTGGTGGTGAGCACAATGTAGTTTATACAGAAGTTGAATATTCTCATGTACATCTGAAATTTATATAATGTTATAAACCAACGTTACCTTCAATTTTAAAAAAAGAATCAGTACAAAAAAAATAATTTAGAGCTTAAAAACAACAAAAAGTTGATTTAGAAAACAACTTAAAAGTTAAAAATCTTTTAAAGTGGACAAAAAAAAGGAATGATGGTTATCAGGGCTGGAGGGAGGGGGAAATGAGTTACTGTTTAATAGGTACAGAGTTCCAGTTTTACAAGATGAAAAAGTTCTGGAGATGAGATGCACAACAATATGAATATACTTAATACTACTACACTGCACGCTTAAAAATGGTTATATGGCACATTTTATGTTACATGTATTCTACCACAATTAAAAACAAATGTAAAGAAAGTGCAAATCAAGAATTTTATATCCAGCCAAGTAATCCCTCATGTGCTAAGAATAAAAAAAAAAAGTTCTAAATGTGCCCTTCCTGAGAAATCTATTAGAGGATGAACTTTACCCAACAAAGACTTGACTGGGGAATCTCTGGCAGAAGGACTGATGGTAAACATTTCATATATTTAATTGTGAGCTAAGAGAGACACTAGGGGTTGGGCCCAGGAATCAGTAGTTTTTAGTTTTTCAGATAATCCCTAAGTATAGCAAAGGTTCAGAAAACCTTGTAATTCCTTCTTTTTTCTTATTTAATTTCATTCTATTTGGCAATAGACAAGTATTTGCTTTTGTCTATCTTCCCTCTGCCCTAAGCTTCATGCTAAGAGGAAGATCTCTATTCTAAGAGACAAAATATTGTAAACAGAAGAATGATGATTGGGTAGAAAATACATGGCCTATAAGGGCAGAAAGATTTGGGCTTGAATTCCTGCTCTGCCACTCACTGTAGGGCCATGAGCAAGTTATTCACCTGAATCTGTTTTGTACTATGCAAGATGGAAGTATCATTATCTATTCATTGTGGCCATTGTGAGAATTAGAAATACCCACCCAATAACTGATAGCTACTATTGTTAATAAAGAAAAACAGTAAGTAAATGTTTATTTGAATAACTAAATAAAAGCACTTGAAATACGCTCGGAATACACCAAAAAATGTTTCTATAACAATTCTACTAACACAAAGCATATGGAAGGAGAGAAAGCACATACCTGCTCCCCTGGCTGTTGAGGACTAGAAGTTGTGGGTTGCTGAGGTTGTTGTGGTGTAAACTGAGAGAGCTGCTGTTGCTGCTGCTGCAGAGTGTTAAAAATGAGTGAACCACCTGGAAGCTAAGAATTTAAACAAAAATTAATTAATTAGCCAATTTCACATTATTTAAATTTATTTATTCTACAAATATTTTTGGAACATTCACTATGTGTTGGGCATTCTTCTAGAGATTCAGGAAACACAGGCGAACAAACATCAAAACAGACCAAGTACCTTGCTCTTAAATAAAAAAAATCTTTTTAAAAACAATTTTTAAGTGCTATTACTTTGGGCTTTCAAATATGTTAATACTCTCCAACATAAATCTGCTTCAAGTTAATAGCTAGTTATCCAAATATACATACTGCTTTTATTTAACTTTTCTTATACATCAATATAAAGCAGCATTAAATGCATTAGAAAATATGAACAAGCTACTGATAATCAGAGATATATATTAAGAAAACTCATCTCTGAAAATTTCTTCCAGCTTTGCCAAAACCCAGAAATGCATGGATTCTTATACACCATGAGGAATTCCAAAGCTGAAAAGAAAATGTATTAGATGTCCATACTTAATATGGAAACATTACTTGCTGTTATTCTAAATCTAAATTGATTTTTAAAAAAACCCACACACTTTTTTAAAGAAGCATTCAGAAAACTCCATGTTAAAAATTAAAATTATGCGTTCCAAGTGCATCACGAAACAAATGCTTTTTCTATTTTATTCATTCTATAGGGGTTTAAGTTATAAGCATTTTCAAGTCATCAGGACAAAGTTCAAGCAACTGCTACCAAACACAGAACTTTCAGGTCTGTAGAGTCAGAAAAAGGTGTCCTTGGGTCAAAATCTCTACACTCAGCACAGCTCACTGTTAGGGAAATTTGGACACAGCACAGGTCAAATGCTCTTTCCTCAGATAATAAATGTAGCAAAATATAATTAATTTATATGGTGGGTTTGTCCTTATTTCTTATTATTAGTGTTATTAAGGAATTCCACTCCTGTTAACACTGAGACTGATGATCCCTGAGAGAAATTCCAACAGCAATATGGAGGAAAGTTGGCTCAATAAAGCAATGTGATCTGTGGTTTGAGCATATTACAAGTAAACTGTTCTGTAATTAGCTTGTAAATACTGACACTGTTTGCATCTTCTCTAAGAAACGTTTTAAGTTTTGGCTCTAAACGCATTTCTCAATTTGTTATTTCTGGGGTTGATGTGTTATTGTCATTTCCCAATAATCCACAGCTCTGTGATTTTGTGTCTTCAGATCTTTATATTCATGTCTACCTTTCCAAAACTTCTCTGTAGATAATCCCATTTTCCAACCTACTAGCTTAATACTGGACTCCATCCTTAAATCCAAAGACCTAGCATAACACCCAGAATATTGTAAATTCACAATGTGTACTAAATTCTCCACCTTCACTCTCTCTTTATCTGTTAACAGTGATAACGTGTAAGAAAAGCCTCATCATTAGACAGAAACTGTAATCTAATAAACATTTACTGAATGACTATTAGGTGTCTGGCATTATGCTAAGAAATAATATTCTCCTCAGGAAAAGAACACATACTTATTTTTAAAATCTCTATTCAAGCACAAAATCTGTTTTAAGCAAACAGTAAGTAATACATATATAAATACATAAAATGTCTGCTGAGAGAGGAATTATTTTCTAAGTATATCTACTGCTGCTCTTGTAGGCAAGTATCCTCCTTGGTAGTTGTTAATTCTCCCCATTGGAACAGCTAGTTCTTGATTAGGCAGGGGTGCTGAATACTGATTCTTTCTCCTTATGCATTTGACCAAGCAAAGGTAGCAATAGTAACCACATCCTTGGAAGACTGTGAACAACCTCAAAATTTCAAATGCTGAAATGTATAGATATACACAGTTAAAAAAAAAATCAAAGTACAAAAACTTGAATCGAAAGCAGTGTTTCCAGGTTTACCTGAAGCAGATTTAGGGGCCTGAGACTTGAAGTATTTTTTAAGCCAAATGGAACACCTGTTAAATAAAACTCATGGTTATAATGGAATTAAGTTTCTTAGACTTGAAAATATTTTATGTTTTAGTATATATCAATACAATACTAAGTACTTTCTGCATAGATGGGCTTATTTTTTATACTTTTAAAATACCTTAAAAAAATTTTTCATTAGTGTTTATTAACACTGAGATCTTGTTCAAAGATATGGATCAGTACATGTACATTATATTCTGTATTTCAGAAACTGAGACTTCTTTATCACAATTTTGACTGTTGGTGAGAGAAATTAGAAGTATGCAGACACCACGAATATAATACAACTATTGCTGTTGTGCAAATACATTTCAGGTACTGGCAACTATTTACATTCCTCAGTGCTAAATAGTATACAATAATAATCTCTGAAAACCAGTGTACTTTGTGTTTTTCTTTTTGAAGAAAGATTAGCCCTGAGCTAACATCCCTGCCCATCCTCCTCTACTTTATATGTGGGACGCCTGCCACAGCATGGCTTGACAAATGGTGTGCAGGTCCGCACCTGGGACCTGAATAGGTGACAGGCCGCCGAAGTAGAGAGCACCACTGGGCCAGCCCTTACCTTGCACTATTTTTTAAAGTACAAATGTTAATATTAATAATGCTAAAGAATGATGGGTTCTGTGTAAGGATCAAACTGAAAGTCAGACAAGAATGCTGTTAAATCTGAACTTATTCCCTCAAATCTGTGACCCAACATAGAGTACATCATAAAGTAAAGTTTGGCAAACTTTTTTAGTAGGCTTTGTAGACCACATACAGCCTCCGCTGCATATTGTTCTTCTTCTTTTTTTAACAAATCTTTAAAAACATAAAACCATTCTTAGCTTGGACTTTGGGCTCTAGTTTGCTGACCTCGGTCTCAAAGTATGTGTATATTTTGCTCATGAACAAAATATACCAATTTGAACACTAATTAAAAACGTATCTAGCAGACAACTGTTATTTTAAAAAGAGGCAGGAAATTCACAGGTGATAGTATGAAAGCCTTGCATAAGAAACTGAAAAAGCATAATCAGATGAAAATATGACAATATTGACATCCTCTTCAGGAATTCTCATGAAAAGAAATGGCATAACTTCCATTAAGGGTGGATGACAACTGTACAATGCTTTATAGCTTACCATAGGCACTTTCAAAACACTTCATTTATTTCTCACAAGTACCAACTGAAGTTAGATATTTTTACTCATATTTTAAAAAGAGCAGATGAAACTGAGGCTAGGGGAAAAAAATTAAGTAACTTCTTTCAGGACCCACCGTTAGCACTTGGAGCCACAGGTAACTGGTAGAGTTACATGTAAATATAAACATCCTAAATTCAACATCTGATTCCACTTGCATGGCTTCTGCCACTAGAGCACATTTGTGCACATTAAAATAAGAACATAACTTGGAAATTAAGAAATCACAGCAATATGTTAACATCTTTATATTCTTTGGGTTCTCTTTCTCATAACTCATAGAAAGTTTCAGATAAATTTTTCTTACTATGTCAAGTTTATTCTTCCTGTTAAATTTTTTCTCAGTAGTAAGCAACTGGATGGTCCAAGATACTACAATGTATTTTCTTACCTCTTCTCCTTCTATATTTTTGTTGTTACAAATTATCCCCTTTTTGTATTGTGAGTTTACCAAATTCAAATGGTTATAGTTATTTTTAATGCTTTACGTAATAATTATTATTACAATAAAGCTACTACCACTAATGATGATCACAGCAAATATTTTAAAATGCTTATCATGTCTCAGGCACAATTTAAGCACCTTATCTGTATTTCCTCATTTAATCCTCACAACCACGAGGTAAGGTATTATTATCCCCATTTTATTTATGAGAAACGTGAGGCACAAAGGTATGTGAAACTGCACAACTGGGATTCAAACTCAGGCAGTCTGGCTCCAGAACCTAGGCTGTTACTGCCATGCTATGTTGCCTTTCTTGCACAGTGTAGGTTTTCAAAATATATTTCTTTTACTCAGAATAGGAGTACACTGACAACAATTAGACTATCAAAGTTAATTTCATTATAATGTTTGGAAGGCAAAGATTTGCAGACTTACAGGCTTACCAAGTTTCTTCACAGAAGTTGATTGCTAGATGGTTTTTAATTCAAATATCAGAACTTTAAAGGTTTTTGAAATGAAATACCTGTGACATAATATTTCATGAAATAAGGACATTAAATGTCTTTAATAATATGTTTAAAACGACATTTTTCACATTAGATGTACTTTAATTTCTTAAGAGGTTATTATTTCCAATATTCTGACCTGCTTGAGAAGTTGCCTGCATTGCACCGGGCAATGCATTTGGTAGCAGACTTCCTGAGGGTAGAAGGCCACTCAGGTTTATTCCTGCAGGAGTTATGGCACCAGTGTTACAGCCCAGCATAGGGTTTGAACCACTCATCAAAGCCTGAGCTCCACTGCAGAAGAATAAGACAAAGCATTAAACCTACACTACAAAAAGAAAAATCAGCCATATAACAATCTCTTGGATTAAAAAATAAATAAACACAATTAGATATTTCTGTCTGAAATATCAATTTCCAGGCTCAGTTTCATTTTTACACTAGAAAAGTGACAGCAAGGTTGACTAAAATTAAGTCAATATTTATCAAGGCTTAAAATATAATTTGGAAGAGTAAAGTGCTAATCAAGGGATTAAAAGATAGTAATGCAGAGGAGAAACAGGAAAATCAAAGCTGCTGTCAATGCATAGCAGTATCATCGTAGTGCATGTTAATAGATGTATCACCCAAAATTAAAACATACTTGTTGAGACAGCTTCTATCCATATCTAAACTATTTTCTTTCAGTAATATGCAATTTGTTCTTAATTTTACAAAGAAGAATTTATTCAGATTGGTAAGAATATCTCAAAAAAAAAAATCAGGGCATCAATGCAAACTTACCAAACAGAGCCCACTACATTGATGAAGTTAAGTCCAGCAGAGTTTGCCATGACCTGGGTGGCCGTGGTTCCTGTAGTTATAGATGTTACCATGGTGGAAAGAGGAATGGTCGTTACAGGCATTGCCTGGCTCAGAGACCTTTGCTGCTGAGCAAACTGAGTTAACAAAGTGGGCTGAGGGGTGAAGCCTGAATCTTGGGGAGTAGGGGTGGCTGAAGGGGTAATAGGAGTTGAGCTCTGAGCATCAGGAGGGTGTGGGGTCGATGAAGGGGTTGGTGTAGGAGTAGATGGCTTAGGAGTTCCAGATCCTGCTCATTGAGAAAAATAAAAATTGCTAGTTTGTTATAAATGGCCAGTCCTTTTTAAAATAAGGTTAATGGAATCTTACTTAGCACTGACAATTTGTTCCAGTTTTTTTAAGCAGTTAACTGCAAGTGTTAATTTCTACACATGATACATGAGTGTTGCTACACTCAATTACAATTAAGGATGCAGTATATCACCTAAAAATTCCATCAGAGATGCTACTACAGTAACAGTGAAAATATACATTTGTATTCTACCACAATACCCATTTAAAAGTTAGTTTCCTACATGCTACCTTTGGCCTAAAAGTTTAAAAGGAATTCAAATTAATTTTTATTATTTACGATTTCACTAATTTAGGACTTTGTTTAAAAATATTGCTTATTTTCTATAACAGTCTGAGATAAGCTCTGAACATATTTAATAAATTACATACAGTTAACAATCATATTTGGCACCTAAATATACATGTTTAATTCCTAACACATCAAGTTTATCCTGACGAACAAATTTACAAAACACAGTAATAAAGCAAATATTTGATAGATAATACTGCATCTTTAACAGTAACTGTGTACTTCTGTTTAAATGTAGAATGTATAGAAAATCTGTTGTGAATGAAGTATGCACAGTTTATCAACTTTTTAAAAAAAACAAAAACAAAAAACAAAAACCAAAAAAATAAAACCAAAAGCTCTTGAGGTGTTTTCTTTTTTAGCTTTCATGTCCTGCAGAAAGAAAGGAAAGAAATGTGAATGTCCAGAAGCTGTCACTCAACCCTTACTTAAAGTAACAACTGTGTGCAGTAGATTAACATAATCCATACCCACAACATAAGAAGTGTGAATAAGACTTTCAGGAAATTTATAAATTTTTCTTTGTGCAAAACAAGAAGGCAGAAAAATTACACCTTTTGAGCTATCAAGATGAAGATGTTTATATCTAATGCAAAGACCACCGTATCACTGTGCAGTGTACTAAAACTTTCAGCACACGTTAGTTATCTATAAAAAAATCTAAAAAACTGGAATGAGTTTTTGGAAATTGGTGCCTAAATATCTCAGATATTTACTAATTTGAAGAAATTCTCCCAAGTCAATCCTAATATTCTTGTATAACTCCTTCATGTTAAAAAAAAATATTCAGTATTAAAAATTACATTTTACTATCTTCAGAATAGTGCTTTATGATCATCACCACATTGTAGTAACTGACAACAATTTATAAGAGTGTAGGAGTGTTCTGGAAAAGTCAGCTTTCAGTTTATTGTACCACCACCTTGGAAATAGTTGGCTTCTTACATAGACAAAGATAGGACTGCAGCAACAACTCTTAGGACAATTTTTCTTATTAGCTGCATAGTTTACACAAGATGTAAAATGATCGTAGGGTACACTGGAATAAAAAGCATTTTGGAATCTTATTGCCACATTTAACTACCAGATAATTTTTTAAAGAAGATGTGTAGGTTGCAAGTCTATAAGAAAGGTATACACAAAGTGCATACATAGATACAGAAAAACGAATACAATTACAATAAACACATAATACATACAATCAACAAGAGATTTGCCTGAAGCTTCTCAAAACTTATACATTTTGGGTACACAGTACATTCAGATTTCACTATTTCACTGGTGAAAAAAAGCTGTTTTAAGAAACACTAACGCAAAAGCTCATGAAGAGTTAATCAAAAATTTATGACTCACTTTGTGATGAGCTGGCAGGTGACAGGGCAGCTGGAGAAAGCATGCTAACTTGATTGAGATCCACAGATGACTTCCGAGAAAGGCTTGGTGGCTTAGAAGCAGGAGGAGGAGTTGGAGATTTAAGAAAGCTGCTGGCCTGTTGTGGCGTAAAATAGTTACCTAGGAGAAGAACATGAAAGTTATTTCCTAGGTTCCCAATTCAAAATTCTGTGAATTGTGTAAATCAAAATATGAGCAAAGATTTAAAAACAATTTACGATCGTATGATGTTTCTTACTCTAGACTACACAAAACTAAGGAATGTAATACCTGAGGAACTATTTCCTGAGCTTGAGGGAAGTTTGATGGGTGGAGGTCGATGTTTTACTCCCTTCCCCAATACTGAAGACTGAACTGACACAGTCTCAGGCTGCTAAGAGAGAGTGACATTAAGTATTCTTGTTAAAATTTAGGTCAAATCAGAAATTCATAAGTTAATACACTATAACACCTAGATGAAAACATACAATTTAAAACTCTGAAAAGTACTCTTAGTGGTTAAGGACTGGGTTTTAAAGATGCTACAGAAGAATATAATTTCACAAAGAGATCCATGAAATAAATTAACAGTATACATAAAGAATGAAGAAAGGATTTCTGAGTAATAGATGGGATGAAAGGGTTTGAGGGAGAAAGGCAGAGGATTTAAATGAGGTCAAAGCCCACCTTAAATTTTTCCCAGAAAATAATAACTGTTGAAACCAGGTGCTTAGTATACACACGTGTTCATTAAATTTTTCCCTTTATCTTTGTGTAATTTGAAAATTTCCATTATAAAAAGTTCAATAATAGTAATAAGAAAAAGTTAAAAGCAAAAACAAAACTAAATAATATCCCCATCCCTCAAAAAAATAGTCCTTAATATTTCTCAGATTCCTTGAGAAACAATTAGGCACAAAAAAGTTATCAAACACACTTCTGTGTCTTTCCCTGGAGAAAGCTGACTCAAGCTGGCTGAGCCACTGGAGCTGTGTGACATCTTGACTGGACATTTGGCTTCATTCTGAACCAATTCCTGGTATTGATTGACTACCCTGAAATATTAGGGGAAAACAAATAAGGATTAGCTAACTGTGTTTTAAACAAAAATTTATTATATAGGAAATAATAACCGTTAATGAAAAAAATGTTCCATTAAAACACGAAGATAAAAACTAGACAATTTATCTTTGTATTAAAAGTACATTCTCCTAATCTTTTCAATGACAAGCTAAAGCTCAAAAACATTTTGCTAATAAAAAATCTAAACACAGACTTTCAGTATCTTGTTTCTAATACGGAAATTACAGGGATTATTTAACCAATCAGCAGCCAAAGAAATTACCCAACAACTTTCACTTACATTCTGATTAAAGTACTACCTAGAAACTGTTTTGCCTAGCTAGCCTAGATATTTCTAAGTTTTCTTATTTAAAATAAAACATTTTAAACATTATTCTTCTATTATTTTCCTAATTCTATGAAAAAAATCCTAGAATACCAAAGATATAACTAAAATCAAAGTTTCGACTCCTAACAGAGTACTCTCTGTCCTCTAAGAGTGAACTACTTCATATCAATCCAGATCAAAAATAAAGATGCAAATATTTTTACCTCTCAGCATCAGTCTTTGATCCAATAATGAACCTAAAATGTTTAGAAAAGAGAGAAAAGTATTAGATAAGAGTTGTCATAAGAAGCTCTGGGATTACTTTCGAAGGTTGCCATATTTCAGTGATAGTAATTTTACAAATTGACTTAGACTCTACCAAGATAGCATAAAAAAAAAATTTAAAAATACATTTAAACTTATGAAGCAATGACCAAGTTTTGCATGCATTATTAAATAATCCTGTGAATAATTTGGCTGACTTAATTTAGAGAGATTTATTTTGGCACACAGCTTATGTACCAAAACAAAATCTGGGTTGAAAATTGCCAAGTGCTATACACCCTTGTAAGTGTCTGCCCTACAGCAAAGCTCCCTGAACTATGGTGTGCAGGGCCTTTGGCCTTCCTCTCACTTCAACCTTTGATTTTGGAAGTCATTATTAACGTCTATATAGCAGGATCTTAGAATATATTTTAGACAAGGAAGATAGCTTATTGCCAATTCAAATAAAATGTCTTTACCAAGTCTTTTTAAAGAGTTTGACATTTATATGATTTCTTAACAGATTAAAATAGTGAGTTTGTTTATTTTTTAATTACCAATTTGAATGATCATCTGTGGAGGAGCTGAAATATAAAATGTAAAAAAAGAAAAAAACTTGGTTAATGCAGCTCAAACTTCAACTTCATAGTTCTAAAATCAAGTAATTTATGAATATGGAAGAATGACTGGAAGGTAATAAATCATGCAGCATTTTTGCAGCGACTCCCTGATGTAAAGGCAAAAAATTCAATTATCTTCTTGTCAAACACATCTAGTCAGTTGGCTTTTTGAATCAATTTTTTTTAATTATTAAAAATAATATTATTCCCTTGTGTTTGAGAAAAGTTAAATTTATTTAAAATGACCAATATATATCTTTAAGGAAAAGATTTTTAAAAATATAGATACAGTTGGCCCCCTTTATCTGTGGGGGACACATTCCAAGACCTTGTGGGGATTCCTGAAATCACAAACAGCCCAAACCCTACACACTATGTTTTTTCTCGTACATACATACCTATTATAAAGGTTAATTTACAAATTAGGCACTGTAAGAGATTAACAGTGACTAATAACAAAAGACAATTATAACAACATACTGTAATAAAAGTTACCATAGATCTTAGAAACCTCCGCATATGACCTGCTTTCTTTCCTTAGACCTTCACCTTTTTCATTTTAAAGGAAGTACTTTATGGCTTCCCTTTGGCATATCTGAATTGCCAGCATCACTACCCTTGTGCTTCAGGGCCGGGATGAAGTAAAATAAGAGTTCTTTGAACACAAGCACTGTGACAGCTGATCTGATAACGGAGATGGCTACTAAGTGAATAATGGGCAGGTAGCATATACAGTGTGAATATGCTGGACAAAGGGATGATCCACATCTCAGGTGGGATAGAGTGGAACGGCTTGCGATTTCATCATGCTACTCAGACGGGTGCACAATTTAAAACTTACGAATTATTTATTTCTGGAATGTTTCATGTACTATTTTCGGACTGCAGCTGACTGGGTAACTGAAACCATGGAAATCAAAACTGCAGGTAAGGTGGGACTACTGTGATCAAAACATCTGATCTTTCTACTTAGTATTCAACAGTAGAAACTGCTAATGTGAAAAAATTAGCCAAGGATTCCCTGATTGCTACTATTTCTTCCTATCAACTTTTATGTAGGTTATTGGTGAGGTTAATGTTTAAAATTCATCTTTCTGGTGTAGTTTCAATTAGCATTTGTATAAGGCTTTATCAATGATTTAACATAGACCTGGACCTTGCTTTTCCTGCTGAGGTCCTCTTTGTTTTTTATTCTTTTCAAAACAGCATCAACTTGATAAAAAAACAAAACTAACAAGAATAAATACACGTACAGTATTACTATAGTTAACAATACTGTACTGTATATTTGAAAGTTGCTAAGAGAGTAGATCTTAAGTTTTCATCATATGAAAACTTTTTTTTTTCTTTTGGTGAGCAAAACTGGCTCTGAGCTAACATCTGTGCCAATCTTCCTCTGTTTTATGTGGGATGCTGCCACAGGGATAGCTTAACAAGTGGTGTTGGGTCCGAACCTGAGAACCCTGGGCCACTGAAGCAGAGCGTGCAAACCCAACCACTACACCACTGGGCCGGTCCGCCGCAAAATTTTTAACTATGTATGGTCATGGATATTGTGGTGATCATTTTGCAATATATACAAATATCAAATAATTATGGTACATACCTAAAGCATAATGTTATATGCCAACTACATCTAAATAAGAGAAAACTAAATATTGGTACCTTGTACTAAATAAATGTAGTCCATAAGTTTTGGAAGATTATATATATTTCTTTTTTTTCCTGTTTTTTTGTGAGGAAGATTAGCCCTGAGCTAACTGCTGCCAATCCTCCTCTTTTTGCTGAGCTAACATCCATGCCTATCTTCCTCTACTTTATATGTAAGACACCTACCACAGCATGGCTTGCCAAGCAGTGCTATGTCCGCACCTGGGATCTGAACCAGTGAACCCCAGGCCGCTGAAGCGGAACGTGCGCACTTAACCGACGCGCCACCAGGCCGGCACCGTAACTATATCTATTTCTATGGCCAATAACTACACTAAGCAGAATCCATGTCCTTACACAGAATGCTGAAATACCAAGTATCTTCAACAACTTTTACATTTATAATGAATTTGCCTCCCATTTAAACAAAATATTGCCTGGAAACACTTCATGCTCAGAGGTTAAAGTCATAAGAGGCAACACATAAACATACCAACAGGGATATTGAAGGCATATCCTTCAAAGCAAATATAAAAATAATGATACCATATGTTTCTAAAAAGAAATTATTACTATTTTAAATAACTCTTGGACAACATGGTAACCACAATTTAAGTTTACTTAGCACTACTGCCAAATCTAATTGGAGTATTTAACCAACAAATGAATCCTTGAAGGGAAATTTTTATTCATTAATGGTTCATCAATAGGTGCAAATTAAACTCCAATGACTGGTTTTGTCAATTACATGTATTTACAGAACTCACTGGGATGGAGACATCTGGCTGTCACTTTCTTCATCTTCTTTACATGGCTGTATTCTACCATAGTAAAGTGGATCACCAAGTGACTGTAAAATGGTCAGCTTTGTTTTCTGATACTGATTACCAGCTTCACATTCAAATACATAATCATCTTTTACATCCTGAAAAAGGCAGAGCATCCCAAATAAATACCTTCTCCAGTAAACATATCATTAGAATTAACAAAAATCAGGAATAATTTGTATACTAATTTGTACCAGGCAACAGGAAGACACACAGCACTTGGGCTATAGACCTGTTCAAGAATGCTTACTAGAATAAAGCCCAGGATTCTTTCTCACATGGTACTTTGGAAATCAGAGTTCCAATGGGGTATTTACTTGAATAAGCTTGAGTGAAATACGGCAGAATTTCATATACTGGACATATGAATGCAAATATTAAATATTAAAAAGACACAACTTTCAAAGACAGATCTGTTTCTATATGTCATTATTCTTTCTGCTATCATACATATAAAACATCTCTCATCATTTCACTCCTACACTTACCTAATTTAATACATTATGCTTATTTCTCCCTTAAAGAGGTTATTGCAATTAGGGAAACTTTCATGGAACACTTCTCTTAAGAGACACCCTTAGAATAATTTACTAATTACTAAGTTGAAACAGAAAACAAATCAGAAGTACCAATATGCAACCAAAAGTAAAAATGAAGTTATGCAATAAAATTGCCCTTTAAAATGGAAATCATACTTTAGAAAAACAAAACTAAATAGTTGCTCCTTCTTTTAATTTACTGAATCCCCCAGAAAGTCCTTAAAAAAAAGAAGGTCCCAAATTAAAGGCAACTGCACCTTATGTTTAATAAATTCAGATCTCAGATTAGAAAAAGCATCATTAGAAAGGGAGAATGCAATGGTTACTTACATGGGCTGGCCAGACTGTTGGTTGTGAGTCATCAGATTTGATAGACTTCTCCACTTTAGCATATTTCTCCACCTAAGAAATCAAATTAAGAGACAGCCGATATAATGGAATCACTATTATGACTAAAGAGAAAAATGTATGTAACTTAATATACTTTTTGGCACAAGAATTACTGAATCACCAATATCACCAACTACTTATGCTTAAGTACATAGATGTGTCATTTAACAACAGGGATATGCTCCAAGAACGCACTGTTAGGCAACGAAGTCGTTGTGTGAACATCACCGAGTGTACTTACAGAAACCTAGATGGTACAGCCTACTATATATCTAGGATATACAGTACTAATCTCATGGGACCACTGTCATATACGCAGCCTGTCATTGACTGAAACATCAGTATGTGGTGCATGATTGTAGTTTAAAACTCTCCTGATATATTCAATTAAACCAACTGGTTTCTAAAATAAAACATTTGCCATTAAATAAATCTAATAAACACAGCTGCTTTTTTGGACTGTGCCTCTTTTTAGTCCATAAGTTATCACACTTGTCATTTAGAGAAATTTGAATGTCAGAGAGATGATTAGGACCAGGATCTTTTTCTTTGGCTGGGTTTTCAATGGAATAGGAGTTGTTGTGTAACAGTGGGGACAAAACTGGAAAGAGATGAGGGAAGTTACATTAAAGTTGATAAAATTTTTGTGAACCTTTCCAATTTTCTAGTCAGACTTGGACCACATATTCCATATATCTCATACAAGTTCATTTGAATCAAATGTTCTCACCTTCCTAGTAACCATAATCTTAAGAGTAACTTAGACTCACCTGGGCACGTGGTAACAATTTCAGATTTCCATGTCTCTCCCCTGGAGACCTTACTCAGTAAGTAGGTTTGAAGCAGGGCTTGAAATCTGTATATTTAACTGGTATCCTAGATGACTCTTCTGATGGAATTAGAGTGAGAAACTTTGTACTGGGGCTTTGCTACTCAAAGTGTGGTCTGTGGATCCCAGTACCATGCAACCTACAAGCTCAGCAGCAGCATCTCAGGCCTCAGCTCAACTTGTTGAATTGGAATCTGCACTTCAACAAGCAACCCAGGCGATTCGAACATACATTAAAGTTTGGGAAGCCTTGCTTTAGACAGCCAGCCTGCCCTCCAGGGCTAAATTCCACTCTTGGGTATTTACACTAAACATCTTTTTTCAGGCTGAATTTCTCAAGGAGTACATAAGTTTCCAAAAGAGAATGTGGCTTACTCCCTCGAGTTGTATATACAGTCTACCTCTGATGCTTTTGGCTTTGCACGTTTCACAATTTTTAAAAAAAATCATAGAAAATAAAATAAGACATGTGCTAGCCTGAGAAGGATATACAAGCAGAAGAGCAGACATCTGTTAAAATAACTAATCAATCTTAAAGAGCTGCATGAAAAATAAAAAGGAACACAAGAAATAGGAAAATAAAAGACCTAAGAGGGGCTGGCCCCATGGCCGAGTGGTTTAAGTTCGTGCGCTCTGCTTTGGCGGCCCAGGGTTTCGCCAGTTCGAATCCTGGGTATGGACATGACACCGCTCATCAAACTATGCTGAGGTGGCATCCCACATACCACAACTAGAAGGACTCACAACTAAAAATACACAACTATGTACCGGGGGGCTTTGGGAGAAAAAAGGAAAAATAAAACCTTTAAGAAAAAAAAAAAAAAGAAATAAGAGACCTCTCACCAAGACCCCTTTCCTGTCTTTGATCATTTATAGTTCATGTTAACTACAGATCAGCAAAGACTACCATTAAAGGTTCCTAATCTCGGCCACTGCTCCAATATCATTAATTTTTAAATTTAACTATCAAGAAATCATGATGACATATTATGAAAAAACGCAGGCATTTTATGCATATTATGTAATATGTATCATCTTTTTCCACATTTTGAAATTCTTTGGTTATTATTCCTGCTTTAAACACAGACCTATATTAAGGGAGTACGTTCTTAGACAACTTAATGTGAAAGAATACAGCTTCTAAAAATAATCAGTTGCTTTTTTAAAAAAGAACTATTTTGTTTTTAAAAGATGTAAGATTCCTTGTTTTCCCAAAGTATAAGCTACCATTAGTTAAACTTAGGTACCTTCTATGAAATAAGTGCAATTCATGAATTGACTTACATCCACTTCTGAAGGTATGGCCAAGTTACAGGGACTCTGCTTCCACATATCTACACACTGAAAAATTAGAAACAATGTAAATATACTGAAAATCCAAAATAAGGCAAGTCTTTCAGCATAATAATGTTTCATTAAAAAAATACATACTTACATTTCCTGCTTTAGAAATTTTGAGGTCATAATGCTGACCTGCTTTTCTTTCCTTTCTTTTTTGTAAGAAATCAAGTAATTTTAGCTGAGGAGGAGGTGGACAGTGAGACAGATCCTGCTGCCGATTGAGAGAGGACCTAGAATACCTCTTGAAACACCTGAAATGTTAAGAAATTTGAATTAAACAAAGCTAATGAGAGAAACTCAGAATACATATGCATTTAAATTAAATCAGTGAGCATTAAATATGTAATTAAATAATAAATATCTGTAGAACACTATCACTGGCCAAGCAGTGTTCTGGACACTAGTGAAAGAAAAATGAAAACGACTGACAAAATTCCTGCTATCTGGAGCTGTTAGTCGAGAGAGGAAGACAGTCAGTCACAAGTAAACAGGTAAGATCATTTCAGAGAGCAATTAGTAAGAGAACAAAACACACGGTTCTGTGGTAAGCGATAGAGAGGGCAACATTAGGCTGGGGAAGGACTCTGAAGAAATGACGTGAGCTGAGATATGAATGATGCGAAGGAACCAGCTATGGAAAGATCAGGAAATCAGCATTTGAAGTAGAGAGAAGAATTTAAAAAGGTGGTGAGGCTGGAACAAACTTAGTTTGTTTTAAAAACAGAACAAAAGGTAGGTGTGACTAGAGCACCAGGGTCCATGAAGGAGACGAGGTCAGAGAGAGAGACAGGAGCCTTGCAGATCAATGATAACGTGTTTAGATTTAATGTGAAATGTGATGGGATTCTGTTAAGGGAATTTCAGCAAGTGGTGGCATGATCTGCTTTGAGGGTTTTAAATTACTCTGGTTTGCCTAAATGGTGAATAGACGAGCAGAGCAAAGGTGGAAGCAGGAAGACCAGTTAGGTAGGAGTTTCTTAAAGAAGTCAAGATGAAGATGACAGTGGCTTTGACCACGTACTGGCAGTGGGCACGGAGAGATGTGGATAAAGATACAAGGAGACTTCATAGGATGGCTGACAGATCCTATATGAACTTATTTGACTATTTCCAAAGCTGTACCTTTTCCTCAGCATATATTATTTCAATAGGAAATCAGGGAATTTAGAAGTGGATAGGTTTTTTGAGCCCTTCCAAACTTGAAAAATGTCCAAAGTGGGCAACTCAAACAGTTACGTAAAGAGAACTAGTGCTGAGCCACCTATTAACTGCAGTCCAAATTAACATGTGTTTTTATTTTATCAAGAACAGATGCTAAAACATTTAAAGACAAAATTACCATGTTATAAAAAGACATTTAGTTATAAACTGACTTTTAAAACTATGATATTTTCCCTAATCCCAAAAACAAATTTAGAATTTTTTTAACAAGTGCTATTAATAAAAATTAAATGGGTTACTGGATATTAGGAAGTAAAGAAGTTATTGTTTCCATTCATACTTGTCTCTTCTCAACCTCTATCTGTTTGGTGAACAAGCTCTAAACTTTTAGGAAGCTTAAGAAGTTTGTTCTTTAAAAGAATGCAGAGAATGCATCACTTCAATAGAAAGCAAGGGTATTAAAAAAAATCACAATACTTACACAAAAAAAGTAACATAAGGCAATTAAAAATGCTATTTTCAAAAAAAAAATCATAGCACTTGCATACTTTGGAGGGAAAAGAGACCATAAAGAGCCAAATTTAGAGCTACATGTTTAGGAGCATCTTTTGGTTTATCACTCCACAAAGGTAATTACCGTTTCATTGGGCGTGTGTTCATCTTTTGCTTGTTATAGAGCAGTCTGTTTGCAGTGCAGGTTACGGCGATAGAAGGGTCAAGACATAGTGGTTCAGCTGTAGCAAGGATCAGTTGGCTCTCAAGCAAAAGTTTGTCTTCCTAAAATGTATAAGAGCCCACGTCAACACCAGATTTAAGATTTTCAAATCATACTTACCACTTCATCTAGAAATATTCCTTGGAACTCTGCCTAGGACTACAGTAAAATACGGTATTTCAAGTTCCAACTTTAGTCTGTAAACTTTAGAAACTTGACAGCACAATGAAATTACTAATGGAAATTCAGTAATTAGTAAAGTGTACAAAACGGTCAAATTGTTAAGAGTGTCTATTCATTAATCCAACAAATATTTACTATGATGTGTTTACTATGAGTACCTATGACGTGTTAGGTACTGTTCTAGGAGTTGGGTTTAAAGTAGTGAGCAAAACAGATAAAATCCTCCACCCCGACAAACCTTAGAGAGTACAATGGATCGTGGCATTTTCAGTAACTAAGAGATAATGGTCACATTCTATACTCAGCTTTGTTTGATTACAGGAATGAAACTGACTACACGAATACTGTGTAAACCTTATAAACCCAATCCCAAAGTGGATACAGGCTTTTTACTGGTATCATGTAACTTTACTGAACCCTATTGTTTTTGCTTTATCTCTGAAATATTTTAGTAGCTATAACTAAATTTTTTAAAGTCAAATTAGTCAATTAATATTGCTGAATAAGAAGTTTTGCAAAAAACCCAACACTGGTTGTTTCAACAGTTTCATTCAACCTTTTATTACGGAAATTTTCAAAAAATACACAAAAGCTGAAGTGTAATGACACACATGTACCAACACTCAATTTCATTTAACTACTAACTTTTTCGTTTTTGTTTTGCTAGAGTAATTTAAAATACATCTCTGATGTTGTATTTAACCTGAAATACTTCAGCAAGCATTGCTAACTGCTAAGGACCTCTAATAATCAGTCCAGATTTAAATTTCCCATTATTTCAGGAGGGTATTTTCAGTCAGTTTGTTTGAATTTGAACTTGAACAAACCGTGTGCATTGTATTTGGTTTTTCTCTCTCTTAAACATCTTTTTTTATTCTGTAATGATCACTTCTCCCCCCGATCTTTTTTTCTTTCCTCATGCAATTGAGTTGTTGGATTTGACCAGCTGCTTTCTCATGGTATCATTTAACTGCATCTGGTGGTTGCTTCCTCATCATGTCCTTTAACGGTTTCTTTTATTCCTTGAATTGCCTACAAACTGTTAGATGTAGAGGCTTGGTTTAATTCAGGTTCTAGTTTTTTAGACAAGCATTTGTCACCGGTACTACCGTGTACTTTCTCATGCATTAGAAGGCACACAATGATGTGTCCCATTTTCATACCAGTGGGCTTAGTCATATCTCTGCATTATAAAAATTCCCATGAACCTATAATCCAACAGTTTTTCACATCTTAGAAGTATAGCTGTATAGATTAAGATTTCCAAGTTGATATTTTTAAAAGTTTATCATTTCTCTTGTAACTATTAGCTTGAATTTTTCTAAAGAAGAATTTTCCCTTAGTTACTATTTGGCTACCTAACATACAGTTCATACAGGAAAGGCCAAATAAATGCTTTCGTTGCTCTCTTTATGAATCTTCAGAGTAAGAAAACTGATACCCTAGCAACCTCCAATGATGACCAATGAGTTTATTTTTGAATTTTCTTTTAATAGCTTTTAACCTTCTTGTAAATGAAAAGATTATAGCCCAAACTAAAATACAACACTTGATAGTTACTGACGAACTGAATCTTACTTTATAATCATATTTCAGATAGAATAATTTTCATTATCGCTATTCTCTTTGGTTTAGTAACTATTCCTCTCTATGGTGGCAGAGAAATAAGTGAACACTCCTGTGAGTGGGAACCTCATATATAGTGAGCAAGCCCTAGAGGGTTACCTGGCTGTTTCAGGGGTAGGAGTGGTCCCCTAGTGCTACAATCAGGATGAATGGCAAAAACGCTAGGCTTGCTTTAGAACTCTAGATGAAAGAAAATCAGTATTTGTACCTAAGGTACAAACAAAACATTATTCTTCTGTTTCAGAGGGGATAAAAACCTAAGTTTCACATTGGGCAGATCAGGTCAACCTCACCCTATTTCACCACGTCTTAAAGGAACTGAGACTAAACTGTTTTAGTCCCTTAAGGAATTACTGCTTGTATGAAGAGATCCTTAACTTCTAAAGCTCATAAAGGAATCCCAAACTTTACTCATGAATAAAATTACCAGCAGAAAATATCCGTTGCTTAACTTAATGGTAAGTATTGTTTCATCCTATATTTTGCCTGTTTGGGATCAAAAAACAAAATAACCAACCTGGGTCCATTTGTGGTTATCACTTGTAATTGAATGTACATCACAGATTAAAGTCTAGAGAAAATAAAAATGTAAAGAACACATTAATGTATAGGTGTGCAAACATATAACGACTTTAGGTTAGAACTCCAAATAAAATCTAAGAACAATACTTAAGCGAACATTCTTTACCTGCATTGTTGGACGTAAGAGAATGTGCCTACTTTGGTAACCAGGAGATTTCATATTACTGGACTGCCTGTAGTCACGAATTTCTGCTATGACACATCCACAATGAAAAATATTAACCTGTTTTGAGTGAAAATATTTAAGTAAATGTCATTTTTCAAAAGCCTAAATAAGTGGGTTTATAGTGAATGTTTCAGGTTCTTTACACTCTCATGCAATGTTTTTGGCCACTCACCTACTCTCAAATGGACTTCCTTGGTAGATTTACATAAACCTTTTAAGAGGAATTATTTTATCTTCATCACCATGACTCAAGAAGCACTTTAAAACTGTTTAATGGTTTCCAGTTAGAGACTGACTTTTTGGCCTTTATATATTAATGTTATAGATCATCAGAAGTGCTGCTGTTCTTGATGCTCACTGGCTCAATGTCATACTTTGCTAACTTTATCATTGTTATAAATTGCCAATCAACCCTACTGGAGACTGGTTCTGGATACAACTGCTGTATTTGCTCTGTTAGAATTTCCAGGAAGCAGTCTTTATTAATAAGAGTAAGAAGGCTAATTATAAACTCAAATAATAATCTTTTGTAAAAAATATTTTCTAATCCTTTTGCTAAGTTCACAGTTAAGAACTTTCATCATTCAAGTTTTGCTGATTATCACTTGCCAGTCACTCATAGCATTTTTTTCACCCATTCAGAACTTTGAGCACTGTGACCTCCATGTTATCAGTCATTATCATGCTCACACTTTCAAACAAATATTTATTGAGCCACTACAATGTGAACTATGTGTCAGTCACTATCCAAGAAGCTAGAGATATGGTGGTGAGACAACAACTGCTCTCAGTGTGGGAAGGCAGGCAATAACATGTAAACACATACACAAGATAACTTTAGATAGTGATGAATGTTACAAAGGAAACAAAATGGGGAAGGACTAATTTAGATTATGTGCTTGATTAAAAACCTGCCTGAAGGAGTGATGTTTCAGCTGAGACCTGAATCACAAAGGGCTAGGCATCTGGGACAGACCATTCCAGATTCTAGAAGAAAAAGCAGATGAATAACGAGGAATAAGATTGGCATGTTTTAGTATAGAAAGAAGGTATGGATGGCTGGAGTGTAATGAGTGGGGATGAAAATCAAGAGGTGAAGACAAACTGGAAGGCAGGGGATTTGTGCAGTGAGAGGATGCTAGAGAACTTTAAGCAGGGAACTTTGTTTTTTTGCTTTTGTTTTTCTTATTTTTGTTTTGTAAGCTTAATTGGCTATCTGTGGAGAACTTATGGGGTTCTAGAATGAAAGGAGGGAGTTTAGCAAGGTAACTATAGCAGGTCTTGACCATACATTTTAAAGGTAGAGCTGATATCTGCTGATAGAAAGAATGTGAAAGGTGAGAGTAGTGTCATTCATTGGGTGTTAAGACTGGTAAAGGAACTGGTCTGGGAGGAAAAATAAAAACTTCTGTTTTGTCACGCTACGTTTGAAGAACCTGTTATACATTCCAGTAAATATGTAAGTTTGGAGATTGGTGGAACAGTCATTGTGAGAGATAAGCAAGGGATTAAATGTCATTTTTAAACTCATAGAGCCAGTTGAGATCATCCAGGGAGAGTGTTACTAAAGAAAAGAATGCCTAGGACTAAACACTGAAACCTGCACACATTTACAGGTGGAACAGAGACGACAGCAAAGACTGAAGGAATAGAGACAGAAGAGGAAAACCAGGAATGTGATGTCTCAGAGGCCAAAAGAAGGATGTTTCAAAGAGAAAGTAATCACATGCACTGAACTTTGCTAAAGAACCAACTAAGATGAGAACAGAAAAGAATTTTTTTTAAAGTTGAGAGACAGCACAATATTCTTGTATTCTTTACCTAACTGAGAGGGGGAAACAGATGATAGAAGACAGGGAGGTTATAGTTGCAACTATTTGAGGAGGAGGATGATCCAGAATATAAGTGGAAAGAATGCCTTAGGAACAGCGTACTTCATTTTAATAGAAAGGCAGGCAGAAAGAGTGGACAGAGATACGGGGATGCTGGTGGACCAGTGCTAGGAGGAAATGAGAGTTCCCATCTGATGGCTTCTTTTTCCTCAATAAAGTACATAGTATGGGGTGGATTGAAGTCAAGGGAGTAATTTGTTCTATGATTTCTTGATTGTAGCTATAGAGAGATTTCCAGTAGATGAGTTAATTGTTACAGAAATTCTAGAGGAATCAACTAAATCTATACATTTCAGTACAGCCTAAAAGATAAATATCCTACCACAAACCAATTTTCATATAGCTATGTATGATGTCTCATTCCATGTTCTAAGCACTGCTGAGAACACAATTAAATATCCTTTATCACAAAATGACATACAGTTGACAAATCTAAGGACATAAACAGGAAAATTTGGTACCTGAGATTTTTCTAGGAGATCAACCAAAATAGGAGGTAATTCTTCTGCATCCAAATATTCAAGTAATTCCCCTTCTTCATAAGGCAGTCGAATGGTCTCAGAATCTTAATTTTAAAACACAGAAAACAATCAGGCTCACCAAAAAGCCTACGTGCATAATTTAAATGACTTTTCATAAAAAAAGAGAACAAAGCCAAAGGCTCTCCTAAAGTTTGGTCTTTATTTACATCTTATAAGTGAATCACCTTACATACTGCTAAAAGACTTGATAAACTTTATAAAATTTTAGACCAGAAAGGAGAAAATGCCTAACATATAATGGAAAAACATCTGGCATAACAATCATAATACAAATGAAAGCCAGCAGTACAATAATCAGAATATGATAAAATTCCAAAGCTGGTAACTGAAAGTTCCTTGAAGACTGCTTAATCTAATCTGGAAATCAGTCATGATATGGTACCTCATCTGAAAAACGGTTACTAAAAGAACAAAATTCTCTTCATGTTACATTTTAGAATGATTTATTAACACAGGAAAAAGTTCTTAACTAGGTGAGTTCCTTGTAAAACCCATTTCAGCAGGATATCAAATTTTTAGGCCTCTCTTTAGTGACATCTAAGAGTATTTATATTTTAAAACTGTTTTCAAATTCACATTAATAGAAATAAACTGTTAACATACGAAAATTATTCAAAAGGGAGTGAGTCTGTTTAATTTTGAAGGTTTCAGACACAGAGCATATCCAAAATGCAGAAGAGAAACTTAACTTTAAACACCTTATGCTATCTTAAAAAATAAAACGCAACTGAGGGGAAATTTTGACAATTATTTAAAAATTACCTCTTATACAATTTAACTTCAAAGACCTATCTCAATTAGAATACTTTTCAAATGCATCTTCAGGAAGGCTAATCATATTGAAGATAATTTTTAATATTCTAACAAAACATCACAAAGAAGAGAATTTGGGCTCTAAGTGTTCTTTCATCAAGTCACTACTGATCTGAAGGACAGATCATTTAGCAAGTTAAGAAACTACTTCTAAAAGACAGCACATCTGGCCTGGCAGAGGGATTTTTGTGGTCACTGCTCTCTGAAGGTTCTTACCTGATCCATTTTTTCCCCTGAGCATCAGAGAATATCCCTCATTTCCTGGGTATAGGTTGACCACTAAACACGACAATGTCTCCTGCATAACAAGCTTCTCCAACAAGTTCACATTTCTTCTTAATTTCTGCTTTAAAAAGAGGTGGAGCTCATGAAAATAATCCTTAACAGAAAATGCTAAAATTTAACAAAATTAGACCTCCTGAACTAAATTTTGGTGTTCCTTCTACATTATGATCCTGAGTATATGGGGAAGATTCACAAACACTACAGATACCAAGGATGGAACATCTATGTCAACTTAATTTTGATCTATTACTACGTTTTATGCAAATTCGTATCACAAAGAAAAACCAGTGATCTACAAAACAAAAATACTTTAACATAAAATATGTACCTTTGAGTACAGAGGTAGAAAATCCTAAACTAAAAATATTAAAACAAGTAAAAGGTAAAAAATGTAAATATATAAAACAAAGATGCTATATAATTAGTTTCTATTAAGTATAAGTCTGTATAAATAAATCTATATAAATAAAGAATTTGGGGCATTCTCTTTGGTCATACTGTCATAGATGCACATTTCTTAAATATTTTAAGGCCTAAATTAGATCCAAACAAGTTCAACAGCTCTAATTAGCTGAAATGTTAAAATGCTAAAAATATCTATCTGGTAAGAGGAAGTAAGAAATTTAAGCAATTTTGTGCAAATTAAATAGCTCCTTAGAAACTACTGGTAAAAAAACCATCAGGAAATATAATACACATATACATCAAAATTCATTATTTTGAAATGCATATGATGTAAAAATGAAACCCACTTATAACACTTTCTTTCACTAAATCTTATTTACAAAAGATATGAGTCAATAGGATATTATTTTTGCAGGATCTCAAAAAAATGTTTTTGGTATCTTAAATATGTACATATATAGTCATACACAGAGAGAAATGAAAAAACTACATTTTGAAAATTGAAAAAAAAATGGCAAAACAACTTTTAGCCACTTTATTTTTTTAAAAAAATAGGGGCCAGCGGGTGGCGCAGTGGTTAAGTTCCCACGTTTCGCTTCTCGGCAGCCCGGGGTTGGCTGGTTCCGACATGGCACCACTTGGCAAAAGGCAACCTGTGGTAGGTGTCCCATGTATAAAGTAGAGGAAGATGGGCATGGATGTTAGCTCAGGGCCAGCCTTCCTCAGCAAAAGGAGGACTGGCAGCAGTTAGCTCAGGGCTAATCTTCCTCAAAAAAAAAAGCTAGTAAAGAGAAACTAAAATTTCAAAGTCTTTTCAAGTGTAGAGAAAACCTCATAATTTGATATAAGACAGAACAGTTAGATAAATTCTGACAGTACAAGTACCTCCTCAAGGAAACTAGTTGGTTACCATTTAGTTCTGGAGTGAAAAGGCCAGATAGTATTTTAGGCTTGTGGGCCATATGGTCTGTGTTGGAACTACTGAACTCTGCTGTTGTACCTTGAAATTAGCCACAGACAAGACATGAACCAATGAGTGTGGCTAGATTCCAATAAAAGTTTATTTACAAAAACGCAGTGGGTCAGATTTGGCTAGTAGACAATGGTTGCCAACCCCGATTTAGAATCTTTATTTATGTATTTCTCCTATTTAGTTCTGTCTCTGAGGTGATGGATACGTTATGTTGATTGTGGTGACAGTTTCATGGCCATATACATGTCAAAACTTACTATACTTTCAAATAAGTACAATTTATCGTATGTCAATTTTACCTCCATAAAACTTATGGAAAACATACCATAAGATTTATTTGTAGTTTAACAATCATTTTTTCCCCTAATGTTAAGGTTTTAAAGGCTAGATACTACTGAAATGCCACTAATTTTTTGCCTAAAAAGTAAAACGGTGTTCATTTTTAAATTACAGACAGACAAGAGAAACTCATAGAGCCCTTTAGGTCCTTATAACCAAAGAGTCCAAAAGATATCAATGAATCAATTTCTATTACATTTCTACTGCCCATACTTTTATGCTAAATAAACACAAATTAAGTTAACCTGGCCATGAACTAATTTTTGTGACCAAATTCACTTTTATTATCAACCTGAATTTCCTACATGTCCTGTAATAGCTTTAACTTTCCAGTGCAAATCACCAGAAGAGAGGCTACTTTTCCTCTCCTGTCTTTAGTCTACAAATCATTTTGCAGAAGAGAGAAGCAAAAAATATATATGGTGGCTTTGCTTCTTCTAATTTCCCAATGAGATAATCTGTTCCTCAGTAAACACTGCTCCCTTCTCCTAACTAAGCAGGTGCTCTTTGCCTGAAGCCAGATTAGCCAGGGCTCTCGGGAAGTTGCAGAAGTGTCTACAGTCTGGCTGGAAAAGATGTTATGTTAGTTCACTCACAAAATTATAAATCATTATCTCCTTCAACTGTCCCTCTTCCTCTACTCTTCAGAAGTCATAACAACATAAAAAATGTATACTTACCTTAACCTCAGGCTCTTTTTCACATTCTTCAATATATAAGTCATAAAGTTTTTGAAATACAGATTTTCTAAAATTTAATAAAACAAAGACAATATACAAAATAATATGAATGTTATAATTGTAAAATAAACATTACTTTTAAGTTTTCATTAATTTTTTCCCGATTTCCCCAAAATTAGGAGTGGATATGACAGCTAACATCAACTTAGAAATTTCTAATATTTGGAAAGTACCTGTAATATAACATTTCTAGCACAATGCCTAGTAAGAATGCAATAAATGGTGGCTAGCATCATATTTCAATAAATCTGTCATCAATTAAGTATTCATACCTTCCACCAGATAGGTATTTCCTTTTAGGAGGTCTCTGTCGGGCACTTTCAATGACATACTAAAAAAGAAAAGTTCATGAAAACAGCTTGCCTTTTGCTTAGTATATGAACAACTGTATTAAGTATATTTAAAATATGTGTAAGGCTTAAAAAGGCTATTCAGTCACTGAAGTCTATGATTCATATTAAATTACATCTCATAGGAAAAACTACCTAACTTCTAAATGTCTATTACAAGCAAATGAAATTTAAACTGCACTAAAATTTAGCACAATATTTCACTGCTATAAGCAAAACCATACAGTTCACAACTGTGGTTTCATAGGTCAGAAACATTCTCAATGTATGCTTTATGGCTGTTCAGAATATGCATAGCACATCCAATTGGAAGGACTGTATATATTTTTGAGCTATTTATATTTATTTAATATAGCATATAGAAAATCTGCCAAAACAGGAAAACACAATTTTAGAAATTCTATGTCCTTGTTCAAATATTTATTGCACAACATTATTATCTGAGGATTCCAAGTAACAGATGATGTAACCATCACCTGGTGTTTTTACGAATTTACAGCAAAATTATTTGTCCTAAAATATTATTAACGTACTCCCTTGACAATGACTACAAAAACATCTAAAACTGAGTTTTGTCACTTAAAAACAACATTTCAATATTTAGCTTAGTGATGTCTCACCTCTGCACGATCCAAAGCTAGTTCCAAAGCTTGTTGCTATAAAAAAGTAAATAGTGTATTTGATAATATTAGTTATTTTCACAAGATAATTTAACATACATATAGGATCTTTAATTAAGTTTAAATGTGTTTTATTTTCTAAAACAAATCTAACATATTTTCCTTTATCTCTCTGCTCCGCCCACTCCATTCTATGCTCAAAATACAGTATACACAACTAGAAGGACCCACAACTAAAAATATACAACTATGTACCGGGGGGCTTTGGGGAGAAAAAGGAAAAATAAAAATCTTTAATAATAAAAAAAAAAGATACACTAGAAAGAAAAAATATGGCAGTCCTGGGCACCCGATTATGACAACAAATTAGGTAAGAAATACCAAAATGGTTTTCTCTGGCCAGTGCTTGTGAGGTTGATACAGGGCCAAGGGCTGGATATGGTAACTACTACCATTTTATAAACTTTAATTTCCTTAATATTCTAAGAGCACCATGAGGAAAATATAATGGCCATCAAGTTTGTAATTAAAGTAAAGCAAAGATTAAACTCTCCTAATCTGGTAGGAGTCCTAAAAATTGGTGGTACTGTTACGTTGATACCTAACATCAACTTAGAATCTGTAATACGTTTCTAGGTCAGTGCCTAGCAGAAATGCAATAAATGATGGCTATCATTACCAGGTTTCAATGACTTTAAGATATCATCAATTATAAGCATGCATCAATATTTTAGGTAATACCAAGAAAGAAAAAAGTGCTGCCTCTTATAACTGTAAGATGCCACTGACTGTAGACTCATCAATTCAGTAATACTAAAATGTAAAAGAAAATGCAACTTACAATTGATGAAATATGGTATTATTACTACATGTACAATTTAAGATCTACCAGTAGATCCCTATCCTTCATCCATTCCTTAGAAACTTTAAGGCAAGGGGGAGAAATAAGAAAGTAAGTTCTTTCTTCCTCATTTGTAAAGCTTTCTGTTGTAATGATGCCTAAGAACAAAAAAAAATTAAGTTTTAAACAAAATTAAGCAAATATACCACCGATGATTTCTCTTTCTGGTTTTGTGGTTTGAGTACCACACACCTTCTATAGTATTTTTCATTCACAACGACAGTCACTTTTAATTCCATTGAGAGGCACAGAACCTTTATTTTTTATTTACAAAGACCTAAATTTTTCTTTTATTTTGTAGACTCCAGTAATTCAACCTACCAAGCTGCATGGGGTAAAAATTCGCAGCACCCACCAAAATCCCAACAGGGTAAGGGGAAGAATAAATGTTGCCAGCCTGTGGTAATCACGGAAAGGTTTAAGTGACCCTGTCACTGTAGTCCTAAGGATGGAGAACTCATATGTTTACAAAAACAGCCAGCCTTTTTAGACTGCAATAAAAAATCCACACTATCAAACATCTAAAATGTAATAAGTGAAAAAAGTCTGAAATATGCCATCATTTCAAAAGGTTCAGTTAAAATAAATTCACACCAATTTATTAAAAATCTTACAAGGAGCAGATTCCCAATGAAAATGATTCCCAGGATTCAAGATGGCGCTCTTGGGTAGAAATCATTTTCCAACACAAAAATACAACTCTGGACATATACTCTTGACAAACAGATAAGGTTCTTTTAATTATTTTGGCCATAAAATCCTAAAGTAAGTTTATATAAAAAATTATAATAAAAACAATCAAATATATAATACAGGACAGTTTTAAATAGTCTTCTCAAGTAAATATTTCATCCTCTGAAATCAAAACTTCAAAAGGTCTAAGGTGAGGTCAGAACCCCACTGCACAGCTCCACTTTTCTCTAACAGGGCAGGGGCAGACAGGCAAGATCCCAAGAGTCTTGAGAAGGAAGATAAATGTTTTCTGAGGTTTATTCAACACGGTGAGTGTTCATTTATTCTCTCACTGTCAAATGATGCTGCTTCTTTAAAACATTAGAAAGTGATTTCTTCCCTCTCTCTTTTCAGTTTTTAATGGCAAAAGTTAAATACCCAGCCCTTAGTATGTTTAGTGACTGTAGGTCAGTGAACAGAAATGTGCCATCAGAAGGCCAACACTTCTGCTGCTTAAAGTATGTTATGTGCAGTAAGCAGGTTACATTTGCTTTTAAATTAAAAAATATATATACAAATCAAGAGGATCTTTAAGACATGAGAAACCTGTGCCCCTCAAACTATTTGTATCTATACCCATCCTCCTTGACAACGATTTGGACTACGGTAAAGTAAATAGAAGTAAATGTTTTTTAATACTTCACAAAGATAAGGACAGACAGATTACCTGTGTAACCTGGATACGATAATTATTAACACTAAATTGAGAGATGAGTCCCCTATTTTGTAGATTAGATTCTGCCATGTGATTGCTAAGTAATTTCCCGGTCAGTGTAACTTTGGTAGCTTTCAAGAGTATTTCTGTATCTCTAATAAAGATATTTTTAAGGAGATGAAGGAAGAGTACATTCTAAAACACAAATATGAACATACTGAGCTGTAGCTTACCATTGTGGTATAAAAAAACGGGTCCAAAAAAAAGAGAAAACTTATGTGCGCTGATGAAGGGAGGTGAAAACCATGTCTTTAATATCAATCTTACAGTACTGTGAAAGCAAAAACAACAAAAACCTCATATTAACATAAAGCTATTAAGAGAAATGAGACTTATTAACAAGGAAAATTATTTACACCCACATATTTCTAACATGTTAAGATTCAGCAACAATAAAATTCACATACCACAATCTATGTACTCATTGTTGAGAGGTACAGTTTTAACTAGGTAGGACAAAATACCGTTTGCAAGTTAAAAATCATTATTCACTTTCTTCAAAAATATTTCACATCCAGGAGAGAAAAGAATAAATGTTTTTGAATTTCTTCTCTCCATCATCACTGCTCCTGCTCTCACCCTTCCTCTGGATCATTGTAACAACCTGCCTACTGTCCTTGGCCACTGTGCAGTCCACTTTACAAATCATACATTTCACCAGACCAGCTGATAAAAGCCTTTTAACGATGTTACCTCACATACCCCAGGCTACATCTTCCAGATGCAGCTCCAGTCGCTCCAGCCCTTCCCCTCCTCAAGCAAACTTGATACCCTTCCCAAGAACCTCATCCCTCTAACACAGGTTCTCATCCTGTCTGCAACACAGAGTAACCAGGGGAGGTTTAAAAAGTGGGATACCTGTGCCCCACCCTCCAGTGATTCTGATTAACTAGTCTGGAGTAGAGCCCAGCGATCAGCATTTTTGGAGCTTCCCAGGTGATTCAAAGGCGCTGCCAGTGTTGGAAGTCTGCGGCTGCCATCCTCTCTGCCTCCCACAGTGGGAGTGCTCTGAGACCGATGCTAAACAAAGCTTATTTTTAATCTTACTCTTTACCTAATTCACTGTAACCCGTGTGTCTAGACACAGTTGAGCTAAAGGCACATCTTCAAGCGACAGAAAACAGTATGTTTAAAGTAAAATGGTTTTGGCTTGTTTTTGGTGAACCCAAAACTTAGGTTTTGCCGTAAAGGTTTAAAAAAAAGGAAGAAAACAGGGGCGAAAAAAAACCACCAAAAAATGACAGGCACCACAGAACTTCCAGGAATAATCATTTAAAAAATGAGTAAAATATTAATCTTACCCTCGAAGAGCTCATAGGAGATTTAAGATGAATTTAAGTTAAAGAGAAAATTTTCTGACCACTGAATCAAAGATGAAGATACACTAAGTACATGTAAAATGTGATGACTTTAAAATCAGATCTCTCGTCAACAAATTGGGGTGGATGGGGGAGAGGAAGGCTTAGTGACTTTAAATTATTTAAACACTACAGACCAAAACCAACAACTACGTACCACTTACAAACCAACCATTCTGACTGTATACAGATTTTACTAGAGTCCTGTGAGAAAACCACTGTAATCATCGTCGTCTCCATTTTACAGAATGAGGCACTCAGAACGAGCAACCTTCCTAAGACCACACAACTAGACCAGAATTGACCTGTTTTTAATCTTAGATTCTTTGTAGTAAACCTTAGAATCTTCAGACCACTCAATCCAGCATCCATTTTTAGATTTTCAAAAGCAAAGCATGTAAAATAAAAGACTCGATTCTGCTCGGACTGATATATTTTTTTCTGAATTTTGACCTAACTTTACATCACGGTGGTCAACATTCGTACAGAGTACTCAATCCAACTTCGAAAATCTCGGGGGCCACTTCCCATGTTGAGTCCTACCAGCAACTTGAAAGTACTGGACTCGAGAGAAAGCAGCCCCCTCCGGCGCGGAGGTTGCGGGAAATGGCTTCCAGGGGCAGCTCTTCACCAAGTTCGTTTCTGAACACCCAGTAAACACGGCAAGCACCAGTACTGATCCAACTCAAACGTAGCAATCGAGTCTAGTGATTTCCCTGATCGACCTGAATCTCTTCCAGCTGCTCGAAGCTGCTTTGGTAACAACTTACGTTTTACCTGCCAAACGCCGCAACGCCACAGCTGAGCCAACAGCCTTTATTCAAAACGGACAAGAAACCCGCCCCCCAAAGCGTTACGACCAATTCTTCCGCGTTTCTGGATATACCTGTTAACTGGAACCCAAAAGTCAAAACTAAAATGAAAAGCGTGGCTTGGCAGCACGGCGAGAGGGAACGGAGGCGACCGCAGTGAGGGCCACTCGCTCGGCCCGCCGCGTCTCCCAGGACAGCGTCCTCCTGCCGCGGGGCTCCGGGAAGCGCCGAAAAGCCACTCGGGAAGCCGCTCGCTCACCTCTGACCCCGTGCGGATCTCGCGGGCCTGCCACGCCCCCCCGCCACCGCCCACCTGTGCGTGCCGCCGCAGCCTCAGACCGAACGCGACGTGCCGGGCTCGGCCCCGCGCTGCCGGCTGCGCGCCCGCCGGCCGCTCGCTCCGCACGCCCCCTCCCCGGCGAGGCGCCGCAGGCCGGCCCAACGTCTGTTCCGGTGCCCGCCTCCCGGCTGGCGCGCTGGGCGGGGCGGGCGGGCGGAAGAGGCGGAGCTGAGGAGCTCGGGCCGCGCCCGGGAGGCTCATGCAGGTGGTTCCGCCGGGGATGAGTCCCCGCGAGGCCCAGGTGCGGCAGAGAGCAGTGCCACGAGCCCTTCGCTGGCCTGGCGTCCAGGTCCGTAAAATGTTAAGTAGGCCGTGGCTGTTATTTGGGGGTTTGGGTGCCCTGGCGAATTTCTAGAGTGAAGGAAACTTCCAACTGGTTTACCTTGTTGCCCAGCCCATGGGGACAGAAAGAGAATGACCGCCTTCTTACCTTGACTAGTCCAAGCCGTGCAGCCTTTAATAGTATAACAGGTGCCAATGAATATAATGCTAAAAAAAAAACAAAACCTCGCTGACAAGTTTAAAAATTCAGAAAATAAATGACCAGCACACATCGCAATATATAATTGTAATTCTACACCTTTAAACGACTTCGGTTGTTGGGTTATACAATTCTTTTTATTATTCCTGAGGTATAATTCACAGGACATTGTGAAGTGTACAATTCAGTAGCATTTAGTACATTCACTATGTTGTGCAACCACCAATTCTATATAGTTCAGAAACATTTTCATCACCCCCATTAAGCAGTTACTCTCCATTCTTCCCTCTCCCAGACCCTAGCAGACACCAATTGCTTTCAGACTTTATGGATTCACCTAATCTGGATATTTCACATAAATGGAAAGTGACCTCTTTGTGTCTATCTTCTTTAATTTAGCATCATGTTTCAGGTTCATCCACCTTGTAGCAGGTAGCAGTACTTATTCCTTTTTAGGGCTAATATTCCGTTCCGCTGTATGTATATACCACAATTTTATCCACTGATGAACGTTTGGGTTGTTTACACCTTTGGGCTATTTATTGTGAATAGTGCTGCTATGAAGATTTGTGTGGAAGTATTTATGTGAGTCCCTGTTTTCAATTCTGTTAGGTGAATACTATTCAAGAAAACCAGAGCCAGACAGGAGTTCACGGAGTAAGAACAGATTTTATTCAGGAACTATTGCTATAGGGGAAAAGAGATCTCAGTATAGAACTGGGCTCAATTCCAAATACAGCATGAACAAGTAGGAATGTATAGCCAAGGAGCAGGGTTGAGGTCAGTGGATGGAAATTTCTTAAAAGGAAATATCAAGGGTTGAAGGCGGGAATTCTGGCTAAACTGACTTGAGAGGATTCTGACTGAAGACAGATCAGGGTGATCAGATACCATGGGTGGGGGCTGAAGAATTCGATCAGATATTGAGGGTGATCAGGTATCCAGGTGAGGCTTCTCTCTAAACTGACTTAGCAGGATTCTTGCCACAATTGGTTGATATAAGTCCCACAGGTGGATGCTAAGGTAGAGGCCTAAAGGGTTTAGAGGAGCCTGACTAAAGTTTAGTCAAGGAGAGAGTCATTGTCAATACCTAGGAGTGGAATTGCTGGGTCATATGGTAATTCTGTGCTTGGATATTTGAGGAATTGATAAACTGCTTTCCACAGTGGCTGAGACATTTTACATTCTAATAGCAATGTGTGGTGTTTGCAATTTCTCCACATCCTCAATAACACTTGTTTTTTTTGTTATTGCCATCCTGGTAGGTATGAAATGGTATCTCATTGTGGTTTTGATTTTCGTTTCCCTAGTGGCTAGTGATGTTGCACATCTTTTCGTGTCCTTGTCAGCCATGTGTATAGCTTCTTTGGAGAAATGTCTATTCAAGTCCTTTGCCCATTTTTTAATTGGGTTGTTTGTTGTTTAAGTTATGAATTCTTTAAATATTCTGGATACTAGACCCTTATCAGATATATGATTTGCAAATATTTTCTCACATTCTGTAGGTTGTCTTTTCACTTTCTTGCTAATGTCCTTTGATGCATCAACTTTTAAATTTTTGATGAAGTCTAATTTATCTATTGTTTCCTCATGTGGCTTGTGCTTTTGATGTCATACTTAAGAATCCATTGCCAAATGCAAGTTCGTAAGGATGGTCAAAAACCAAACTCTGCACACTAAGTAAAAAAATGCAGAAAGATGAGTTTATTGCAGGGCTTTTGACCTGCAAGCTGGGAAACTCAGGAGCAATGCTTTTCGTTGCTCACAGACTAAAGGGTTTTTATGGGGTAAATGTGGAGGTTATTTGACTTTTTTCAGCTGATTGGTTGCCTAGTTGTCTTCTTCCTTGTTTGTGTCAAGGTAGCTGAGTCAGGGGAACAAGGAAGTCCAAAGATGGCATGAACAGACCTGACATTTGGGGATTGGCTGGCATCCTGTGCTAATTTCTGAGAAGAGCTGTCAGTTCCTGCAATTTATGTTAGGTAAGGCTGTTTCATTTTTCTTTAATGTGCCTGCATTGTCCACTTCTATTTTGGCTCCAACATAAATGACTCTGCTTTAGTTTGGGTTTTACCGTGTTCACCCCTATGTTTCCTTCTAAGAATTTTGTGGTTTTAGCTCTTATATTTTCCATTGATCCATTTCAGTTAATTTTTGTATATGCCGTGTGGTAGGGGTTCCGTTTCATTCTTTTGCATGTTGTCCCAGAACCATTTGTTCAAATTATTCTTACCCCTAATGAATGATCTTCACCTCCCTGTCAAAAATCAGTTTGCCGTAGATATATAGATTTGTTTCTGGACTATTAATTCTATTCCATTGGTCTATATGTCTATCCTACGCCAGTACCACATTGTTTTGATTACTGTAGCTTTGTAGGAACTTTTGAAATTGGAAGGTGTGAATCCTCCAGTTTTGTTCTTTTCCAATATTGCTTTGGCTATTCAGGCCCCCTTGTAATTTTATATGAATTTGAGGAATAGCTTTTCTATTTTTGAAAAAAAGGCCACTGGGATTTTGATAGGGATTGCATTGAATCAGTAAATCACTTTGACAAGTATTGGTATCTTAAAAAATTAAGTTCTCCAATCCATCAACATGGTATCTTTCCATGTATATAGGTCTTCTTCAATTTCTTTCAGCAATGTTTTGTAGTTTTCAGTGTACAAGTCTTTCATCTCCTTAGTTAAATTCATTCCTGGGTATTTCATCTTTTTGAATGCTGTCTTAGTCTGCTTGGGCTGCAATAAGAAAATACCACAGACTGGGTAACTTAAACAACAGAAATGTCTGTCTTACAGTTCTGGAGGCTGGGAAGTCCAAGATCAAGGTGCTGGCTGATTCAGTTTCTGGTGAGAGTTGTCTTCCTGGCCGGTAGACAGCTGCCTTTTCACTGTGTCCTCACGTAGTACGGGAGTGAGAGGGCAGGAGGGAGAGAGAGACTAAGCTCAGATGTCTCTTCTTATGAGGATATTAATCCTATTGGATTAGGGCCCCACCTTTATGACCTATTTAATTACCTCCTTATAGGCCCTGTCTCCAAAAACAATCACATTGGGTGTTAGGGCTTCAACATACAAATTTTGAGGGGACACAATTCAGTCCAAAGCAAATGCTATTACAAATGGAATTTTAACTTAATTTCTTTTCAGATTATTCTTTGTTGGTATATAAAAAACCATCTCTTTTTTTAGTGTTGAACTCATACTCTGCAAATTTGACCAATTTGTTTATTAGCTCTAATAGTTGTGTGTGCGTGTGTTCTTTAGGGTTTCTATATATAGGATCATATTATCTGTTAATTGAGATAGTTTTACTTCTTCCTTACAATTTGGATGCTTTTTATTTCTTTTTCTTGCCTAATTGCTCTGGCTAGAGTCATCTCTTTGTTTTAAGGAATTGGCTCATGCAGTTGTGGAGGCTGGCAAGTTTGAAATCCACATGGCAGGCTGAAAACTCAGGCAGGAGTTGATGCTGTAGTCTTGAGACAGAATTTCTTTTTCTCTGAGAAACTTATTTTTGCTCTTAAGGCCTTCACCTGATTGAAAAAGGCCTACTCATGTTATTAAGAGTAATCTCCTTAAATTTAACCGGTCACAGGTGAAAAACACATCTACAAAATACCTTCACAACAATACCTAGATTAGTGTTTGATTAGATAAATGGGCACTGTAGCCTAGCCACTATAGCACTAAAGCCAACCATCATACCCAGTGTGATAGATGGTATCATTAGTTCACAATTTTTAAAATAAAATTTCCCACTCTTCTCATGGCTTCAGTTTGGGTGGAGTATACTTTCCCACTCTAGTGACTTTGCATTTTGCCATATGACTTGCTTTGGGCAATGGAATGTGAGCAGGTGTAACATAGTCCACTAGCTGGGAAACTAGATGGGGTCTTGGAGAGAAGGGGGAGACATGTATATGCTGAATCCTTTGGCTTTGTGTGCCTGTGTGTGTGTTTGTGTGTGTGTGTTTCTGTAGGCAATGATATAGTATCCAGTTTGCAGGGGCTCCTACTGGCAAAACAAGGGATAATTGAATACCAAGGACAAGCAAAAAGATTTTTGACTGCAATGGATATGTTAAAAATACGTGAATTCTTAATAAAGCTTAAAAAACTCACTGGTCACATTGAAGATTGCTAGGACACCAACTTGTTATTCTGAAATTGGTAAATAAAGGTTAAAAAAATCAAAATTGTCCTGCTTTTCCTACACAAACTGAAATTTGCAGTAACCAAATTATCAATGAGGGAAAACTTTTTATAGGGAAAGTTCAGTGAAGAAATAAAGAAGGATGATAGAATATCACCATTTTGCAACCCATAAGAAAATAATGCTTCTAGGAAATAATCTGTCTAGTTCCACATGTAAGGAGCTTGAAAGTCACTTCATCCTAACAACAAGTAAAAAGCTGAAAAATCAACAACTCTTCTTAGATCCATAAGAGAAGGGGGATCACAGGGCAAACTGCTGCCCCTAAAATAGAGAGACTGACAAGTGAACATAGAATCACAACTTAATGGAGCAGCAGTCTCCGTGGGAACCAGTGCTGGGGCTAGGAAACCTGAACTGTAACTGATGCATTGCTGGAGATTCAGTGTGGACAACTCTGTGAGTTAAAAATTCCAGGGGGACCCAGTCATAAGGTAGTCCCCACACTTTTGTAGGTTTTACCTTTAGGAGGTCTATCAGATTCTCATAGTAAATACTGGAGAAAAATCCCCTTGTGCTTCAGGCAGGAGGAGGGGAAAAGGAACCATTTTAAAATACACCAGAACACTCTTGTTCTTTCTAACAAGGCCTGCCATCAGTGGAAACTAGTTAAGCAGAGCCTAATCTGCTGGAGTTCTATCAAAGCCCACCTGCCCTGGGGGAAAAGAAATATAGTTGGCTGTCCGTATCCACAGGTTTTTCGTTCCATCCCAGGTTGGTTGAATCTATAGGTGCAAAACTCATGAATGTGGAGGCCTGAGTGTGTTCGTTGTACTGTGCCTTTTTACTATAAGGGACTTGAGCATCTACTGATTTTGGAATCTGCACGGGTTCCTGGAACCAATACCCTGCATGCAGATACAAAGTGACAGCTGTACCCACCTCTGGCCCATTCTAGCCATCCTGTCCCACCAATGGGTGGGGGAGTCTGAGAAGCACTTGTTAAGTTCACAGTTCAGAGACACAGGCTCACTAAAAGACTGAGACCTAATCATAGGACAATGGAACACTCACCTCCAAACCCTACCACCACATAACTGAAGGCCCATTTACAGCAGTTCTTTTTACCCAGTACATCATGTCTGACTATCAAGAAGAAATGACAAGGCATACTAAAAGGCTACAAATACAGTTTGAAGAGACAGAGCAAGCATCAGAACTAGACATGGCAAGGATGTTGGAATTATCAGACTGGCAGTTTAAAACTATGATTACTATGGATCTAATGGATGAAGTAGATAGCATGCAAGAACAGATGGGCAATGTAAACAGAAAGATGAAAATCCTAAGAAAGAACCAAAAGGAAATGATGGAGTTAAAAAACACCATAACAGAAATGAAGAATGCCTTTGATGGACCTCTTAGTAGACTGGACACAGCTGAGGAAATAATCACTAATGGTTGGGAAATAACTATTAGGTAGAAAATTGAAAGAGAACTTTATAAGGAATGGATAAGGAGGACAACACCTGATCATTCTTAACAATACTGGGCCAGCCCCAGTGGCCTAGTGGTTAAGTTCAGCATGCCTGGCTTCAGCATCCTGGGTTCAGTTCCCTGGCATGCATCTACACCATTCATCTATCAGTGGCCATGCTATGGCAGCAGCTCACATACAAAAAGAGGAAGGTAGGCAACATATGTTAGCTCTGGGTGAATCTTCCTCAGCAAAAAACCAAAACAGAACAACTTAACAATACTAAAAGTGAGATGATCAGTATTTTTGCCTCCTGATGTGATGTACTTTGTATTTTTACTATTTACGAAATATTTTCTTTTTTTTTTTAGGGAGATTAGCCCTGAGCTAACATCTGCTGCAAATCCTCCTCTTTTTTGCTGAGGAAGACTGGCCCTGAGCTAACATCTGTGCCCATCTTCCTCTACTTTATATGTGGGATGCCTGTCACAGCATGGCTTGCCAAGCGGTGTGTAGGTCTGCACCTGGGATCCGAACTGACAAACCCTGGGCCGCCAAAGTGGAACATGTGAACTTAACCACTGTGCTGGCCTCATGAAATATTTTCACAAAAACAGAAATTGAATCTGAATCTAATAAAGCCTCAAGGTATAACTACCAGTTTACTTGAAAAAAGAGGCACAGCATAACATAAGTGATGCCATGATAATACAATCCACCCCATATATAATGTGGTAAATGCTGGAGGAAGATTGAATGTGAACTGGCTGCATGATAGTAAGGAATTACTGTTAACTGTTAAGGGCTGAATTGTGTCCCCCTAAAAATTCATATGTTGATTCTCTAGACCCCAGTACCTCAGAATGTGACTGTATTTGGAGATAGGACCTTTAAAAAGGTGATGAAGTTAAATGAGGCTGTTAAGGTGGGTGCTTTTCCAGTATGACTGGTATCCTTGCAAGAAGAGACTAAGACACATGGAGAGACCCCAGGCACGTGAGCACATAGAGAAAAGACCATGTGAGGACACGGCGAGAAGGTGGCCATTTGTAAGCCAAGGATTGAAACCTCAGAGGAAACCAACCCTGCTCTCACCTTGATCTTGGATTTCCAGCTTCCAGAACTCTGAGAAAATAAATTTCTGTTGTTTAAACCACCCATTCTGTGGCATTTCTTATGGGAAACTTAGCAAACTAACACAATAACATTAGGTGGAATAGTGATCTTTTGGTTATGAGAATAAGACAATTGGACCTTATGTGTTAGGTGTACAAAATATAGCATTTACAGGTGAAATTATGAATTTGGGGATCTGCCTTAAAATAGTTAAGATAAAAAAATTAAGGGGCCGGCTCCATGGCGGAGTGGTTAAGTTTGCGCGTTCCGCTGCAGTGGCCCAGGGTTCGGATCCTGGGTGCGGACATGGCACCGGTCGTCAGGCCACGTTGAGGTGGCGTCCTACATCCCACAACTAGAAGAACCTGCAACTAAGATATACAACTATGTACAGGAGGGGTTGGGGAGATAAAGCAGAAAAAAAGAAACAAAACAAAACAAAACAAAAAATTAGGATATGGTAGATGAAATAAGAATGGTAAATTATTGGTTATTATTGAAACTGAGTAGGAGGTATTAGTGATTCATTATATCTCCATTTTTTGATATGTTTGAAGATGTCCAAAATAAAATTAAATTAAACATACACACATGTGCATGCACACATATACACACAACATGCCAGTATATGCCAAATGTAAATATAGTTTATCTCAGGATTGGGACTCAAACTCATCCACTCTCATGGATTTAGCTACTGCACATATGCTGAGGACTCTTGAGTCTAGTTCTACACATTTCTGGTAACTCAGCCTTTTCACTTGATGTACCAAAGGCCTTCAAATATAAAGTGTCCAAAATCAATTTATCATCTTTTTCCTCAGATTTTCTATATTCTCCCTGCTGGTGGTTGTCAACTTCCCACAGACTAGAGCCTGGCTTAGAGGTCTCTTCTCTTAGGCCCCACATCCCACTGGTCCTCAAGTCCTTGGAGTTTCATTTCTAGATCCTTCACAGGTCTGGCCTCTCCTCTCCTATGGGGTCACTTCCACAGCTCTCGCTCCAGGTTGCTGTATTCTTACCTGGGCAGCTACAGGTACCTGCTACCTTTAGTCCCTGTTTCCTCTCTCACCTGGTATCTCTCACTTCTACTTTTCCTCAGATTGTTGCTGAAGTAGGCTTTCTTTTCTCATAACTTTTTAAGAAAGTGGACAGATAATACATGAACATGAAACAGTGCAAAAGTATATAGCAATAAAAAAGTAAGTCTATCACTGTAGCACTATTCATAAATAGCACGTTATGTTATAATAGCACAAATCTACAAGGAAACAAATTTCCATCAAAAGGTAACTTGAATAAACCATGATAAGGCTGCATAATACAGTAATCTGTGGCCATAAAAAGGAGTGAGGAATATCTCGGTCTGTAGTATATATTGTTATGTGAAAAAAGCCTTACACCTGTACTGAGCCCTGGTTCCCTGTAGTGGGAAAGTAGAGCACAACCTGGCATAATAGTGTTCATGACTACCAGATTATCGTTGTTTCTAGGCATTTCAGTGGACAAAGGTAGGAAATAAATATAGGTATAAATAAAAATAATATATGAATATATATGATAACATACATCATGAACTTATATGGACATTCCAATTCAAATTCAGTACTATAGGGTTTTTATTTAACCTCTTGATCTTATGTCTGTAAGGCCTTTCTCCCACACTGAAAATGCTGGTTCCCAGCTGCACCAAAATAATGACTCATTGCTTTATCCCACATAACATTTGCAACCGTCTCAGAATAACACCACCAATGCTACCATCAATAATATGTTCACTGAAATGTTTAAAGATGTTTTGGAGATTTTTTTGTCCTTAGAGTATGTACTACTGGAAATGCATATATAAATTATGTGTTTTTTAAGTCATTAGAATAGTTTTTTTCTGATTGGTTATGTCAACAACTTGATTATAGAGATATTTCTTTTTAGCAATTGATTTTTTTATTATTTATTTTTATAAGTATGTAAAATAATTGTATAGTTACAAATCAAGTCTACAAAACAAAGTTAAACTTAGAAATTCTACCTTCTATTTCAGTTCCCTCATCCTGTTCCTCCCTCCCTCGATTGGTAAGTATTATATCTTAGTTTTTTGGTTTATTCTGTTTTTTATATATAGTATACAATATAATATGTGTAGATATAGATAAATATTTGTACCTCTTGTTACCAATACTAATGGAAACTGGAAAGTAAAGAGATAAAACTGAGCATTTATCCTGTTTTTGTAATTCACTGTACCTCATCATGAGTGGAACTTTCTTTCTTTTTTTTTGTTGCTGAGGAAGATTCACCCCAAGCTAACATCTGCTGCCAATCCTCCTCTTTTTTTGCTTGAGGAAGATTTGCCCTGAGCTAACATCTGTGCCAGTCCCTCTCTATTTTTTTGTGTGTGGGATACCTCCACAGCATGGCTGGTGAATGGAGTAAGACCACACCTGGGATCCGAACCCATAAACCTGGGCCACCAAAACGGAGTACACAGAACTTTAACTGCTCGGGCATGGGGCTGGGCCTGAAAGTTTCTTTTTAAAGAAGAGTAAAGGCTAATAAATGCAGAAAGATGAATAGAATCAGGATTTCACCGTTATGAAACTCCAAATGAAATAATGAATCTAGGCATTGATTGGTTGCTAACATCATGTAAAGAAAAATAACCAGATATTACATTCCTTCTGACAGATGTACACAGAATTACGTAGGAAGGAGTCTTGCAAAAAAGCCAAAAGTCCAGTTATGCCTCTATATCTAACTAATTACTTACAAAGAATAAAGAAGACAAAGGAACATGTTAAATGACATAATAGAGATGCAGTCAGCAAGATCCAGAATATAGGAGATTCTACAGGACACGTAACAGTGTTTCCTCACAAATATATCATAAGGAAAAAACAGAAGGGAGGGAGAGCTTACATATTAAAAGAAATTGTTGAAAAAAAGCTATAAAAATTTGAGACAATATAGGAAATTTGAACATTGATTACATATCCAATAATATTAAGGAATTATTGCTATTTTTTAGATGTGAAAATGGTACCATGGCTTGTTTTTTTAAAAGAATCTTTATTCTTTAAAGATATATCCTCAAAGGATACATACTGAAATGTTCATAGATGAAATTATATGTTTCAGATTTGCTTTGAAATAATACATAGGGACAGTAGTGGGGGAAATGGGTATGGGTTTAGGTGAATCAACATTAACCATGAATTGATCATTGTTGAAGCTGGTGGATGGAAAGCCAATATTCTCTTTTTTTTCTGCTTTTGTACATGTTTGAAATTTTTTATAATAAAATTTATTATGGTCCCACCTCAGATAACTGACTTCTCTCCCTAGGGTCAACTACTGTTAACAAGATGTTTATTTAACTTTCCATTAATTTTCTATGCATATACAAGCCTTTGTGTATGTGTAGGCATGCTTGTGGATATATGCTCTTTTGCTTTCACATGAATGGAAAAAGAGCATACCTGTCTATGCTGTTGCCCCTTCTTGACAATACATTTTGGAACTCTTTCCATATTTACATGTACAGATCTACCCCATCCTTCTAACATATGCACTCATTCTGTTGGATGACTGTACCATAATTTCTTTAAGCCAGGCTTCTATTGTGGACATTTACATAGTTCTTCATGTTTTGCTATTACAAACAATAGTGTAATGAATAGCTTTATATATAAATTCTTGTTCCCATGTAAGAATTTATCATCTGTAGAATAAATTGTTAGTAGAAATAGTAGAATTGCTGCATCAAAGGATAGATGCATTTTAAATTTCATTAGATCAGAGTATTGCAGAATATTACTTTAAGAATTTGCATCCACAAACGCTTCCAAGAGTGTCTGTTTCTCGCCTCTATCACCAAAACTGTGTATTATTAAACTCTTTGATCTTGCCAGTCCATGTGAAAGCATGATCTTGTTAGATTTCATATTTCTTTAATTATGAGTGAAGGTGAACATCTTTTCGTACGTTTATAACTTCCTTCCCTCCTCCCCCCACGTTGCCTTGCATGTTTCTGCTCAAGCGTCATAGCTAGAAAGAATCGCTAACCCTTCCTCCCTACTATTCTATGCCTGATTCAGTGCTGCAGCTCTAGGCTCCTTGGCTTCCTATGCCTCCTTCTATCAGCACTTACACTGGAATGTAACTATCTTTCTCCCCTGCTAGATCTGGAACACTTTAATTTTAAAACTATATTTCTTAACTCTGTTTCCTGCATCTAACAGAGTATTTGGCACGTGGAAGCTGCCTAATAAAACATGAATTAATAAAAGGTTGATAGTGTACCTCATACCACAAACCTCCAAATCATCACAATTGGAGCAATACTCATTTATCTTTTACTTTAGTTAACTCATTTAACTCTCATAAGAACCATACAAGGGAAGTATCATTTTTATCTCTATTCTACAGATAGAAATCTGAGGCTGCTGCATGGCAGAGCAGGGTTTTGAATCCAGAGTGTTTGGCTCTGGAGATAATGATCTTAATTACTAAAGTTATGCTGCTACTCATAGAAAAATGTTTATTGAGCATAATTCTCAATGCTTGATCTGTATCCTTTCATTTCATCCTCACAACTCTGTGAGTTGTTAAACAATATCTAATGGTGACAGACTCTCTTCTTGGCCCAATGTTCGTCAGGCTCCTCTTACCCCTCTTCTCGACTAGCTCTCGGCCTTGCACACCCCCCACCCCCACCAACTCCTTCTCCCCTTGCTGTCCTTGTATGGCACAGTTTTAGCAAGAATGTTGCTCAATCAGTTTAGAGAGAATCCCCCACCCTTGATGTCTGAGGACCCTGGCCTGCCTTCAGCAAGAATCCTCTTAAGTCAGTTTAACAAGAATCTCCCTATCTTTGATGTTTTATCTTAGTAATTTTCTACCCACTGACAAGCCACTCTCACCACACCCAGCCTGCTCCTTGGCTATAAATCCCTACTTTTCCTTGTCGTATTTGGTGTTGAGCCCCATCAGTCTCCACTATTGTGAGAGTCTTGACACCCAAGCCTATTGCTATAGTCCCAAATATAGTCTTACAGTTTTAAGGTGTCAGAATAATTTTTTTTTTAACGACAGTTACTGAGCATGTGCCATGCATTGTTCTAAGGGCTTTACGTTTAACATTCACAACAATCCTATGGGGGAAGTTCTCTGATTAATCCCAATTTGCAAATGAAGAAGATGAGATTTTAAAGAGTTTAAGTAAATTGCCCCAGATCACACAGCTGAGAGACTCAGAAGGCTTTGAGTTTCTGCATCACACTTTCTACAAAATGTTCTTTCTCTTCTTACAGTCACTAGCAGTGGTGGCACTGCAGACCTGCCCAAATCTGGATATGTTTGGCATTTGTCATGTAAGTTACTCATCAAGGGTCTCACAGTCCTTCCCTGATTGCATTCAGGCCTGTTTGTCCAGCGGTACTCCCTCCCCGGGCCCCCCCCCCCCCCCCCCCCCCCCCAACCCCTGCCATATTAGTGTGTCCTCGATTTTAGAATTGAAGGCTTAACTGCCTGGCTCTGCTCTGAGTGGAAATTATTTTCTTGAGTGTCGCCTTCTCTCTCCTTCCCAAATGCTTGGCTCTCTGTGCCCTGCTGTTTCTGTCACAGCTTCTTTTCTGGCTCAGGCTGCTCCTCACAGGATTGGGGGAGAGGGGATGGTGAGTGCAGGGAGAGGATGGTTGCAGCAGTATTCAAGGAGGACCTGCCTGTTTAAGGACCTGGCTTAAGGATAGCTGGCTTGTCGGGTGTGCTGGTTGATGAGGATTTTTAGGCTGCTTAATTTTAAAATGGCTTATGATGAGGATTTTTAGGCTGGTTAGTTTTAAAACTACAGATGAGATTCAGGCTCCAAGGAGTGGAATTTGTTTGCCCCTTTGTTGGGAAACATTTACATTTCTAAGGGAAACCTCTATCTGTGAAGATGCCTCCCTCTCTGTGCCAGGAAGAAGGGGGGATGGTCTTATCTCTAGAAGCTCTTAATGGGGAAGGCAAGAACTTAAGTTGGTTGCTGTCTGGCAATCTCATGTAACTGGTTTAGGGTGGTGGCGTCTAACCTTTCTAACCTTTGCTTAATCCGATTTGATTCTTGTCTAAAAGTCATGGGATCACCCAATGACCAGACCCCACCTGCACTGATACCATTTTAACTTTTTTTTCATGTTCTTTCCTTTGTCTTGTAAAGAGATGAATCATATACCTATGCCTTAAATTTAGCCCTAACCCTCAACTCGGGGCAGCAGCAGGAGCTCTGACTGTCCGTGGGTCCTGTCCCCACACACCAGCTCTGCCTGCCCGTGGGTCCTGTCCCCATGCCAGCGGGGGCAGCAGAAGCAGCGGCAGCAGAAGCTCTCACTGCCCATGGGTCCTGTCCCCATGCTATTCCACACTATTCTCTAAATAAAAGAGCACTACTGCCAGATCTTGAGAGTCTAAGAAATCTTTCTTTCGACTCCTCGGCTCACCGACCCCGCATCACTGGTCACAACGGTGGCAACAGGAAGGCCTGACAGGCAGGACCTCCTTCTCTTGCCTGTCTCCCCCTCACTTAGCTGCTTTCCATACTTCCAAAACTCGGATCATGTCATATCCCCACTGTTAAACTTTTTCATTGAGGCCTCAGTGTTCATAAAATAAAGTCTGCCTCCTTAACATGATATTAGGGCCCTACACAGCCTGATTCCACCCATGTTTCCAGATAGAGTATTCCACAACAACTTCTTTTACACACTGGTGTCTTCTTAGCTGTACTGCCCTATCTCGTTGTGAACTTTCATTTCCCTTTCTCTCTCTCTCTTTTTTACTAATGATGTTACCTTACTTGGCATTTTCCTCCTAAATAACTTTGCCTGCTGAATCTTACACCACCTTCGAGGCCACATAAATGTTATCACTTCTGAGACACTTTCTGGGATTCCCTAGTTGGAATTAGTTTTTCTCATCTCTGATGTCCCCAAATGCTTTATTTTCACCAAAAAAGCCTTAAAATTCCTCTTAGCTTGGCTAAACTTTACATAGGCTTCTTCCTGATTCTAGGCCTCTGACTTTTCTTTTCTTAGAGAATATACTTTGGAAAACATGTAATTGTAAATTCTTTCTCTGCCCCTTTGAGATGTACATTTTTAAAAAAGCCTCCAACCAGTTTTTACAACCCAGGACTCAAGGACCTGGGAGCCATCCCTTTGAAATGTAATCATCAGGGAAGATATGCCTCTATTTCCCAATGTCTGCTGGGAGAGTAGGAGTCTAACTTCTGTTTATGCCTAGCTCCAAGTTGTAAAATTACCCCCTGTCATGAAGATAAGAGAAAGTTTCATTTTCCTTTGGATAATGCCATTTAGCACAGATGGCCTACAACCCCCTCACCCAAGCTCTTAAAACCTTTCCGGCTAAACTGTACATCAAAGGACACAATCAAGAGAGTGCAAAGGCAACCCACAGAATGGGAGAAAATGTTTGCAAATCATATATCTGATAAGGAGTTAATATCGAGAATATACAGAGAACTCGTACAACTCAACAACAATAACAAAACGATTTGATTGAAAAATGGGCAGAGGAAGAGCTTTGGGGTTGGTGAATGCATCCATATGCCTGGTGGGTGGAGCACCTCAGTTCCGTGGGGACAGAAGCTCCTGGGACCCTCCTTGACCTCTCCGTATATATCACTTCATCTGGCTGTTCATCTGTATCCTTTATAATAAGCTGGTAAATGATTTTTCTGGTGATTCCTATAAACTTATTCTTCTGGATGATCATTTGTGTCATTTTAACAAGAAAGAGGTTATGTTAAGAGCATTTGAATGGTAACGTGTTTAAGGGATTTTTTTGAAACATAAGAGAATGCTATTTAGAAAGAATGAGAAAATAAAATGAAGCTGATGGCAAGACCAGTGCCTGAGATGAGTTTGCTATAGTTTCTCAAGTTGCCTTGAAAGATATCTATAATTTCTTTCTGCTTTTATAAAAAATGGAAGTCAAGAGGCCAGCCCAGTGGCGCAGTGGTTAAGTTCTCACGTTCTGCTTCGGCTGCCCAGGGTTTGCCGGTTTGGATCCTGGGTGTGGACAAGGCACTGCTCAGCAAGCCATGCTGTGGTAGGCGTCCCACATATAAAGTTGAGGAAGATTGACACGGATATTAGTTCAGGGCCAGTCTTCCTCAGCAAAAAGAGGAGGATTGGCAGCAGATGTTAGCTCAGGGCTAATCTTCCTCAAAAAAAAAGACGTAAAACTAGAAGAATATATAGTATGTGATAAATTGATGTATTGTTTGTTACATGAGAAAGTGGACTTTTCTCTCCTGTGTATTTAACTGTTTTGGCTTTGAACCTTTATACTTCAGTCAGTGTGATATCAAAGGAAGACTGTCTTAAGTTTTATTGAAGACTCAGCTATGTTTTCTTTTCCATTGACTGCACCAGAACTAAATATCCTGTCAGAGAAAATTCATTGCTTGCTGCCATTCTAAGTACCCACTGCCCATAGGCATAATTACCCATCATTCCTGAAGGGATTTGTAATTTATTTGGAAGACCTGCAAATGAGATTGATCCAGTAACACACCTAAGAAAAAGAAGCTGTAAAAAACACTGGGAACAAATATGCTTCAGTCACCTCCCTTAGCATCCACTGTAGCTAGCTCCATAACAGAAAACAAATAAAAATATTTTATGACAAGTGGTAACATTTCTGACTGAATGATGGTAGACTTTTTAGCTGTACCCTTGAGAGGGAATAGATGTGTGTGACATATGTGCAGTTACTCAGTTTTCACTGTGTATGTGTGTAATCTTGAGCAGCTCATATCTTAATATGTTTTAAAGTTTTACATGATGTCATCAAGCCTCTATGTGTTGTACACCAACAGAGCCAGCAAACACATGTTGTAAATATTGCTGTGATCTCTAATAACCAGCTACACGTTGGGTAAATGCATTTAAGTTTAGAAATATCAAATTATTGGGCCATTTGCTATATTTCTGATGTGGAAGGCTTGGAGAATCTATAAATACTCTAAACTCATTTTCTATGGAAAAGTTTTACTCATTGCTGAATTATTACTTGGCCTCCGAAAATCATCATCATCATTTGGCTCTCTTGAAGACATAATTTACCTCATGTGGACAAGCATATTCCCCTGAAGAGGGAGTAGTTTTACTAGCCAGCACCTCATAGGATCAGAAATACTTTAAATTGTTTCTTTAGTGCTGATAGCTTCTTTCAGTTGATGAGAGCACTATTTATCTTATGCAAATACCAATCCAATGAAATAATATGATGTTTATATTCACAGCAATTCTGTTATAGCTTCAATTTCTGTTCTGCAACTCATAAATTGCAATAAGAAACTATAGGAAAAAATGGGCAGAGGACATGAATAGACATTTCTCCAAAGATGTACAAATGGCCAATAAGCATATGAAAAGATGCTCAACATCACTAATCATTAGGGAAATGCAAATAAAAACAACAATAAGATATTACTTCACATCTATTGGGATGGGTATTATCAAGAAAATGGAAAATAATGAGTGTTGGCAAGGATGTGGAGAAATCAGAATCCTTGTATGTTGCTGGTGGGCATGTAAAATGGTACACTGCTATGGAAAACATTATGGTGGTCTCTCAAAAAGTTCAGCATAGAATTACCAGGAATTCCACTCTTCGGTATATTTCCAAAAGAATTGAAATCAGAGACTTGAACAGATATTTGTACACCAAGGTTTGTAGCAGCATTATTCACAATAGCCAAAAGGCAGAAACAGCCCAAATGTCCATCAACAGATCAATGCATAAACAAAATGTGGTATATACATACCATGGAGTATTTTTCAGCCTTAAAAAGGAATGAAACTCTGATACATGCTACAAGATGAATGAACCTTGAAAACATTTTGCTAAGTGAAATAAGCCAAACACAAAAAGACAATTATTGTATGGTTCCACTTAGTGAGGTACTTAGAATAGTCAAATCCTTAGAGACGGGAAGTAGAACAGTTTACCAGGGGCTGTGGGGAGAGAGGAATGAGAAATTATTGTTTAGTGGGTATAGAGTTTCCATTTTGGAAGATGAAATGTCCTGGAATTAGATAGTGCTGCTGGTTGTACAACATTTGTGAATGTACTTAATGCCACTGAATTGTACTTTTAAAACAAGTTAAACTGGTAAATTTTATCTTAGCTATATTTTACCATAATAAAAAAATATTTACCCCCTGCCCCCCGAACAACTCTCCTATCCTTTTTTTCAGTGGAGTCGAGTTTAGACTGCGTTCGGATCTCTCTTACCTATTTACATAGCCTTGAATAAAGTCTTCCTTACCTTTTTAACTTTATCTGGAGCAATTTTTGCTTTGACAGTTCATATTTCTGGCATTGCGTTGTATGTACCAATGCATTTTATTTAGCAACTTGGACACATCTATTTATCTGTGACAGTTTAAGCTCCCTGAGGTTGGGAACCTTGTAGTGTTCATACTTCTATCATCCAGAACGCATATTCTGGTGTCCTTACAAATTAGAGCCTTAAAAAATGTTGCTGAAAAAAAGTAAAATTGTTTCTATCGCACTTGGAGACTTTTCTTGTGTATCAGTGACATCTTGTGGCACCAAATGGAATAGCTAGTATTGTGTTAGTATTTTCCTTGAACAAATTATTCTCTTTTTAAAAATCCAGATTTTATTTGTATTCTTTAAAGTTTACTTAAAATAAGCATTGTCGAAGTCAGAGGGTAAAAGCCTAATGGTATTGCTAAAGGATGTTTTTATCAGCTGGGGTGGAGCCTACCTGGGATAATTCCTGGCTGGATCACCACAGCCCTTACCAGCCTGGAAGCTCACCACACTTTTAAGAGAGTCCCTAAATCAGAATTATTAATTTGTTAATAATTGGCATAAAGATGATAGTTGAAACCAAAGAAGTGTGTGTGTCGGCTGTGAAGGAAAAAGGATTTGCAAAGAACCTTGAGAAATGCCAGTTGTATCGCTAATTATCTTGAGGGGAGATTTTGGGCTTGAAAAAACTATTTATGGTTGCCAGTGTCTTAATGAATATTCAACTTACTAAAATTGTAAACATGTAAATTTATACCTTTTAAGACTTTAAGCTCAATGTACTAATTTTATTATAAACTTAGTAAATTTTGTTTCAATTAAAAACAGTCTTTTTTTCTAACTCCTCAGGGGATTCTTAAGTGCCCTGAAGTTTGAGAACCATAAGTGGGATTTCTAAATTGTGGTGAATGAATCTCTAATTCTTGAATTATTGTCTCAGTGAGGCCATCAAGAGGATATTTTACAGATTTTACGTGAGATTCCATGGCATGTCCAGTTCCAATTGGCACAGGCTGAACCCAAGTTTCCTTTAGCCAGTACTGGTTCCAGGAGAGTCTGTCTGACTTTTTCCCAAAGATGACCCTGATTAAGAAAGAAAGGAAAGGAAAAGAAAATAAAGTGGGAATGGAAAGCAGAGTAACACAGCAGTCTCCAATGCAGAATTTGACTTTCTGTCTCCGTCCCTTTCTTCATTTCCTCAGGAAAACTTATTGAACCAGTATTGGTGAAACTGGGCCATTAGTCTGAACGCATCAAGGACTTGCTCTGATTCATGTTTGTGTCTCTAAATGTCTATTAAAATGTGAGTGTTTAATGTTCAATCTTTCATTCCACAACTATTTATTGAGAGCCTATAATATACCAACTATGGTTCTAACTGCTGGGGATGTTAGCAGTGACCAAACAGACAAAAATTTATGCCTGCATAGAGATACATCCTAGTGAGAGAGACAGACAATAAACAAATAAACAAGAAGAACCTATACATGTGTTAGTGTCCTTCAGGTAAAGATCACCAGGAACACACCTATAGTTGAACAACTTGGGTTTATTGTTGCAGTGAGGGAGAACTGTCATCGTGGGGAACCATGGGGAGGCTCAGTAAGACGGTGTTAGAAAGAACCTATTATAGGATTTAGGTTTTGGTTGAGTAATGTTGGGGAGAGTCTAATGAAGTGGACATTTGCTCTGGTTTGTATATTTTCAGAAAGCAAAGACAATTCTATAACTGAGTGTTCTTTTCTGTTGTTGACATTCTGTGAGATTGTTTATGTCCAACAGAACACCATGGCTGAGCTGTGAGCATCAGGCAAATTTACAGAGGTCAGGGACTTTTGCCTTCTCAGATGATAATAAGTGCCATGAAAAAGAAATAAAGCATGGAAAGGGGATAGGGAGTATTGGATGGAAGAGTGGTTTTGATTTTAAAAAGGATAGTTAATGGAGGACTCCATGAATAATTTACATGTGTGCAAAGATCTAAAGGAGGCGAGGAAGTGAACTCACACCAAGTGAAAAGGTAGGAAAATGAGTAGGGGGAGTGGAGGAAGCCTTGGCACATTCTAGGAACAGTAAGGAAACCACAGGGCTAAATGGTCAGTTAACAAAGGTAGAAGAAACAACCAAACTAAGATATTGTTGCTAGATATAGAGTGACTAACCCAGTTACCCAGCACTGAGTGGAGTTCAAACTGACTTCAGCAGGCCCTGGTTCAAGACTGGATCACTTTTTGGTATCCAGGTTTGGATTAATCTAGACTGGATTATTTTGGAAACCAGGTTCAGACAGACTTTATCTCCCCAGCATTGTCTAAGAGCAGTTGCCCAAACAGGTGATGAGCTTTGTGCTATCATACAGTGAGCATTCAAACATTTACTAAATGCATTTACTTGGTCATGGGACCTCCCTAAACAGATTCCATATGGATAACGTGAAATCATCTTCAAATGTGTGTTTTGCATGAGAATGAATCTTGAGTTATGAAAATGCCTCTTCTAATTTGTTACTAGACAAGGTCTTTCATAACAATGCTTTATACATTTACTCTGTACATTTTTGCACATATTAATCTTATTTGAGCATTTTAACTGCCTTGTGAAATAGGCCAGAAATCTTCCTTTATGTTTGTTTGAACCATATGAAATTGCTAGTAGTTTACTAATTTGACCTACAAAAATGGCAGTTACATGTGGTCCAAATTAAAAAGTGAGGAAATTGGAGAGGTTAAGATAGGCAAAGGAAAGTTAGTGGTAGAATTTAACAACTCCTATATGTATGTATTCAACCTAGATTACTCCGCTGAACTCCAGACTCATCACCATCTCCTCTTGAATATCTAGTAAGCATTTCAAATTTAGCATGGTAAAAACTGCTCCAATCAAAAGACATAGAGTGCTGAATGGATAAAAAAAGCCCAAAACAAATATATGTTGCCTAGTTTAGCTTTAAGGACGCACATAGACTGAAACTGAATGGATGGAAAAAGATATTCCATGCAAGTGGAAACAAAAAACAAACAAAGAGGAGTAGCTATACCTATTTCAGCCAATATAGACTTTAAGCCAAAGAGTGTAATAACAGACAAAGAAGGTCAGTATATAATGATAAAGGGGTCATTCCAACCAGAGGATACAACATTTGTAAATGTGCACTCAACATGGGAGCACCCTAAATATATATAGCAAATATTAGCAGATCTGAAGAGAGAAATAGATAGCCATACAATAAGAGTAGAGGACTTCAGTACTCTACTTTCAACAATGGATAGATAATTCTGACAGAAAGTCAATAAAGAAACGTTGGACTTAAACTGTATGTTAGACCAGGTGGACTTTATAGACATGTACAAAACATTTCATCCAAAAGCAACAGAATACACATTCTTCTCAAGCACGCATGGAACACTCCTACCAACAGTGCACAAGGGTTTCCTTTTCTCCTCAGCCTTGCCAACATTTATTATCTGTTGTCTTTTTGATGACAACCATTCTAACATGGTTGAGGTGATATCTCATTGTGGTTTTGATTTGCATTTCTGTGATGATTAGTAATGTTGAGCACCTTTTCATGTACCTGTTGGCCATTTGTATTTCTTCTTGGAAAAAACGTCTATTCAATCCCTCAGCTCGTTTTTTAATCAGATTGTTTGATTTTTTGCTATTGACTTCTATGAGTTCTTTATATATTTTGGATATTAATCCCTTATCAGATATATGATTTGCAAATATTTTCTCCCATTTCATAGGTTGCCTTTTCATTTTGTTGATGGTGTCCTTTGCTGTGCGAAAGCTTCTTAGTTTGATGAAATCCCAGTTATTTTTGCTTTTATTGCTGTGCTTTCTGGTAGGAATGTAAATTTGTGCAGCCCCTATGGAAAACAACATGGAGGTTCTTCAAAAAATTAAAAATAGAGCTACCATATGGTCTAGCAGTTACACTCTGAGTAGATATCTGAAGGAAATGAAATCACTTTCTCGAAGATGTATCTGCATCCCTAGGTTCATTGCAGCATTATTTATAATAACCAAGACTTGGAACCCACCTAAGTATCCATCAGTTGATGAATGGGTAAAGCAGTTGTGGAATATATAAGCAATGGAATATTATTCAGCCGCAAAAAAGAATGGAATCCTACCATTCATGACAACATGGATGGACCTTGAGGGCATTTTGCTAAGTGAAATAAGTCCTATAGAGAAAGACAAATACTGTATGGAATGTAAAAAAAACTGAACTCATAGACACAAAGAACAGATTAGTGGTTGCCAGAGAGGGGGTGGGGGCTGGGGAAATGGGTGAACATGATCAAAAGGTGGACAAAAGGTACAAACTTCATGTTATTAATACTTTCTGGGGGATATAATGTTCAGCATGGTGGCTATAGTTAATGCTAATGTATATTTGAACGTTGATTGAGAGTTCTCATCTCAAGAAAAAATTTGTAACTATGTGAGGTGATAGATGTTAACTAGACTATTGTGATCATTTCACAACATACACATATATCAAATCATTATGTTGTGTCACTTTAAACTAATACAATGTTATATGTCATGTGTATCTCAATAAAACTGGTGGAGAAAACATGGTAAAAACTGAACTTCAAATTCCCCACCACGTCCTCTCCTGTCATCTTTCCCATCTCAGCAAAGGGCAAATCCATCTTTCCAATAGCTAAGGCTAGAAACCTGTGGCCATCTTTGACTCTTTTTTCTCACACTCACATTTAGCCATCAGTAAATCCTGTCAGCTCTATTTTTTTTTTTCTTTGGTAAGGAAAATTGGCCCTGAGGTAACATCTGTTGCCAATCTTCCTCTTTTTTTTCCTCCCCTAAGCCCCAGTACATAGTTGTATATCCTAGTTATATGTCCTTCTAGTTCTTCTATGTGGGGTGCCACCACAGTATGGCTTGATGAGCAGTGTGTAGGTCTGCGCCCGGGATCCAAACCAGTGAACCCCAGGCCTCCAAAGCAGAGCATGCAAACTTAACCACTACACCACTGGCCCGGTCCCTTTCAGCTCTACTTTTGAAATATAACCTGAATACGACCACTTCTCACCATGCTGTCCAAGCTACCATCTTTCTTATTCTAGATGATGGTAATAGCTTCCTAACTGGTTACCCTGTGTTCACTATTGCCTGTTGACAGTCTGCTTTCCATACAGAATGACCTTCTAAACTTCTAAGTCCGATTATATCACTTCTCTGCTGAAAATACTCTGCTGGCTTCCCATCTCACATAGCCAAAATCATTGAAAATCCTACAAAACCCTTTGTTTCCACATCCCTATGACCTTTTTGATCTCATCCTCTCTAACACATTTCTGTCTCAAGGCGTTTCCATTTGTAGTTTTTGTCCTACCTGTAATTCTCTTCTTTAATATTTAAAAAATTTCAATTGTAATTACTTCACCATATATCTCTAAGAGATCATTTAAAAAGTAATCATAGGGGCTGGCCCCCTGGCCAAGTGGTTGAGTTCACACGTTCTGCTTTGGCGGCCCAGGGTTTCGCCAGTGTGGACCAGGGCGCAGGCATGGCACCACTCATCAGGCCATGCTGAGGTGGCATCCCACATGCCACAACTAGAAGGACCCACAACTAAAAATATGCAACTATGTACTGGGAGGCTTTAGGGAGAAGAAGAGAAAAAAAAGTAATCATAATATCTATATCACACCTTAAAAGTAAACTGTAATTCCATAATAACATCTGATATGCAATCAGAGTTTACATTTCCCTAGTTTTCACAATTTAAAAGAAAATTTGTTTGTTCAAAGCAGGATCCAGATAAGGTCCACGCATTGTGTTTGCATAACATGTCTCTTAAGACACTTTTAATCCATGAGAGTTCTCTCTCTCATCACGTTTTTCATGTCCTATGTTTAAAAGAAAAAAATTGGGTCTTTTCTGGGGTAGAATTTCCCACATTCCAGATTGATGTTGTTTAACATGTTTATCTCCTTTTTATTTCCCCTAACTTGGTTGTTAGATTAGGCCTGGAGACTAGGTCAGATTCAAGTTTGATTTTTTTCCACAAATTTTTCATGGGTGGATCTGTATGTCACCTATTGCATTACATTATGGAGGTTATAATGTCTGGCTGTCTCTCTTGTGTTGTTAAAATTGTTCAGTAGATTCTGGTATTGAATTAATTCAATTTAGCCACCAGAGGTCAGGACTTTATTTTAAAAGTAGACACTTCATGTAGGATCTATACTTAAGTTTTGTAAAAGAGTGAAAAAGTCTATATTAATGAGGTTTCATTATTAGGAATTTCTGGATAAAATTTTTTTTGACTTTTTTTGAGGAAGATTGGCCCTGAGGTAACATATGTTGCCAATCTTCCTCTTTTTTTTTTCTCTCCAGAGTCCCAGCTCATAATTGTATATCCTAGTTGTATGTCCTTCTAGTTTTTCTATGTGGGATGCCACCACAGCATGGCTTGATGAGTGGTGTGTACGTCCGCGCCCAGGATCCAAACTGGCGAATCCCAGGCTGCCGAAGCAGGGCGCACAAACTTAACCACTACACCACTGGACCAGCCCACTTTTTGACTCTTAAATATGAATGTTGGTTGCTTTAGAAGGTTAAATATAGTTTTTCAATATAATTTTTCCATTTTTAGCTTATCACTATGCTAAAATTATGCTTCCTAGATTTAAACACTCCTGTACTTTAGAAGTTTGTCAGTTTATATGCTGCTTTAACTGTATACAACACTCTGGTTAAAATGATAAAGCGAAAGATAGAACAGTAAGAAGAATAGTGGTGAAACCAATTATGGAAAAAAGGACAGAGCGGCAAAGGAGAGGAGAAAGTATGGCATAGTCACATATCCGTGGCTGCAGTGGAAGCCCGAGGCTGCTCCTCCCTAGGACTCTGCTCAGGCCTGGTTCCCAGACATGTCTCCAGAACTTATATAAAACCTGCCTTGCTATTGGCCGGGTAGCCTTGTGAGTCCAGAAAAGTTCTTCAATCATAGAGAATTTTGATTGGGGATGCTGATCTGTGTTGTTTGTGTTCTTCACAATAGGAGAAATTTAACTCAGTAATATAACTATTATGGTAAATTACTGGCCAAAAACTTCATGCCAAAACAATAGATGAGTATGATAATAGCAATAATATATATATTTTTAGAATCATATCTTTTCTTCAATTACAATCCTACAGGGGTGGAAAAACATGAACTAAATCCAGATAATCCAGAGTTTAGAATCTGGCTCTGCTTTACTATGGCATCTTGTAGTATGGCCACTTTGAGCTTCTGTTTATCTTTACGTAAGGAAGGACCAATAAGACCTAGAGCTTCCGGGGTGGTTGCAAGGATTGGGTTTTCATCTTATCTCACTGGTTGCCTCTATTTAGTCTCCTTTGCTGGGTCCTCTGTACAGTCCCAACCTCATTTTTTTAAATTGCTGAATAATATTCCATTGTATGGATATATCATTTTTTTAATTCATCGGTTGATGGACATTTGGTGCATTTCCACTTTTTGGCTATTTTGATTAATGCTTTTATAAACAGTCATGCACAAGTTTTAGTGTGCACATGTTTTCATTTTTCTTGGATATTTACCCAGGAGTGGGATTACTAAGTCATATGGGAGTAATCTTTTGAGGCTAGACTGTTTTTCAAATTGGCTGGACCATTTTACATTCCCACCAGGCGTGTATGAGGGGACTCCAATTTCTCCAAATCCTTGCCAATGTTTGTTATTGTGTGTCTTTTTGATTATAGCTATCCTAGTGGGTGTGAAGTGGCATCTCATTGTGGTTTTGATTTGCATTTCCCTAATGACTGATGATGTTGAGCATCTTGTTATGTGCTAATTGGCCATTTGTATATGTTCTTTGGAGAAATGTGTATTCAGATCTTTGGTCCATCTTTTAATTGGGTTATTTGTCCTTTTATTGTTGAGTTGTAAGAATAGTTTATATTTTCTGGATACTAGTACTTTATCAGACATGATATGTTAGTATTTTCACCCATTTTGTGGGTTGCCTTTTCACTTTATTTTTCTTAAAGATTGGCACCTGAGCTATCATCTGTTGCCAATCTTTTTTTTCTTCTTCTTCTTCTCTCCAAAGCCCCCCAGTACATAGTTGTATATTCTAGTTGTAGGTCCTTCTGGTTGTGCTGTATGCGATGCCACTTCAGCATGGCTTGATGAGCAGTGCCATGTCCACACTCAGGATCCAAATGGGCAAAACCCTGGGCCGCTGAAGCAGAACACGCAAACTCAACCACGTGGCCACGGGGCTGGCCCCATGCCTTTCACTTTCTTGATAGAGTAATGTGAAGCATAGAAGTTTTATTTTGAAGATGCTGAATTCATCTATTTTTTTCTTTTGTTTCTTAGGCTTTTGGTGTCATATCTAAGAAACTATTGCCTAACGTAAGGTCACAAAGATTTTCACCTGGTTTTCTTCTCAGAGTTTTATAGTCGGAACCTCTACTTTCTCTGATATTTTCCTAGAAAGCTGTTGATAAGAACTTCATATTTAGAGGCGTTATCACACTCACCCCCAACTAATGGCGTGTGGGTAAATGTTTAACAAATGGCTTTCTGAAAAAAAGTGTATGCATATCTTTGTGCACATAAGTCATTATGAATTTTACTGTTTAAAAGGAAATGTAGTATGTAATTTATAAATAATCATAATAAAATATACTATACTTTGTATTGAATTTTCACATACCAACTGATTATCATAGAATGCTTTCATTGATTTTTGCCAAATTCTTTTTTTTTTGTGTTACTGTTACGTGCTTTTTTTTTGGTGAGGAAGCTTGGCCCTGAGCTAACATCTGTTGCCAATCTTCCTCTTTTTTTGTTTTTTTTTCTCTCCAAAGCCCCAGTGCATGGTTGTATATCTAGTTATAAGTCCTTCTAGTTCTTCTATGTGTGATGACGCCACAGCATGGCTTGATGAGTGGTGTGTAGGTCTGCACCCAGGATCCAAACAGGTGAACCCCAGACCACCAAAGTGGAGCACAAGAACTTAACCACTATGCCACCAGGCTGGTCCCCCAAATTCTTATATTCATGACTAACCTGTAGTTGCAATTCAGCCGTGATTTGACAAATTAAATTACATCTCAATCCATTAACTCTTTCCTAATAAATTTATCATTAAATCTGATATGTGATGTACTATTAAATGATTTCTCACCTGAACAAACTATATTTATTAAACTTAACTATTTCTCAACTTTAGTACCAAAGCAATTCCTGATTTTTCTTTTTGAGGAAGATTAGCTATGAGCTAACATCTGCTGCCAATCCTCCTCTCCTCCTCTTTTTGCTAAGGAACACTGACCCTAAGCTAACATCTGTGTCCATCTTCCTCCACTTTATATGTGGGACACCTGCCACAGCATGGCTTGACGAGTGGTGCATAGATCCACACCCAGGATCCAAACTGGTGAACCCTGGGCCAGTGAAGCAGAATGTGCGAACTTAACCGTTGTGCCAACTGGGTGTTGTGCCAACCGTTGTGTTAACTGGATGGGCCCCAGCAATTCCTAGTTTTTAGCGCTTGCTAATGACCATGGTGTAAATACTCTCCCCATGATTGATTTCATGCTATCAGCATGATATCACTGAATGCATAGTTGGGAATATGAAAAGTAGCACATCATTATACAGTATTTACACACCAGATAGATATAGTAAAAGTAAATAATCTCAAAAGCAAAGATAATAGCAAAAAATGCAATAATATATTTAGGAGCTGATGAGTTTTAAATATTTTTTACCTTTGTTTTTAATATAATTTAGTTAATTTCAAGTTCATATAATTTAATTTTTAATAGTCACTATATTTAACATCTGGCTTGTAAAATTTCTGAAAATTTGGCAGTGAGCTCTCAAAATCCCGTAAAAATCAATTTCAGCATGCCACTGATCCCTCTTCTTCCCATTGCCCCAAATATATCACACACATCTTGATCACAAATGATGTAGAGTAGGTTTTTGGGACTGATGTTATGTGTTTTGGTGCCACATCATCTACGTTTTAGAGCCTTACTGTGGATGCTCTACTTTTGGGGCTATCTTGGCTTCTGAGTCTTAAAGAAGGTAGATAAAAATTAAATCATTACCAGTAATCTCTGTCCCTACCTTTAGTATTTATTGGCTATTCATAGGCTATGGCAGAGTTCTTTAATGTGTCTATGAATCATCTAAGTAATTCACTAAATTGCAGATTCTAGGGCTTACACTCTAACCTTCTGATTCTATAGGCATAGTGTGGGGGGTAAGAAATTTAGCATTTCAGGAGATGCTGACACAGATAGTCTTCATGCTTTGAGAAACACCTCTGTCTCAGTATTAGACAAGTGAAAGCACTAAGATGAATTCTTCTTATCAGTGCTGTCAGTGCTGCTCTCAATAAACCTGAATAAAGTGAGCTTTTATATTAAGTATAACTCAATAAGGAGGTCCTAGCTTCTGTCCCTGGATAAATCTTTTAATTAGTTTGTTCAGGAAAAGATATTCTCACACGTCTCTACTTAATTTACTCTTAAGCATCAATTCATAAATTTAGAAACAATAAAAATCTCTTCATACCTTAATGTCACCAGATCACGACTCCAGAAGAGTAGATTCAAATCTATTTCTCTCTCTATATCTCTATCATGTCTACCTCTGTCATCTCTACCTCTATTTCCATCTCCATTTCTATCTCCTTGTCTATCTCTGTCTCTTTAAAAAATTTATTCTTGGTCAGTTTATCTGATGTTATGTATTATCAGATATGATATACTTAAAAAACTCCCACTGGGGAACAAAAGAAATGGAGAGATTTTTGGGTGGGAAGAGTGGAATACTACAACAGGTTTTCAGGGAAGTAATTTTCTTCTAAGTAAGAAAATATTTTACTTGCTTTACTTTATTTTAGTTGAGAACTAGTTGGGTTTCTATCTTGGCCAGAAGCAAGGCAAGTTGAGAAAACACACTCTCTGGACCTAAAGGCAATCAGACTAAGAATTAATGACATCAGCAAATTGACATCTAAAACTAACATTTCAGCATCTTGGTACATATCATCCATACATGTCAAATAAAAAGGAGAACCAATATAATCTTGGGGCTTACTGTGAGAAGGGATCCTTTGAATAGATGTGCAACTGCTTTTATTATTATCTACAGCTGGGCCTGGCCTGAATCATGCTGGACTAGTGTATATCTAGTTAATATGTCCTTAGGAATTTCTTAAATACTTAGCTAATGTAAATTTTTCACTTATTTAAAAATAGAAGTTTTAGGATTCTTTATTATTCCCCTTTCCAGTAAGTTCTTAGAAATTGTTTCTTACAAGTATGTCTCTTCATTCCAACCCATATGGTATTAAACTTTTAGGTTTAATTTTAACTACTTAGAAGAAAATTCCATACTATCTGATTTGTTATCCAGATGTACAAGAACATGCTTGGAAACGTTTAATAGTTTTTTGTTGTTGCTGTTAAGTAGGGAAGGTGAAGAAGAAAATAAAATATTTTTTTAAGCCTCATAATTTACTAAAATAATTGAAAGCAACATTAAATTATTAAGATATTCTAAACTTCTGTAAGTAGAAATAAAGTCAACTACAGAGTTTATAAATAAGTTGGATAGCTAGTTTTATTCCATCCATGAATTTATTCATTAATTGAATGAAAGAGAAACCAAATTACATTTAAAGAATCATATCCTTTGGAGACATGGAGTCATATTGAGTAGAATTCAAATCTCTGCTGGTAAAGATTAAATGAGGTTTATTATCTATGTTTCTATCTATCTATCTATCTACCTATCCATCCATCCATCCATCCATCCATGTTGAATGAACGAGATTCAAATAAAACATGGTCCAGGTTTTCAAGAAGCTTCCAGTCCAGTGAAGAAGCAGATAATAAATCAGTGGTCACAGTTCTATTACAGGGTGTGTGGATGCTGTGACAGTACAGTGGGGGAGATCTGAGTCAGACAGGGGTGGGGAGGATTAGGGAGAGCTTCAGAGAGGTGATGCTTGATTTCGCTTCTCAAGGCTGTAAGGAGTCAATCAAATAAGAAATGGTTGAAGGCCATTTTAAGGAAAATAATTAAATATATGAGGGCCAGGAGACCTGAAAAAGCCATAATCTAACTGCATGGCAAATCTCTTCAAATTTTTGCACCTCTTAAAAGAATCCAAAAGTGGAAATCATAGAATATACATTATAGAAGTGATTTATACAAGAAAGAATGGACTCATACTGAAAAAAAGGGCGTTATTTCTCTACTTACAAGTTTAAATTAATATATAAAATATTTAAAGTAGATGTGCATATTTAAAAATATTTCCCCACCTTAACTTATTTTTTTTCTTTAGCGACCAACTACTAGTCCTGATTATGCTGGGTAATAAGGCATCTACTGGGGTTGTTTATATTTTGGGGCTCCTTGGTAGGTGGTGACTTTTTTGAGGTCACTATGTTTTATTCAACTTATATCAGTCCAACTCACTGACATGCCCTGCTGTAATCCTTACAAAGGAAGATGTTAGGAACTGTGAATAGAGGGATTGGGAACTTAAAGTATGCAAATACATGGCTCACTAGAACAGTGCTTCTAGAAAAAAATTACCTGAGATTTTAAAACAATGACCTGACTTGGGATAGACTAGAGTAAAAATAAAATATGGATTAGGAGCTAACAAAGACTAGAAACACTGACCCCTCGTTGTAAGAAATGAAAAAGCAATACATTGAGATTTTGAGATGAAGCAGATACAGTTTGGCTGTAAGGTAAGCAATATTTCCTTTTATATTTTTGAAGTAGGGGGTAAATAACCACACTACATGAGTAGATGCCTAGGTCCCAGGAGCAACAATGTATGAATATTTACAATGGGGCAGGAAAAAACCTTCAGTCAGAAGGCCTGGATTTGAACTTCATCTTTGGTACTTCCTAGCTGCATGACTGCTCTTCATCATCTTGAGTCTTACTTTTGTTGCTTGTGAAAAGGAGATCATCATCATTGTCACCATCATCATGTTTCCTCTCACAGAATTAGATGGAACAAATAAGCTAATGTATGTGAAAGTGCTTTGTAAATAGTAAAGCTCTCAGGAAATATGTTGTTGTTGGTGGTTGGCTCTAGAAGGAACCCATCATACTAAGAACTTCTCTTCTCTAACCTAAACTTACATTCTGCTCACGTAGATGACTCTCAACCACAGCAATGCCTAAGATGGCTCTACCAGATCAGGATCTGGGGAGTGGCTGTAACTAACTAATCATAGACAGTAATCCAGGAGGCAGAAGTCCAGGACCAAACTCACCCAGTGTGCCTAACTTCTAGGAAATAATGAAATGAACCTGAGGCAGGAACTATGGAGACAGTACAGGAGTGGTAAAGGCTGGGAAGAGACGAGCATTTCTAGAGTTAGCTTCTAGATAGGAAGAACTAGGGAGGGTAGAAAGCTGCCCTGAGGTTCCGCTGAGCATTCTGATCTCTGGGACTGGAGGAATCCAGGTTACTGGACCTCTTAACTTGGGAAAGCAGCTCTGCCAAAAAATGTCTTCTCCATACTCCTTGGCATATTTCAATTACTGACAGATGAGCTAATAGTTAGAAATTTTTTGAAAAAATTATTTTGTTTTAAAATAAAAACAGCTCCTGGAACATTGAAAGGGAGATACAAAATAAGTCAATGTGCACAAATTTATAAGGCTATTTTTCTCTATTTCTGCTGGGTTCCTAGTTCCCAAAAAGTAAAATTAAATTGGTATTTTCTCTTTCAAGTAACTTTCCCACAAAAAAGCTCAAAATTCTGGAGTTAATTTTGACTATATGAAATTTACAAAATACTGAACTTTTAATATTTGCATCATTAGTTTAAGATAGTATTAGATATCACAATATAAGTCCATTAATTTTATTTCTATAATTCATTCAACCAACAATTACTCAGACATCAGTATTATGTACCAGAAATTGTATTATAGACATAAGGATGAAAAGTGAGGCTTCTGTCTTGAAGGATCAACTAAGATATAATTTTATATTTGGTAGAATGGATCGGTTCACAAGTTAACGTGAACAAAGAAGACATTGCCTTGGAAAGTATGGGAGAGTCCTTTCCCTGAGCACGTGAAAACAGGAATGTGAGTGCCCTAAGAAAACTGGGGATGCAGGAGTCATGCATTAAAAAAAAGTACGCCAAGTCTATTAAGAAGAAGGTTGGAGGAGATTGGCTCTTAAGCAATAAGATTATCTGGAAATTTAAAGGGATTTGTGCATGTTTGTATTCTGCCAATGGCAAGGAGACGTTCCATATACCAAAAAGAGGAAATCTTTGCTATCATTTAATAGGTTTTCTGAGTATGTTAAAGAGAAAGGATTGCAAACAATATACTAAAGTGGGAAGTAAAACAGCTTGTAAGGCATACTTAGAATGATTGATGGGTAAACACTCTAGTGTGTTTATATTTGGATTGGGGAATATTTTAAGTACCTGGATTTTAGTTAATCCCATTTCCCAAAGCAGTATCATTCTCCATATTTGTAGAGCAGCCCAAGGAAGCCAAACAAAATAGATTGCCAGCACTGAGGCTAAATCAGGTATTCTTTTGTATTAGAGTTACAGAGTTAAAGTTGTCTGCATTGGGATGTAAGCAACATATCTTTCTCCTTTAATTATCTCACATAGAAAAAGTTAATATGAACATGGGAAACTTAAACTGGAAGTTATAATACTCCATGTTGTTCTGTAAGAAGAGAGGCATTAACATTGTGAGTAAAAAGAACTTTGTAATAGTAAAGGCTGTTGAACGCTAGAATGGGTTATCAAAAGAGGTTGTAGAATTTTCCTGTTGTAAGAGCTTTAAACTTATGATATATATCTCTTTAAGATAACGTTTTAGAACAACCTCTGGCTTTGTGCACATGGTTATCCTAATGTCCTTTTTATGACCCACTCAATCACTACTTTAGCAAGCCTTTCTGTGGCTATCCACACAGATTTGACTATTTCTTTCTTTGTATCCTCATATCACACTATCATAACACCTATAAAATTTGGGGACAGTTCTTTACGTATGTCTCCCTTTACTACATTATAGTTCTCTGAGGGTAGAGACTCTCTATTTGTCAGTTGTATTTCAAGTTTCCAGTTGAGTTCTGGCAAAAAAAAAAAAGACAATCAGTATTAAACAAATGCCTTGCCTTTTCCATTCTAGCTAAATTGGTCATCTCACTGTTCCAGGAACTGTCCATGAACATTCCAATGTTCTGGTGTTTATGCTGTTTCCCTTATTTTGGAATGCATTTTCTTCTTCTCTGTATAAGTCTTATGTATCCTTTCAGGTCTAGCACAAGTCTCACTTCCTTCATAGAGAGCCCAGAAGATTAGAGGCTTGAGTGAACATTCCTTCCTTGGAAATTCTAAAGTATTTATTTACAGATTTGGTGGAGTTTTAAAAAATGCACGCCCCATGACGCAACTAGTTTGTGAGCATCTGAAAAAGAGGGATCATGCCTTATCTTTCTTCATTGCCCCAGTGCCTAGCTCAGTGCTCTATTCAGAGTAGCTGGTCTGTAATAAATATTACTTAGTAACGAGGAAGGTGAGAAAATGGCTAATCTGATCATATATGAAACTCTCCATTGAAAACACTAATGTTCATTGTAGTTTCTAAATCTGCACATAATGGAGAAACAGGATCAGCATTTCCAATATTATAAAATAGGGGTAGAGCTCCCCATCCCTCTTCCAGAACGCTTGAGACAAGATTGTTTTGGAATTTCCTCTTCACTGGGTAGCACTTCCCATTACTATTTCACAATAAGTTGGTAAATAAAGATAACAAAGACTACAAATATCCTCATGTCAGTTCAGATCAGGTTTGAGTTAATAAAGTGAACCTTGATAATCTGAATTGCATAGACTGTGAAGTCAAATTATTTGCTTGATGATTAATCTACAAATCATACTGTTGACCTTTGAAATGGGTCATAGTCAGAAATTTAGCCTTTGCAGTTCATTTACTATTCTTTTTAGTTTCAATGGGGAGATGCCATGTTAATGTAAATGCCACAAGAAGATTATAAATCAGGATCTAAATATTCTGTAAACAACCATTCTTAGAGTTTGACTGACTCGTACATATAGGGTAATTTATGTATCTTACCTATTTTCTGGTGAGACTTCTGGCAAGAGTTTTTAAGATTCCCTGTTCAAAATAAACTACCTGTTCAGACAAAGTGAGCTTGAAAGACAATAAACTTCTAAATGTTGAGAAAACTTTTCAGTTGATTGTTTTTGGAGCACACTGCTGATTTTCTATTTTTTAAGTGTTTAAAGAGGATTCAGAAATTAACTGCATTTTTATTTGACCTGAACTCTATACAGCATTTTCTAATCCCAGCCTCTACTGTTCTTGGCTAGAGTTTAATTATATTTTTTAATCCAACATTTATGGGTTAAGTTGAGCCATATCTGTTGACATATATTTTGGTCAGTTTATTTGTCCACAAAAATGAAGTTACTGTTATGTGGAAGCATTTAGTGTATTATTTAGCTAACAAATGAAAACAATGAAACCCAGAAAGCTGGGGCCGTCTCCGTGGCCGAGTGGTTAAATTCACGCGCTCCACTGCCGCGGCCCAGGGTTGGATCCTGGGCGTGGACATGGCACCGCTCGTCAGGGCACGTTGAGGTGGCGTCCCACGTCCCACAACTAGAAGGACCTGCAACTAAGATATACAACTGTGTACGGGGGCGTTTGGGGAGATAAATCAGAAAAAAAAAAAGATTGGCAACAGTTGTTAGCCCAGGTGCCAATCTTTAGGAAAAAAAAAAAAAAAGAAACCCAGAAAGCATTTTAATCAAGCTAAAATATCAAACCACTATTGGTTCAGTTTCTCTTGGAACCCTGACTTATACACTTATCATACACTTATTTTTTTCCAATTCTGGTTGAATACAATCATGCATTGCTTAATGATGGCGATAAATTTTGAGAAACATGTTGTTAGGTGATTTCATCATTGTGTGAGCATCATAGAATATACTTACACATATCTGGATGATATAGCCTACTACACACCTAGGCTGTATGGTACTAATCTTATGGGACCACTGTCATATATGTGGTCCATCATTGACCAAACATCGTTATGTGGTGCATGACTATACTAGGATTTGTAGAATCAAGACTAATAACCTCATGTCTTTAATTCTCTGTCCTCTCCCTACAATACTGAAATTCCAGCTAACTTAGGACCATCCCTAAAGACCTGTAGTTGGTATGCCAAGGCAACTGGCAAATGTTCTTCTCAATGTGCCATGGCATCCTGATAGGCTGTGAATGAGATACAGGTGTGTTTGCAGATAGTGAACCCCACAGTCCTCAGTGTGGCTGGGTGGGACCTGCTCTGCAGAACCTCTAGTGGTCACCACCAGCAGTGAACAGCCCCCGGCCAAAGCTCTTCCAGGACCTACCTGAGCCAAGTGCAGCCTGGCAGCCTATCCCACGGTCCCTGCAGGTGTCTAGTGGGATGAGTGGCATCTGACATTTGCTGCTTCATCAAGGAAGAGCTTTTCCTCTCAGTACTTCAGGAGCCAGTTGCAAAACTCACCCCTTCCCCATCAAAGATAGGGGGCAAGTGAAGCTGCTGGAGGAGTGCTTAATGGTGGTTCTTCCAAGAATGGAAGTGGGAGGAGTCAGAAATTTAGGGTACATAGAGGCAGCAAAGCGAGACGGCCCAAGGAGACAGCCCAGTCATTCTGGGTGTGATAGGCAGCTTCTGAAATGGCTCAGTGATCCTCACCTCCTATTCTTCATGTCCTTCTGTAATCCTCCCCTTGAGTGTGGGCTGGTCCTAGTGATGTGCTTGTAATGCACAGAATACTGCAAAAGGATAGGATGTCATTTCTGAGATTAGGTTTTAAAAAACTGTGACTTCCATCTTGCTGTCATGCATCCTCTTTTGCCTCTCTGATGAAGCCAGCTGCAATGTTGTGAGCAGTCCTATGGAGAGGCCCACATGGCAAGGAACCAATAGAGGCCTCTGGCCAGTAGCTCATGAGGAACTGAATACTTTTGACAATCACCTGAATGAGCTTGAGTGCTTCCTCAGTTAAGCCTGAAATGACTGCAGCCCTGACTGACACCTTGGTTGCTGCTTTGTGAGAGACCCAAACCCAGATTCCTGACCCATAGAAAATGTGAAATAAAAACTACTATCTGTGCAGCAATAAATACCTAGCACACGGAGCAAGCAACTCATCAGTCTCAGGCTGCAGGACTATTGGGGACCCCAGTGGAGTTGGCAGGCCATCATCTTGGAGGGAGCAGCTGCAGGACAGCTGGGAAGAAGCAAGCAGCTGAGAGTCTAGTGATGACCTCAAGAGACCCCGAGGAGGCACACAAGATGTATCTGATATATTGGCCAAATTCCACATTCTCAGAGGCTTTGCAGCATGGTGAAAAGATAATAGATCCTATGGTCAGAAAGAAATAAGTTCATCTCCCAACTCTGCCATGAGTTACTCAAGTCGTCTTAACCTCAGCTTTTTTCTCTGTGAAGTGGGAATGATAATACCTCCTATTTAGAGGATTGGCTGAGTTGCACATGTAGCACTGGGCCTGACACAGAGGGGCTCCTAACACATAATCTTTATTAGGTAGATTGTAGACTCTTTAGTATTTGGTAACTTGAACAATTTCTCCTTGTTGAAACTCTTTCCAGGCAGCATTTATCTGGTTTATGGTTCTGAAACACAACCCTCATTTCTCCTCCTATCTTTCTGGCTAATCCTTACCTTTGCTGGCTTCTATTTCCCCACTTGCTTCTTTATTTGTTTTCCCCAAGATTCCATCATTGGTCTCCTCCTCCCATTCTCTATAGTCTCCCTGAGCAACATTATCTCTAGGGGAATCATCCATTTTTCCCTCAAAGTTCCTGCTTGTCATAAATACAAACTTCCACCAACACTTTCACCCATTTGGAAGCACTCATTTGGGAGAAAGCTTTCCTCTTCTCCATACCTCTGACCTGCTTTTCTGTCTGGGAGTGGAAGTGACTTCAGTTTTTGGTGAGATCTGGAAAAGAGTCTTGGCGTACAACCCTGGCTTCTGGTTTGCTAGAGTTATCTCTCCTTTTCTTTCTCTCTCTCTCCTTCCTACCCTTTTCTCTCACTCTTGGCATTCTGTCCCCAGGTCTTCTGTGGTCTTCTCTTCTTAAAGGTAGGCATATCAAGCAAGCCTTGAATCTTTTTGAATTGGACAGGTAAGTTCAATCTTGTTTAAAATTAAAGAAATATGGAGTCAGAATAAACGTTGTTGACACAAGTGTTTTAAGAATTCAAAGTGTAAGACTATCATTTATCATTTCAGATAAAAAATATTAAAGAAAGACAGTTTTATTTTTAATCCCCTTTTGTTATAACCTATAATATTAAGACTATGGTAACCTAAACGCTTATTCAAGTGTTTGTTGTAGGAAATTATGTTGGCTCACTAAAGTTATAAGCTGTATTTGTCCCAGGAAATTGAATTGTTCACCAACCTTCTGATAATTAACCCACTGACTATGACCGCATTGATCTTACTAAAATTGACCTTATCTATATTTAAACTCTGTAAGTTCTCTTTAGACAGGAAACTACTTCAGACTCTTTGTTGAGATTTTTCTTCTTGCTGGTTGTATAGTTAAAATAAAATGGCAAATCTCATTCTTACAGAGGTCCACATGAGGTCCCAATCTGGTTTTTCTGAAAATAAATGTTATATCTTGATTCCTATCTGATTTTTTTTTCATATTTCTTGATTGATTCTGAATCTAGAGAGGAGGGGTATGATAAACTGTTCTTTTCAAACCCTGACACAAATTAAATTCACTTGGGGACTTTTTAAAATTATGACATGCCACTTGGTAGTACGGTTGAGGAAGAGGGGATGAGTAGCTCCAGTTAATTTTAACATGGGCAGCTACCAACATTTCAGAAAGGAACCTGAAGGACATCACCAAGATGGCAACATAGGAGGCTTCTTAATTCCCTTCCTCTCACAGACACACTGAATACACAGCTACACATGGATCATTTTTCCTCTGAGAGAACCAGAAATTAGTTGAGTGACTTCTGCACCTTAGGCAACTGAGAAAATACCCACAATGAAGTGGATAGGAAAGACTGAGACACACTCTCATTATAACCCCACCCCAGGCAGAGTGCCTTACAATTGGGAGGGAATCCCCAATACCCAGCTTCCTCCTGAAGAGCTAAGGGTGTGGACCACACATATAGCATCCAACTTTTAAGGCTGCCACCCAAGGGACAGGGCCCCAAATCACCTAGCTCTGAGAGCCAATGGGACTATAGCAAATAAAGAAACAGATGTTAATAGGTGTGTAAGCATTCCCCATGGTTATCCCTCTTGGCTCAGTGCAGAGGGAGCAGATAAAAATGCCCATCTCCAAGTTTTCCCCTGGAAGGGATTTGACTGCATACTTTACCAGTTGCTGCCTGAGGGTCCACATCTAGGTGCTGACTGGGATCCTTCCCAGAGCCTGAAAGAGCTGGAGGACATTTCCCTTGTGATCTCCCTGTAGCTTGCTCCGTCAATAAAACTCAGTTGCTAGTTTCTCCCTAGAAGGAGCTTGTGCACCCATCTAGCACCCAAATTGTTATGGCTGCCACTTGAGGGCCTGGAGTACTGCATATATAATGTCCTCCATTTCCCAGCTGCTGCCTGAAGGTTGAGCTTCCAAATAGACTACATCAGGGAGCAGAAAGGATAGGCCATTAGTAGTCCTCTGGGAGGCTGAACAGGCTTATGGTCATTTCCCACACTTTTGGGACATAGACAAGCCATGGTATACCCTCAACTACTGGGAGCCACTAAGAACAAAGACAGCAGGTTAGACAATCACAAAGGTTTGAGAGGCAACCAGGAAGTTAGGCTGGGCTAACCAATGAAGTTCATCTCCTCCATGTCGCCAGACTATCAGGACTGGTAGAGGTGGCTGTTTTATCTAATGCTCAGAAACTAACACAGAGAGTTAAGCAACATGAAGAAACAAAGGAACATGTTCCAAGCAAAAGAACAAGATGAATCTCCAGAAACTGACTTGAATGAAATGGAGATAAGTGACTTATCCAATATCATGTTCAAAATAATGGTTATAAAGATGCTCAGTGAGGTCAGGAGAGCCATGTATGAACAAAGTGAGAATTTTAACAAAGAGGTAGAAATATTAAAAAGTACCAAACAGAAATCGTAGAGTTGAAAAATACTATAAGTGAACTGAAAAATTCGATAGAGGCATTCAGTAGCAGACTAGCTCAATTGGAAGAAAGGATCAGTGAACTAGAAGAAGGGGCAGTGGAATTCACCCAATCAGAAGAGCAAAAATAAGAATGAATGAAAAAGAGTGACGATAGCTTAAGGCACTTATGGGACATCATCAAGCAGATCAATATATGCATCAAAGTTGTTCCAGAAGAAAAAGAGAGAGAAAGGGGAAGAAAGCTTATTCAAAGAAGTAATTTCCCTAACTTGGGAGAAGAAACAGATATCTAGAGCTAAGAAGGCTAGAGAGTTCCAAAAAAGATGAATCCAAAGAGACTAAGACACATTACAATTAAACTGTCAAAAGTTAAAGACGAAGAGAAAATCTTAAAAGCAGCAAAGAAAAGAAATTTGTTACGTACAAGAGAACTCCCATGAAACTATCAGCCAATTTTTCAGCAGAAACATTGGAGGTCAGAGGGGAGCAAGATGACACATTCAAGTGCTGAAAGAAAAAACCTGCCAACTAGGATTACTTTACCTGGCAAAATTGTCTTTCAGAATTGAAGGAGAGTTAAAGAGTTTCCAAAACAAACAAAAGCTGAAGGAGTTTATAACTGCTAGACTGGCCTTAAATGTTAAAGGGAATTCTTCAAGTTGAACTAAAGGATACTAATTGGAAACATTAAAAACATGAAGGTATACAACATACAGGTACATAAAGGAACATATAAAGTTAAATTCAACATACTCCAACATTGTAATGATGGTGGGTAAATCACTTATAACTCTAGTATGAAGATTAAAAGGAACAAGTATTAAAAATAACTATAACTACAATAACTTAATGGATACACAAGGTAAAAAGATGTAAATTGTGACATCAAAAAAATGTAGGGTAGGGGAGGAGTGTAATAATGTAGAACTTTTGTATGCATTCAAAGTTAAGTTGTTATCAGCTTAAAATAGTCTTATATAACTATACGATGTTTAATGTAAGCCTCATGGAAACTACAAAATAAAAACCTATAATAGATACACAAAGATAAAGTGAAAAAAATCAAAGCACACTACTACAGAAAATCATCAGATCATACAGGAAGAGAGCAAGAGAAGAAAGGAACAAAGGAATTACAAAACAGCCAAAACACGATGAACAAAACTGCAATAGTAAGTTCATATATGCCAATACTTTAAATGTAAATGGAATGAATACTCGAATGAAAAGAAATAGAATGGTTGAATTGATAAAAAAAAAAAAAAGGACCCAACCATATGCTGCCTATAAGAGACTCTAGCTTTAAGCACATACATAGGATAAAAGTGAATGAATGGAAAGAATATTCCATGCAACAGGAAACCAAAAGAAAACAGGGCTAGTTATGCTTATATCAGACAAAATAGACTTTAAGCCAAAATGGTAACAAGAGGAAAAAAAGTCAATATATAATGATATAGGGGTCAATTCATCAGCAGATATAACAATCGTAAATATATATAGTCAAATTGGAACACCTAAATATATAAATCGAATATTAACATATCTGAAGGGAGAAACAGACAGCAACACAATAATGGTAGGGAATTTGAATACCCTACTTTCAATAATGGATAGATCATGGAGACAGAAAGTCAATAAGGAAACATTGGACTTAAATTACATGTTAGAGTAGATGGACCTAACAGGCATATACAGAACATTTCATCCAACAGCAGCAGAATACACATTCTTCTCAAGCACAAATGGAACATTCTCCAGGATAGATTATATATTAGGCCACAAAAAAGTCTTAACAAATTTAAGAGTATTGAAATCATATCAAACATCTTTTTTGACTACAATGTTACGAAACTAGAAATCATTTACAAGAAAACTGAAAAATTCACAATATGTGGAGATTAAAGAGCATGCTCCCAAACAACCAGTGGGTCAAAGAAGAAATCAAAAGAGAAATAAAAAAAATCTTGAGACAGATGAAAATGGAAACACAACATATCAAAACTTATGGGATACAATACAAGCAGTCCTAAGGGAGGACGTTTATAGCAGTAAATGCCTACATTAAGAAAAAAAGATCTCAAATAAACAACCTAACTTTATACCTCAAGGAACTGGAAAAAGAAGAACAAATTAAGACCAAAGTTAGCGGAAGGAAGGAAAAAACAAAGATCAGAGAAGAAATAAATGAAATAGAGCCTAGAAAAGACTAATGATACCAGAAGGGAATGGAGTGGGGGAGGGCAAAAGGGGTAAAGGGGCACATACGTATGGTGAGGGATGGAAACGAGACTTTTGGTGGTGAACATGATGTAGTCTATACAGAAGCCACAAGATGATGATGTACACCTGAAATTTACACGGTGTTATAAACCAATGTGACCTCAGTAAAATAAAAAAAAGAAAAGACCAATGAAATTAAGCTGTTTTTTTTAAAAGATAAACAAAGTTGACAAACATTTAGTTGGACTAATAAGAGAAAAGGAAAGAAGACTCAAGTAAATAAAATAAGAAATGGAAGAAAGGACATTACAACTGGTAACGAGCTAATAAGGATCATAGGAAAATACTATGAAAATTATACACCAACAAATTGGAGAAGAAATGGATAAATTTCTAGAAACCACAACCCATAAAGGCTGAATCATGAAGAAATAGAACATCTGACCAGAACAATTACTAGGAAGGAGACTGAATCAGTAATCAAAAACCTCCCAACAAACAAAAGTCCAGGACTAGATGGCTTCACTGTTTAAATTCTACCAAACATTTAAAGATGAATTAATACCAATTCTTCTCAAACGCTTTCAAAAAATAGAAGAGAAGGGAACACTTCCAAACTCATTTTACGAGGCCAGTATTACCCTAGTACCAGAGCCAGACAAGGACAGTACAAGAAAAGAAAATTACAGGTCAATATCATTGATGAACGTAGATGCAAAAATCCTCAACCAAATATTAGCAAACCAAATTCAGTGTTACATTAAAAGGATCATACACCATGACCAAGTGAGATTTATTCCTGGGATGCAAGGATGGTTAACATCTGCAAATCAATGAATGTGATATACCACCTTAAGATAATGAAAGATAAAAATTATATGATCATCTTAATAGATGCAGAAAAAGCATCTGACAAAATTTTAATCCATTTATGATAAAAACTCTCAACCCAATGAATATACAGGGAATGTACCTCAACATAATAAGAACCAGATAGGACAAGCCCACAGCTAACATTATACTCGATGGTGAAAAGCTGAAAGCTTTTCTTCTAAGATCAGGAACAAGACAAGAATGTCCCTATCACCACTTTTATTCAACATAGTACTGGAAGTCCTAGGCAGAGCAATTAGACAAGAAAAAGAAGTAAAAGATATCTAAATCAGAAAGAAGTAAAATGGTCTGTTTACAGATGACATATTATATATAGAAAACCCTAAAGATGCCATCAAACAAACTGTTAGAACTAATAAACAAATTCCGTAAATTTTCAGGATATAAAACCAGCATACAAAAGTCAGTTGCATTTCTATACACTGATGATGAATTATCTGAAAGAGAAATTAAGAAAATTCCATTTGCAACTGCATCAAAAAGAATAAAATACTTAGGAATAAATCTAACCAAAGAAGTGAAAAATCTATATACTGGAAACTATAAACAGTGATGAAATAAGCTGAAGAAGATGCAAATAAATGGAAAGATATTCCATGTTCATAAATTGGAAGAATTAATTTGTTAAAATGTCAATATTACCTAAAGTGATCTACAGATTCAATATACTCCCTAATAATACTCCAATGGAATTTTTAACAGAAATAGGAAAAAAGTCCTAAAATTTGTGTGGAACTACAAAAGACCCAGAATAATCAAAGGTTGAGAAAAAAGAACAAAACCAGAAGCATCACACTTCCTGATTTCAAACTATATTTCAAAGATATAGTAACCAAAGCAGGGTGGAATATAGTCAAAACAAGTATTGGAATAAAATAGACACATAGATGGAACAGAATAGAGAGGCCAGAAATAAACCCAAGCCTAAATGGTCAATTTATTTTTAACAGAGTCACCAAGAATATAATGGGGAAAGGATAGTCTCTTCAACAAATTGTGTTAGGAAAACTGGATATCCACACGCAAAAGAGTGAAACTAGATTTCTATCTTACACCACACACAAAAGTAGACTCAAAATAGGTAAAGACTTGAATATCAGACTTGGAACCTTAAAACTCCTCAAAGAAAACATAGGAGGTAAGCTCCTTGACATAGGTATTGGCAATGATTTTTTGGATTTGACACGAAAATCAAAGGCAACAAAAGCAAAAATGAACAAGTGGGACTACATCAAACTAAAAAGCTTCTTCACAGCAAGGGAAGCCATCAACAAAATGGAAAGGCAACCTATAGAATAAGAGAAAATATTTGAAAACTACATATCCGATCAGGGGTTAATATCCAAAATATATAATGCAACTCAATAGCAAAAAATCAAATAATTCAATTAAAAAATTGGCAAAGTACCTGTATAGACATTTTTCTGAAGAAGACGCACAAATGGCCAATAAGTACATGAAAGGATGCACAACATCACTAGTCATCTGGGAAATGCAAATCAAAACTATAATGCGATATCACCTCATGCCTGTTAGGATGGCTATTATGAAAAAGACAGGAGATAATACTGGTGAGAATGTGGAGAAAAGGAAACCCTTGTACACTGTTAGTGAGAATGTGAACATGTACAGTGACTATGGAAAACAATATAGAGGTTCCTTAACAAGTTAACAATAGAACCTACCATGTGATCCGGAATCCCACTTCTGGGTATGTATCCAAAGGAAACAAAAGGACTGTCTCAAAGAGATGTCTGCCCTCCCATGTGCACTGCAGCATTATTCACAGTAGCCAAGACATAGCAACCACCCGTGTCCATCAATGGGTGAATGTATAAAGAATGTGTGGTATACACATACAATGGAATAATTTTCAACCATAAAAAAGAATGAAATTCTGCCATTTGCAACAACATGGACGAACCTGGAAGACATTATGCTAAGTGAAATAAGCTAGACAGAGAAAGACAAATACTGCATGGTATCACTTATATGTAGAATCTTAAAAAAAAAAAAAAGTCAAACTCCTAGAAACAGAAAGCAGAAAGGTGGTTGCCAGGGTCTAGGGGGGTGGGGGAAATGGGAAGAGTTTGGTAAAAGGATGCAAACTCTCAGTTATAAGATGAATAAGCTCTGAGGATCTAATGTGTAACATGGTGACTACAGTGATGATAATACTGTTTTATATAATTCAAATTTGCTAAGAGATAGAACTTGTGTTCTCATTACAAAAAAAGAAAAAAGGAAGGTAAATATGTGAGGTGATGGATGTGTTAGTTAACTTGATGGGGATGATTCTTTCATGGTGTATAGGTATAGCAAATCATCATGTTGTACACTTCAAATATATCACAATTCTATTTGTCCATTATACCTCTATAACACTGAAAAAAAATTAAAAAGAACCTGCATTTCTCAAAGGGCCAAATTGGCTTTGGCCAGTTTGCAACAGATCCTCCAGGATGAAATCTAAATTCCTTAGAATGACACGTGCTCCTCAGTGATATAACCTTCCAATAACTCTTCCAGTTTCACTCCCATTACATTCTCCAACACTTACTGTATTCAGACATTGTGAGCTTGGAGATCATGTTCCTTTACACACTACCTTTTCTTAGGCTTGCTTTTCTCTCTGCTTAGAGTACTCATGTTCTTAAAGGCCACACAGCCTCTTGCTTGGTATTCTCTGTACAAATACCACTTTCTAGAGGCAGTCTTCCCTGGCTCTTTCTCTCCTTTGCCTTCCAAAGCTTCATTTAGTTCCTTATCTGAGCTTTCATCTTCTAAAACATGTGTCTGTGGAAGTCATTGCAATGTTGTGATTAAAACATACAAAATTCTTTCTGTTTGGTTAAATAGATTCTAAATTCCTTGGATGCCAAGATTATGCTTTTCATTTTTATAACTTTAGTGCTTGGTATGCTCTTAATGAATGTTTACCAAAAATAAATAAAATGATAGAATAAGCTTAATGATAATAAGTGTTTATATGTATATGTATATATATATAAAATCATTTTGAAAATAATATAATGATTATCTTTCTGTTTCGGACAAAATAATCTAAATGAGTTATGGGAGACTTTTGTTTCAATCTTGTACTATCAGATTATTTTGTTTTAGTTTTGTTTTAAATATATACTTAATTTTGTTTTACGTATATTTTATATATACTCTATGTAAATATATAGAGAGTAACTTCATTACTCTATAGTAGATAGTAATAATTTACTCATTCAAAATAATACCTAAAACTTCTAGACCTTGTCAAGAGAGGTCCTTCTCTGGGTGCCATGCTTTTCAGACCTGCTGTAGCCCTCTTTCCCATGAAGTACAGAGTCCATAGGGCCAGGAGGACCTGTGGATAATTGAGACCCTGGAATTCCCTGTCCAAATGCTCTCAGGCCTGCTTTTGGGGCCTCTTTGAGCCTCTTGCCAGTCTCCATCCTCCAGAGTGTGGTCTTGCCCGACTTCTGTGCACATCATTGGCCTCAAGGGGTACCTGAGGGCAGTTGCTGCCTAAGGAGAAGGGTACTGGCTCTCCCCTAATTGCTGTACTTCCGTGTGGAACTGGGAGGAGTCTGAAGTCATTATGAGACTATATACATAGATAATGAATATAATAGATAAAATAATAAATAGTACCTATTTTACTTAATGGTTTATTGACTTGATTTTATGCCTTTTAAATATTTAGACCTGTGGTGTTGACGACTCTCCTTGACCAACTTTAGTCAGGCTCCTCTTAGCCTTCTTCTCAACTAGGCCTCCACCTTGAACTCTAGTCCTTGCTGGGTCTGCATAGCCCAGTTTTCACAAGAATCTTGCTAAGTCAGTTTATGGAGAATCTCCCTATCCTTGATATCTGATCCTCTTGTCCTGCCTTCAGGAAGAATCTTAAGTTGGTTTAACAAGGATCCCCCTACCCTTGATGTATCTTTCCTCTTAGTAATTTTCCACCCACTGACCTCTTCACCCTCTTCTTTGGCTATAAATTCCTACTTATCCTACTTGTATTCAGAATTGAGCTCAGTTTTATACTGAAATCTCTTTTCCCCAATTGCAATAGTTACTGAATAAAATTTATCTTTACCACTTTGACCAGTGTCTGGCTTTGGATCTCTTTGACAGTATAAGAGACTTGATTTATATTCCTCTCCGGGCTCCACAATAGGAGTGGACCTTTTTATTGAGCATTTATTATTTTCTGTTCACAATGCCGAGTGTCATTTATCATTTGATCCACACAATAGCCACTTGGTAGGTCCTATTGCTCAGTTTACAGACTGAAACTGGGCCCGAGAGGGATTATGTAACTTTGTTAAAGGTCCCCCAGCTCAGAAGAGGCAGAGCTGGGCCTGGGATGGAGCTCTGACCTTAGAGACTGAGCTCTTAGCCACTATACCCGACTATAGGGCTATTAAAATGGGAATTGTGAGGGGCCGGCCTGGTGCTGTAGTGGTTAAATTCACACACTCCCCAGGGCAGCCTGGGGTTTGTGGGTTCAGATCCTAGGTGTGGACCTATGCACTGCTTGTCAAACCATGCTGTGGTGGCATCCCATATATAAAAGAATAGAAGAAGATTGGCACAGATGTTAGCTCAGGGCCAGTCTTCCTTACCAAAAAAAACAAAAAAAGGAGGGAATTGTGATTCTCATTCATTTTGAAGGGACTAAAACATAGACTCGTTATAAAGTCTAATAGTGAGATTGTCTGAAGATTATAATTGTCTGGGAATCTGCAACAAATTGTTCAGACTCCAAGATTTGCCTTTTCAGACATGAGACTAATTAGAAAAACTGCTTGCATTATCCTGTAATTAGTTCTGCCTTAAGTAGTGTAACTACACAATGGAAAGAGTGAGTAATCTTGCTCAGATGGGAATTTCCTCTAGTAAAGGAGTAAAGGAGTTGAAGGAATCTACTTGAAACCTCAAAGAAAGTACCTGCCTATTATTTATCAAGGAATGTTAATAGGTGCAAGGAAATTGGCCTTTTCTTATCTTGAGATAAGAATTCCATCAACATATACATATTTTTACTCCTCATTTTTAGAATGTACATTACTTGCACACAGGATCCACACTGTGTGTCTTTAATTACTGAATGTTAGAATAAATCTTTACCTACACAAATGCTAGAATTGTCACCTAATTTCGAACGGAATGTTCTTCTATCGTTCCTTGTTGGAACTTGGCCCTAGTGGCAACTTTACAAATCTGTAGGCAAGGCTAGGTAAGTGGTTTGCTTATTTGCTCATCGTATTTATGTTTGTTTCTAATAAGATCAGTTTTTAATTTGAGGAATGACATCTTTTTTGGCTCTTCACATGACCACGAATGTCCTAAACTCCTGATGATTTGTAAACCACAAGATACAGCAGCTGAAATGCATTAGTTTAATAGTAAATAGAGGGAACAGTTTGATCTTATAAAGTACCAGTTATGCAAATATCTCACACCGAATAGTGGTCTTAGTAGTGGCAATGTTTCAGCCACAGCTGGTTTCCCAATGTACTTCAAGAGATTTTTTTTTGCATATGATCTTAAAATTCCAAATTATTTCCAGGATAATTCAGTCTAAGATTTTACCTTGCCCCTTAACATGTTTTAGCTTTCATAGTATTGCTGAATAGTTACCCAAGCAAAGCATGGAGGAAATATTGAATCATAGATGGATTCAGCAATGGAAGTATCTGTGCTATCTCAGTCCTCTAAGTGAAGAAAGGGAGAAGTATCTAGGATGGGCTGAAGTGCAGGAGACCATCAAAGGACACCTTGGAGGTAGATAAAGCCACATAGGTACAAAGGAAGAGTCGACGGAATTGACCGCTGCCTGTTAGGCATCCTCATCTCACAGGCATCTCAAACTTAACACATGCAAAGCTGAACTCCTGATCTTGCCCTGCCCTAAACCAGCCCTGCCAGGGTCTTTCCCATCTCAATTTATAATAACTTCCTCCTCTTAATTACTTAGCCCAAACATCAAGAAGTCATCTTTGTCTTGTCTCTCTTTTTTTTTTAACACGTAGAAGAAGGCTTGTTGGCTCTACCTTTCAAATATATCCAGAACCCAATAATCTCTTATCATTTCTCAGCCTGATTCTAATCACGATCACCTGAGTACTTAGATTATTGTGGTAGAGACTAAATAGACTTTCTACTTCCAACCTTCTCATCCTTCCTTCAGTCTCTTTTTCCACACAGCAGTCAGAGTGATTCAACTAAACCTTAGTCACGTCATGCCGCTCCTCTGCTTAAAACCCTGTAATTGTTCATCTCATTCACAATAAAATCCAAACCTCCTCTCCTCCACCTCCAGTTCTCTGGCCTCATCTCCTGTTGCTCCATCTTCAGCTGTGCTGGCCCTCTTGCCATTTCTCAAATACTCTGTGTGTGTCCCTGCTGCAGAGCCTTTGCCCATGTTGAAATGCTCCTTCAACTCCATGTCTTTGCTCAAACGGCATTTTGTAAGTGAGGGATTCCCTGACTACTCAGTTTATATTTGTAACCTCATACAATGCTCCTTATCCCCTCCATTGTGTTATTTTTCATCACAATTATCATCTTCTAAGTAATTTAATTTACTTATTTCTTATTTATTTTCCCCCACTAGAGTATAGATTCTGTGACAGTAGGAGTTTTTATTTATTTGTTCACTGATACAACCCCAGCAACTAGAACATTATTTGACATGTACTAGGTGCTGTATAAATAAATGTTGAATGAATAAACGAGGATCTGAGTGAACTGTGCTGAAACGTGACCTTGGCCTCTTCTCTCCACTATCTATTTCTGGAACTATTGCCCCAGCCATGGAGAACAACAGCCATGCCCAGATGGCTGTTTATGTGTCAGAATATGTCTAAGGTTAAATGTTAGTAGGGGCAAAGGAAAATCATTTTGTATGAACTGATAAATTTTTCTGTGTTGTATTACTCCTATCTTTCTGTAACAGGGATAACTGAGATTGACCATGTGGGATTTTAGAGGTAAAGATGAGATTTATAGGTAATTTTTGAGTCAAATTTCAGACCAAGAATCAATGAATGGGTTCAAAGAAACACAGTGGGAAGCCTTCAGAAGTTTTTTTAGGGTGTTTATGAACAAGTCCTCCCTTTTGCAAGTGTTGTGAGTAGTGGTGCTGGTACTGCTGAATTGGGGTGAAAGTGTGTATTTCCAAACTTCTGTGATCATCTCTGATTGGAAAAGTAGCACCATACGTGGCTGCTCCATCCTCTTAGTAGGTCTAATAATGGCCTTAGGGAATCATTGGTACAGAAGATGCCCAAAAAAGGGGAAGAAAGTGGAAGGAAGGCTCCATTCAACTTACACGTTAATAAAGTAGCCATCCTTCCTTCTTTTTCCTTTTTGATTTAAAAAGATCTTCCTGCCATTTTTCAAATTGCTTTCTGTTTTTTAGTTTTTTTATTCCAATTTATGACTTGTCTGGATTTTCCATTAATATTTTGCATGTCGAGGGATACAGTGTTTTAAATCCTATGATTCTCCTGTGCCTAAATTTAGTTTCTAAATTATATCATACATGGGAACCGTAGCCAGGTTAAAACTTGGCAGTTAAAAACTTGGATTCAGTATAGGTTTTCTACGGTTTCTTGGAATCACTCAATATGACCTCTTGATGGGTGGGGCTCTCTCTCTCTCTTTTCTAGTTTCTGGGGATTTCAAAGTTGGAAGTTGGATAAATACAGAACTGATGATATGACTTTATTTGGAAAACGTGATTTTATTTCTATGTATTTCAGATACATGCTATTTTTTTTGTGACCAATGTAAAGCTATAAATATATTAAGAAAACACCTGCGTAGAAATGTGTGCACACTTAAAAAACTGTTAGCTTTAAAACATAAAACGTTTTATTGTCTTCTGTCTTTATGTGGTAGATTATAGTCACTTTTGTCACTCTTCAGGAGTTCCCAACCCGGGAACACTTGCACATGGATTGTTGAAGATTGATTCAGGATATGGAGAGACGAGTTAATGGCAAAGAGCCAAGAATGAGAATTTTTTGAGAAGCTGTTATTGTCTGAATACTATGTTAGGTTCTCCCCTCACCTTAATCCATTTAATACTTACAGCAATCCTGTGAGGTAGCTGTTATTTCCCCTAATTTTCTGAGTAATGAAAATAGGTTTCAAATTGCATAATTGACCTAAGGTTGTGCAGAAATTGTGGCTAAGCTAGCATTCCAAGTTGCCTAGTCTTGTATAACTCTGAAGTCCAAGTTCTTTCAACTTCATCCTGCAGAAATGGGAGTCCCAGTGGCTTGAATAATAAAGGTTTTCTTGTTTTCTGGCCCAGTCGTTGACTCATCTGCTTCCTTAGCCATCCTCTCTACCTGGTTTATGAATTATGGTGCCATCTCTTAGGCTTTTTCTCTGCCATTTCTGTGGTTACTACTTTATTGAGTTTAGTCCAGGTTGTTTTTGTTTTTGTTTTTGTTTTGCTGCTAGTTAAATTGAAATATCTTTCTTTGTTTTTTTAAAAAGCTATTCATTTAAATTTTTCTGTGGAAAGCTTTAAGTATACACAGGATTCCACATGGAAGTTCTGGTAAAACTCTGGCTAAACAAAGGATTCAAGTAAGATTTAATCAAAATACAGAAAGGAAACAGACTTAAGTGGTTCTGAGCATTTTCTCAGAAGAATTGGGACAAGCACTAGCCTGAAAAGCTATATCATTTAAAAGATATTTCCCCCTTCAGTATTCTTATGGGAATTAACAACACAAATAACAAAACCTCAAGATTATTTTGTTTTATGAGGTATGGTAAGGAGATGGGATAGGAACTGAGTATACTGTTAATGGGGCCGTAGCATTGAATCTGGGGAGGCAATGGCAGAGGGGCAGGAGTGGGAGATGCAGGTTTGACAGTTGGTACTCCCATTCTCCCTTACTCTTTCACATCGCAACTTCTGTTTCCAAATTTTCTGATCTGCAACAACCAGGATGAGAGAAGGAGCTCGTTTGTGATATGGGTGGGCATAGAAATTTATAAAGTGCTTTAAAATATATTATCTTATTCAATCTTTTTAACAAATGTATGAAGTGGGTAGCACAGTGTATTACTTGGCTTTGTATGAGTTACAATACCCAAATCTCAGTGCCTTACAACAACAAAATTTGTCATTTACATTTTCTGTAGGCTGTAGATTACATTGCTGCGGCTTTGCTTCCTGTGTTGTCTTCATTCTAGAATCTGGGCTGAAAGAGCAGCCTCCTTACAGGTGTGCTGTTCTAATGGCAAAGAGATGGGACAAACATCACATTCCACTGGGCAAAACACGTCACATCGCCAGCTCCGAAGATGGTGGGTGAAAATGTACATTCCTCTCATAGGCAGATAATAATAGAGTGTACCATTGGCAAGTATTATTATTGTGATTGTGTTTCTCAGTTTGTAGAAGTGGAAACCAAGGTATAGAGAAGTTAGATAAATTGCCCAAGTTCAAGCTACTGACAAGTGGCAGAGGTCGATTTGAAATTCAAGCCTGACACAAGGCCATTACTTTTTCTATTATACCAACAAGAATAGCATTTCCTTCATTTACCAGTCCATCTTTGTTGCCATTTGCCTTAAGAACAGTTTTCCTTCTAATGATCTACTAGAAAATTTATGTAGTTAACCCATGCCCATTATGCTACCTTTCCTTCCAATCCTCCAAGCAATGGCTTTAACATTAACCTTCAAATTCAAATGATTTCAGAGTGAGAGAAGTAAGTATTAGAAAATTTACAGATAGTCCTTTCTTAGATGAAAGCTTGAATTAAAAAGTAAAATCCCTTTTCAACACTGGAACTAGTGTAACAGTTGTAGTTTAATAAAAATTTGTCCTAACTCCCATATTTCTTTGCATCAATTAAAGACATAGTCTTTAAAAGAAAGCCAAATGTAATTTATAACGGTGGTTTTGTGGGCCTTCACTGATAAGGAATTTTGTGAGCATCTCTGGAATGGGGAGCACTGTTAACTGAATGGTGATGTGACCCTGAATTATGTCCAGTGCAGTCTCCCATGAGTTCTCTCAACCTCAAGCTAGGAGGGCTGCTGATTTTTCTCAGAACACTTAGGTCCCTTCACTGTCTCCGCTCTGGGTCTTGGCTTAGTGTATTGTCCCTTTAGCCTGAAATGCGTCCAGCCTGCTCCACCTTCCCCATCACCAAGGTCTAATCCTAATAATCTTCTGGGCTCCATTCTTAAATTCCTTCACTTCAGGAAGTCTTTTCCAATTTCCTCAAATTCAAATACAAACACAGATACAAATCTTCTTTAAAAATCCAAACAATGCTTTGCTTAAACTCTAGTATGCCTTCCTAATCTTTTGCCCAATACCTTTCTTCTAAGAGATGTGTAACAGATAGTTTTGAAAATTGAAATAGATTGAACTAATATATTTGCTAAATTGACAGTTTTCCAGACAGTGTGTGGAGTTGATGCATATCTTTATTCAACGAAGAGTTACTGAATGCCTCCCATTTGTAAGGACAATTGCCTTGCCATTAATGACATAGCTAAAGAGTGATGGATTCAGGATTGAAATTCAGTAAGCCAGTACTCTTAACTACTTGGATATCAAGAGCTGGAGGTTCCTGAATGCTAGGTGGCTTCACTGTTGGGCGGATATTAGTTCTCTTTCTTTCCCTGAAAAATTGTATGAGGTATTTCACCAGTGCCTCTTTAAGCTACTGTTTAGTCTTGGTTTCAAAATTGCCATTAAAACCATTTTTTTCTATTAATATAAGATGATCGCATTAAAAGTAAAATAACATTTCCTGGGTGGACTGTATTGGGAAAATTGCACTGCCCAGGGGAAGGTTCAGGTTCTGTGGGTCCTGAGCTTACACAATTTGTTTTTTCGCCCTCTTTAAGAAAAAGAAAATAAAACTACAAATATAAAAACAAGCATGACACGTTTAGCATAGGAAAAGAAATCATGATAATTTAAGTGCTGGAGGTTCAGCTCCTTTTTTCCTAAGCTGTCTTGAGGCAATGTACCAGAAAGGCATGCACAGAAATGCTTCCTTATTGCCACTTGGCTTCTCCTCCCCACCTAGCATACTCCACAACTCCTGGCCACTCCCAGCATTCACAGGGACCCTGCAAGCGGGGCTTTATTCCCTTCCCAGGAAGTCCACCTCTGGTCCTGGCAATTCAAAAATGATGGTCAAATGGCATTGGTTTTAGTCTCGTATGAATTTTTGGTTAATTTTCTGGACTTCTTGGTACCTTTTCCCAAGAAATGGAGATATTTTATTAGGAATGGCCTTTTGAGACACGAGTTTCTTTCTAATTAAAAAAAAGGTTGCTTTTGACCATAGCATTGGAGGGAGTATTGTCATCGTAGAAGCTATTTGGCATGAATATAATCCCTTTTTGGAAATATTTAAATAGAATATGAAATAAATAATGAAAATCTGTTCTTAAGAAAACAATGCTGTCTCTAAGGGATTTAACTGAGGTTTATGTGGCTCAGACATTATGTTCAGAATAACATTACCCAGAATCAATCACTTCAATTTTTAAAAATCTTGGAAATGACTATACTTTGTTGAAGGATTTAAGTCATTTTTTCCTTAAATCTTTGTTGAAGTATTGGCCCTGCAAACACATTGAGACCACTGGAAATTAGTTTTTTTGGTGTAGTATTGAAAAGTGGCAGCAGAGGGCCTCATTGCAATGTGCTGAATTTTTCTTTCTGCAAGAAAGAACATTTTCTCTCCTTTGCTCTGCATCTGGTCTCTCATTTTGAAACTCGCGTTATGTTTACTGTATTTGAAAAAAAAACCCCACCAACCTTTTAAATAAAAATTTTACCATATTGAGAATGTACTGTGCAATTTAAGCCTTAAAAACAATTAACTTTTTTTCTTGATTCCTAAGAAGGCATTGAAAATTTGACATTTTTTTCCACTTCCTTCCACAGCAGTAAGGAATTGTATATACGCTCTTTTGCTTTTCCTTACAGGCTGTAACTTTCTTTATAAGACCATCCAACTTGTTGGCAGGTTATTATGAGAACACATTTATGTAAATTATGTACTTTATTCAAAGATCAAAAAAATTACATGGCAGCAGTTCATAATGTAATACCACACATTGCATTTTCCAATTACCTTTCAGCTAATTGTGCTCAAGTTCTAACAAAGTATCTCCTATAATTTAAAAAAAGCTGTAGGTTATAACTATGTCAGATGTTCATAATGAATGGGATTGAGTAGAGGTGATCCATTAAGTAAGGCTGCCTTAATTATTCTATGGGTTCATCTGGTGATCAGTATCACTATGATCAGGAAGGATAATGGCACAGAAAATAAAAGGATTGGCTGAGCTACAGTTTAGTGCATGCTGAATGCGTAGACATGGGTTTGCACTTGATCTCAGTGAGTTCCTTTTTAACACTATTCGCTAGGAGAGAGTGTACTCAGCAGACCACAAATAGTTTTGATAACTCTGGGTTCTGTAGACAAATATATTTATTTTTGGAGTCTCAACTTGGTGTCCTATAATTATGTTCATAGCGACTTTTATCCAACCATCATTCACTCTCATTAAAAGTACATTTCTAAAATCCTGCTTAAAAAAAAAGATTCTAATCATCCTTTAGAAAGGACTTGTTTTGAGATGAAAGAAAATTTCAGGATAATGAACTATTGTTTATTACCAGCTTTCGGAATTCTTGTTTCTTGAGGAGCTTGAATAATTTAGCTATTAGGAAATATGAACATTATGTAGAAAAGGTCCAATATTTTATTAAGATTAGATGAACATTTAACGTATAACATTATATAGAAACATATAGACAATATATAGAAACACATAACATAAACATGTAAATATTATATAGAAATATAGTATAGAAATGTTGCATAGAAAAGGGCCCTTATATAAACTTTATAGAGAAAACATATAAACACTGTATAGAAAAGGGCCAATATTTTATTGAGATTAGAGGAACACTTTATTTTGTTGTGATCCACAAAACAAAATGCTAACAATAATGGCTACCAGTTAGATAATTTAGAACTTGCCTTACTATTTTACCTTTTGTGATAAAACATTACATATTCTGATTATGTTTTCTGATAAAGTACTATACAATGATAAAACTGGACAAAATTGCCAAGAACAACCATTTCAGGGCTCTTGAAATCCACCAAAGGCATACAACAAATTGAGAAGCAATTATTTGTGAAAAAATTACTGAATGTCAGATAAGAAGAGTGGGAGTCTATGGCATTCTTGCCTGGGGCTTCTCCCATCCTCTTCCACCCCCAAGCTGGATCTGAGCAGAAATGTACAGGGTGTGGCAGATGGAGTAAACCAGCAGCTTCCCTGCCAGAGGGGCTCACTTGGTTTGCAACAAAGTATGGAAAAACCTCACATCCACCAAGTTGTCAGTAAAAGTATCAATTTTGGTGGCAAATGAATGGGAAAGACCAGTAGTTCAGGTATCCTGAGGTTGCAGCCTAGCTGGAGCAAGCAGTGGACTAGCAGACTAGCCCGAAATTTAACAGGGAGCCCAGGGAAATGAGAGGGTCACAGAAGGCTTCAATATCTCACCCCATATCCACTTAGGAGAGACCGGAGAAGGCCCAAATAATCCACATACACCTGGCTAAGCACGAGACTGGGATCGGTATAGAGGAGATGCTGGAAGGCCTGGTGGGGAGTAAAAGCCAGGGCAGTCTTGACAACTGATTGATTAATTCAATGGCAAAACTGTCTTCAGGTTGTTTAATTAGGCTTAAAAGGCCATGATAGGATTATGTAATTTCTTCTATTTTTGTAAATTCTTTATAATTTCTGAAAATTTAACCTAGAAATACTCTAGAATAGGGAATCGTTTTTTAATCTTTGAACTGTGAATCTCTGAAATCTTTCTGTTCCTACAGAGTAGAACTCTTTATTACCTTTACTGCTACTTTTAGTTTTAGAGCAATAATATCACTAGAGAACTTTGAAATGTCAATAATAGCTAATACTTATTGAGCACCTGTTATTAGCCTGATGCTGTGCTGACTTTACGCATTTTATGTCATTAAATTCTAGAATGACCCTATGGTAATATTATCCCCATTGCAGGGTGGAGAGATTCGAGTTTAAGCAGAACCAATAACTTTTCCAAGGTTACAACAGCTCAGAAGTGGACACGGTGGAATGCAACTTGAGGCAGTCTGATTTCTGAATTCCTTTTCTTAAATACCATGCCATATTTTCAGATGGTGGTGCCATGGAATATAAAATATTTTTCTATAACTATAATAACACAATTTGATAGCAATCAAATTACCTTACGTAGAGTTATTAGAACATTAAGAAGGTATATACTTTAACTTTCTAGTTGAGCCTTTAAAATAAACTTTTTTATTAAGGAGAATTTCAAACAGATACAAACGTAGGTAATAATAAAATGATCCTTCATGTATGTAGCCATCACACAGTTTTCAGCTTTTTCTATAAATGCTAAAATTATAGCTTGCTGCGCTAATTTTTATTACAAAATGGAAATAATTACAGACTAATTTTTGTAGGGCAAACATGAATAACTTTTAAATTTGTCTTTAATGGATTTTACTAACTTGTTCAGCAAATATTTCCTTTTGAAATGGACACAATCATGATATATCTTAAAAGTAGAGAGCTCAGTGAAAACAGCATGAGGTGTAGGAGGAGTGGGCAGGTGGAAACAGTGACTTTTTGGCGTAATAGAGCAAACCACTAGAACACAGCAGGGTGGAGCTGGGGAGTTTGGTTTGGTCATCCTCTTTCTTTAAGGCATTGTCTGTGGACTTTGTGGGTCCATCAGTGACCCGTTGCCTAGTCTTGTTTTTAAAGACTAACTTTTAGAACAGTTTTAAGTTCACAGCAAAAAAGTTAAGTGGAGAGTACAGAGAGTTCCCATATATCCCCTGCCCCTACGTTCACAGCCTCCCCCAGTATCAACATCCTCCACCAGAGGGTTTGTTTGTTACAATTGATGAATCACCCAACGTCCATAGTTTACAGTAGGGTTCACTCTTGGTGTTGTACATTCTATGGGTTTGGACAAAAGTATAATGATGTGTATACATCATTATAGTGTCAGACAGAGTAGTTTCACTGCTCTAAAAATCTGGGCTAGTCTTTTGTTTATAGCATTTTCTCTCATATACACATCAGTACTCTTATTTCTTGTATTTCTAATAATCATGTCATGGTTTCCACTGACTTTGGGAGGGGTAGATAACCGACAACCAGTTGCAGTTACTGCAACCTCTGCCCAATGGTAAGCAGGAAAGATGTGGCGGCTTGTGGAACTGGAAGGGATTAGTAGTATAATCCTATCTCGTTCTTTGAGGCCACCTACAGAAATATTTTGTGTTGGACAGAGCATTTAGCTTTATTTGAAACTTTGGTTCCCTTGAATAGAATATGATATTTTAAGCTATATGTTTCTGTAATAGTCCTTAAATTCTCAATGTTAAATCTATTTACAATAACTCTGGCTCCTGACAGATACCATTTTTATAGTTCTGCCTCTTCTTTGGCCTCATGCTTCTGTCCCACATTTCAGTAGTGAATGTCATTGGTACAGCTTTGATTTATTCTTGGGAAAGTCTTCCTGGCTCTTTCTGCCTGGTTTCCTCAAGAGACTGTAAGCTGTGCATATCCAGACTATTTTCACTTTATTTGATAAATTGTTTGCATTAAATGAATTTAGAATAATTTTGGTTACTAATGTCTCACTTGCTTCTCTCCTATGCATCTGGATTCCAACTTGCCTGAAAGCTTAGAAACTGTGCATTTTGATTATTCCCATAACTTCTTTACCAGGTTGTAATACTTGGCCCTTTAAAATATCATTGTCTTTTGCTTTTCAAGAAAACTCAAAATCATGTTAATTAGGCTCTCTCCTTGACTTCTTAGATCTGGAGTGGGTGAGCTCAGAGTAGAGTTTCAGACAATCTCTCTCTTCTACTCTATAGCACAGGTTGTCATGGACGTAGGAGAATTGTAAAGATCTCAAAAATACTGTTCAACTAGAATGATTGTTTCTGAACTAGGTGGATTTTGCTGAGTTTTAACCAAATTTACAGATTGCTTTTTGTATAATTTGTGGAACTTTCAGATGACTTCAAATGGAATGTTTTTCATTTTAAAGGTCTTGGAAAAGGCAGTGTCGAACATCAATTAAGAGCTCAGATTCTGCGGCTAGAAGCTCAAATACCATTTCTAACACTTATAAGCCAAGTGATCCTAGGAAAAGTGAGCTTTACTTTTTTCATGTGCATAAAGGAGTTTTCATTGCAAACTCACAATGCTGTAGCTAGGATTAATTGAAATAATTCATTCAAAGCCGTTAACTTGGCCTGGTATACACTAAACCTCATTCTGAGCTAGAAAAATAAAAATAGTAACAATGTTAGCTCAGGGAGAATCTTACTCAAGCAAAAAGAGGAAGATTTGCAATAGATGTTAGCTCAGGGCCAATCTTCCTCACACACAAAAATAAAATAAAATAGTAACAATGCGTACTTGGACTCAAATGTATACTTGGACTACAAAGTCTCTTCCTCCTCTCTGGGTATAATAGTCACCCTCTGTATCCTAAGTGCACCCCATAAAGCTTTTTATCATGCAGTTACAGTACCTTGTTACTCTTACGTAAGTTCAGAGACTACACTAGTTTGGCATAGAGTGGATGTTGAGACAGTACATGTTGAGCGGCTAAGCACACTTCAGCACACAGTGCCTGCCCCAAATCCCACCTAGTGGGCTTTGTTATTATACCATTATCACCATCACCACCATCGCCAAACACCACAACTCCATTATTCCCATCGTTATTCTTTGGGTCTAGTACTAACTGCTGGGCATAGAAAGGGGTCAAAAGACAGGGTTCTTTCCTGGAGGGACTTAAAATCAAGTTAGGATGGCTGGACATGGGCAAAAATCAAACAAAAACAAAACATAAAACGAATAATTTAAAGTAGCACATGTTAAAGTGTTTAATGAGAGGCACAGGCAATAACTGTGGGTAGTTTTTTTTTTTTAATGATGAAAAGCACAGACATTGCAACCATATGGTCTTATTTTACACTTTGTCATTTATTAGTTGTGTGCTATTGGCCAACAAAATTATTGAATTTTTATTATTCTCTGTTACTGAATTTTAAAAATAGGCTTTTCATTGGAAGGAATGTAAGTTAAAACATATGGAATGTGTTCAAAACAGTGTCTGGCACATAGAAATCAATCAATAAATTGTAATTAACATTCCTGTAGAAGAGAAGGCCACCTATGAGGGTTGGAGAAGATTTCATAGAAGAAAAAAAGAAACATAAAAGGACAGGGTTAAAATTGGCTTCCTTACACATTAGCTCAGTTTTTCGAAATCGATTTGCAAATAACATGGGGGAGGGTAGACAGTGGGAAGGAGTATGTGGTGTGTTACTGAATATCAGGTGTAGAATTATATTCTCACTCATTGAAATTTTTGGTTAATGTCCCTTAAGTAAAATATAGTTTTTATCTATTAACTTTCTGATGTCTAAATTGAAATTCACATGCTTCACTGTCAAAGAAGTAACTCATACAATCAATGAAAATCTGTAAAGTGGAACAATATTGAAAGATATCATTGCAGTCAAAGCTCTTCCAATTAATTACCTTTGTGATTACTATAATATGCCTTTGGAAAGCAACAGTATCTTGGTGACACCTTCCAAATATTACTTGTAGATAAACTAAAAGGAAATATTCTTTTTAATGTTTTATTTATTAGACTAGGTAATTCCTACACATATTAAACAATTCACACAGTAAAAAATAGTCTACAGTAAAAATTGTCTCTTTTCCACTCCTTTCCTTTAGTTCCCAGGTTCTCCTTCTCAGAGGGAATCCATGATGTCTGTTTCTTCCATAGACAGTCTACATATCTAGATATATACCCTTCTTATTAAAAGCACAAATGATCTGTTGAGTGTACATTCTTGCATTTTCACTTAATATTTCTTACTCATTTTATTTTATTTCCTAAAGCTCTACTGCCTGAAGCATGGCATTTAAAAATGAGGTTACTCTAGTGAGATGCTAAATAATAATAGATAGCATTTATCAAGTACTTATTGTGTTCCATGGAGTTTACATGGATTATTTATTTTTCATAATGTTCCTTCAGAGTGGGTGCCATTAATGTGCCAATTTTATAGATGAGAAAAACAAGGCTTAGAAATGTTAAGTGTCTTGCCTGTGATCACACAGCTAATAGGTGGTGGAGTTAGGATTCAAATTAAGGCAGTCGGACTCCAGAGCCCACACATTAAATGCTCCATTGCCTGCTAGATTTCATGCTCTTCATTTTCAAGAAGACAACTGTGTATGTTATTGTACAAGAAATAGAAGACAGTGTGACAATAACAATGATGATGTTTGATGGAAATGGTTAAAGCCTTTGTCTGTGATGAAGGGATATCTGAGAAGGCAGGAAGTCGTGGTGGTAGAACAGGTGGCTCTGGGAACTGAAGAGGGTGGAGGGCTCTGATGCAGGTGCCCAGGCTGCTGCAGTGGTGTCAGGAGTGTCAGCAGCTGTGGAGCTGCAGAGTCTGAAGATGCCGCCATTCTGAGGAAGCTGTGGTGATGGATGCTGGGCATAATAGTTTATAATGTCTTTATAACTACCCCATGAGAATAGTATTATTAGCCATAAGTTCTAGATGAAAAACTGAGGCTCAGGCAAGTTGCCCTATGTCTCACACAGCTGGGAAGTGACAGGACCCAGACTCAATGCTTGTCTCCAATGCCTCCTGGAAAGGAGGCGATGGCACCGTCCTGCTTGCAGCAAATGGTATGCACACCAGCCTTGAAACCACACCTTTGTATCACTTATCAGAGTGGTTTCAAACATTTTACCCCTACATTTGTGTAACATTTTTTAAGTGAAAGTTTATAAGAAAGTCCAATATGAAGTTGAAGTAGGAGTGGGTATATTTCTGTCACCCTTTAATGTGTACCCTCACCCCTTCTTCTGGGCTCCCCCAAGGGAGTTCCATAGAATCAAGTTTGAAACTGTCATTTCTACTTCTGGGATGAAAATTCTGCCTGACAACAAAACATGTCCTTAGAAGGCTAAGTCTTCATTAATTAAAAGGCTAAGATGGTCTGGTCGGATTCCATGAAAATTTCTGTCTTCAATTTTGCTCCCGTAAGGTTAATTTGGGTTATATTGTTGTTTCAAAGGACATAATCTGGAGCTAAAGAAAGATGCTATTGCTTCTCTTCAGAGTGTTGTCAAGTGTTTTAGCCATTCTGAGAACCTAATGTAACTTCCAAGATATAATGGCTTTTGGCAGGCCTTTGTTTAAGATTTTTTCTACCACACAATCTTAAGTCCCAGCAACCAAAAGGGCTAGTCTTTGCTTTGTCTACCATGGTGGATGCCAGAATGGAATCTACTTGCTAACTTTTAATTTCAGAAATATTTTGTACAAAGCTACCCTCATCTGCTGCTTATGAACATGCAAAATTTTACTCAAGGACCTCTGGCTTTGGTCCTAGCAGTCTGAAGGCTGTGATGTGTGCTGCCAGCTTTATCATAGGAAATGCCTATGCCACTGAGCAGAAAGGCAGACTCTCATGTGGAACCAAACGAAATAATACAGGCTTCCTCTAAGTCTCAAAGATCCCATCAAACTTCTTGGATGGAATTACTTATACCTGGCAAATGGAAACACAGCTGAAGTTTCAATGATTTTAAAAAAATGCTCATTAAAATACGGGCAATGGCAGAGCAAATTAAAAATTCAATATCATTTTTGGTTATGCAGTATTTATGGAATCCCATAGTCCTTTCTCATAATTGATACAGTAAAAGGAGCTTTGGTTATAGACTGAGAAATGAGAACAACTCAGTTCAAGCACTAGATCCTTTATGTAATAAATATGTGACCTTGGGCCAAATAATGTTTCTGAACCTCAGTTTCTTCTTCTGTAAAATGGAGCTAATACTGTCTCTGTTTCTTCCAGTTTTTGTGAGGCTTGAATGAGATAATATGTATAATTATTAAGTACTCTACACATAAAGTATATTAATTATATGATTTCCAGTGTCCAAAACTTAGAATCATAAAATCATTTATTTGAAAGGAACATTAATGGACATCCAAATATGCATCTTTCCTGTAACATTTAAAAATAATTGTCCCATATCTCTGGACATTTCCAATAATGGGACTATTCTCTTTAGAATGCAAGTCATTCCATATTTGGCAAGTGTTTCAGATTGGGTTCCTCAGGAAATGGACTCAGAGGGGAAATTAGGGTATAGAGCATTTATTAGGAAGTGCCCTTTGCATCATCACCTGAGGAAGGAAGGGAAGGAGGCAAGATTGGGCAGAGAGAGAAGTCAAGATGTCATACAGTCCCAATGAAAGCTTCAGCTGAGCCCACAGCAAGACCAGGGCTGAAATGGCCTGTCAGAGCTGCCATGAGTTTTGGCTGGAGGGCTGGACTTTTATGCTCAGCTATTGACCAGTCATTGGATCGTGGGCAAGACAGTTTTCTGCAGCTTAGGCAATCCTTGAAGAGGATTAAAAGCTGAAGGTCATCTTCTCCTCCAACTAGTGGAATAAGTCTTTCTCTCCTCAAGAGGGACTTGGACGCCCCAGCATCCACTAGATCAGCCCTGCGGATAAGACATTCTGCCTTATATTGAGTGGAAATCTTCTTCACTGGGACTGTCATGTAAGCTACTCTCTTTGGAGTCAATTCCAACTCTTATCAACATATTCTAGCAGATAATTCTTTACTATATTCTGGCAGCACTAATGCTATACATTAACACTAGTGCTAATACTGATGCGCATATATATGTATATATTTCACATATACATAAGTGATATAAACATATATCATACACACAAAGCTCAAATATATATTTATATTTATACACATATTCATGTACATATATCATATACACATATGTTCTGAAAATAGGTACTTTGAGTACTCTGAGGATATGTTGTTAACAATTAAGTGAAGGATGCTCAACTATACTTAACACCTAGCTTTTCGTAATCATAATGATGTCATTTATTGTAGACAATAAAATGAATCTGCTTTCCCAGGAGAACCAGACTGAGAAATCATGAATTCTGTTTTGGGCATGTTTCGAGTGTGAAGCCCTCTCAAGATATCCAAGTGAAAATGTTGAGTAGACACTTGAATGCATATATTTGGGGTTTCAAAGAAAAGTCTACTCTCAAGATAAATAATTGAAAATTGGTGTTTATATAGTAATTGAAGCTGGGGGGCAAGATTTCCATCACATTCCTGCATGTCATAATGAACTGGAGCTCGATTTCCCCTTTAGATGGTAGATTTTCCCTTCATGGAGGGCTTTTCCTGGTCTGCTTCATAGTAGTGGATTACCTGCCTAGCTCCTGAGGCATCTGGGTGTGCAACCACTGGTGTGGGGTGGGAGGAGAAGGGGACCCATAACTGTGACTTGAGGAAGTCTGACATTTAAAGGCTGATAGATGAAGAGAAGTCTGGAACTGAGCTAGAAAAGGAGTGGCCAGAGAGATAAAAGAGTGGAGTGATAGAAGCCAGGGAGAGAGAAGTGGTCTGCAGTGTAAAATTCTTCAGAGAAATGATACCTGTTGGAGAGGGAGATAATTGATGATCTTAGAGAGGGTGGTTTTGATGGGAGTGGAAGCCAGTTGGAGTGGGTTGAGCAGAGAATGACGGGTGAGGAATTGAAGAAAACAATGTGCACAATGCTTTTGAGAAGTGTGGCTTTGATGGTGAGGACAGAGATAAGGATTAGCTGGAGGGAAGTAAGGTTGTGTTGAAACAGGGGAGTTGAAAAGGTGAGCTTGGGAAGGGTAATATGAGGAAGAGAAGTAGAAATATCCCCCATACGTCAATGCTTTAAATATCCTCTTTCACTTTTAAGTGGTTTGAACTATATTCTGAAACATTAGAGAAATGAAAAATGAAAGGCTTTAGCGCTTTATTAAAAATGAACATAACCAAAATACTTGGTCATGGACAATTTATATCAGATTGTACAGCTCAAAGTGAAATGGAGAAGAAATATAAGATAAAGAACTTTCTCCTTGGATTGTTCTGTCCAATGATTTACATGCTCATTTTACTTTTAACTAAGAAAATCTTGTCTAGCATACTGTTTATTTATTATGTGAAAAGTCTTTTAAGTCTCACTTGTTATTCAGATAAACAGTGTGTGACAAAAAGGGGAGGAGTTATTTTTGCATGATCCTCCTGCAAATGGGGATTCTCTATGTGACTGATACACTACTTCTGAAAACTGTTATTTCCTTATATATGGGATAGGAATAAAAGTACACATTTTCTTCACAGAAACATTTCACAGATTCTTTTGTTGAATGCATGTGTTATGGATCACTCTGGGTTTGTTGAATGCATGTGTTATGGATCACTCTGGGCCTAGTGTCTAACTGCCCAGGGGAGGCACTCAAGCCCCAGGAGAGTTCTTCTAAGTATTCCTGTGACTGTCCAGGGAGTGTTCCCAGGCATTCAGCAATATTTCACGACCTTGTGCTACTCCACTGGATGCTTCAGTCTGTCCTTGGCATGGCCTGATAGCTGCTGCCCAAACCCTACTGGCTTGCTGATGATTTGTCTCACTGTAGGCAGAAGGTGCCCCAGAGTCCAGTTTTTTCCACAGGCCTTGGCCCAAAGCCCTCGGGGTGTGATGAGTTGTGGTGGAATGGGAGAATGGAAATGAAGGACGCTCTTGTTTTGTGTTAATATGTTAGCGGTCTCATAGAGCAAATTATCTTAGGCCCCAATGTGTTCTGAGGGAAGCAGCTTTTTCTTATTGCTTATGGTTCTTTTGTCTTTAGAGTCAGATGTATGTGTTCAGGGGCTAGACCAGAGATAGAGTTTCTCCCCCTGTGTTTATCTTCGACCAGAAGGGCCATCACAATCAAGGGATTCTCCTGTTCACTCACTGAATCACTATTTCCATAAGTTTCTGCCAGCTATTTGCAGTTTTAACAAGTTTAAAACGGGGCTGTGATCTATTTCTATATCTGTCTATGTCCATATCCTTGGTTAAAACCATTGCCCTGTCTATTTAGTCTCTCAAAAAATAAAGACAGGCATCACCCTATCTCCAGGTGGTTTCTATACTATCAAATATATTTCTTTGCTCAGCTCTTTTTAGCTCTTTACCTCCTCTAATCAACAGGACCTTTTTAAGTTAGGTCCTAAGGATGGATTGGAGTGAAAGCCATGCCTATGAATTTAGAGCCCTTACATTTTTTGTTTATCTATCTATGTATCTTAGATTGAATGTTTGCATTCCCCCGAAATTCATGTGTTGAAGCAGAACTGGAAGAAACAAATTTTGTTGAAATTATGGTACATATATGTAGTGGATTGGTAACTACTGCTAAAATAATGCTCTATCAAAAACCACCCCAAAAACCTGTGCTGAAGGTAGTTTTTAAGGATTGCATGTGTTGTATTGCAGCAAACACACACACGATAATATATATCCCTCACTTTATTCAAATAGTAGCATATTATATACACATCTTGCTCCTTGCCATTTTACTTAAAACATATATAACGATCATTTTATATTGGTATATAAAAAGCTTCCCCATTCTTTGTTGTGGCTGCATGCTATTCCGTGGTATGAACACACCATTACTTATTAACTAGTCTCTTCTTGAAGGACGTTTAGGTTGTTTCCAATGCTTTATCATTAAAAAATGCTGCAATACATTGCTATGTATGAATGTACACAGCCATACATATATAATATTGCACATGTGTGAATATGTCCTAGGCTACCTCCTTAGAAATGGACATTTTCAGCACATTTGAAATTCCCCTCTCATCGAGCACTTCAATGTTAACACTGTTTCTTGTTTAGATTTCACATACAGTGATTCATTAATTCTTTGAAGAATTCCTCCAGCGCTCTTTTTTTTTTAATGATAGTACAAAATTGCAAGAGAGACTGGAAGCAGTGTGTTTTAGTGTCTGTTTTTCAAAATTATCTGTTACCAAGAAATGGGAAAAGCCATGATCTATAGAAGGAAAAATATGCAATTATATTTCCTCCATGTATTTCTGTGAGCCCACTGACTGAAATTGAAAAGTGCTTTATCATAACGGGCGAAAATTTGGAGATAGTCATTGTGCACAATCATTTAATCTGCATAATATTGCATAAAGGGCAATAACAGACTGAACTACATGCAAAGCCAGGCCTCATGTTTTGAGAAACAAAATGCACACAGAATAGGTACTACAAGTGGAACTTCTGGATAAAATTTCTAAATGAGATATAGGTAGCATGGAAGAAATAGAGATTTTAAGGGATTCTTTTAGTGTTTTTTTCCTTGTCCTTTTGAAGGATAACATCATGGCTTTTGGGAAATTTAAAGAACTAATACATTTAAAGAAATAGATTATATGTTGGCAATTACTATGAAGAAAGGAAAATGATTCATAGCACAGAAAATATCTTAGAAGGTTGTGCAGATTTAGGAAAGAAAGTGATCGAGACACTCAGGTGTTGCCCTGGACAACACAGAACCATGTAAAAAAAGTAGGCAAGAGCAATCAATATAAGAATACAAACTCTGAAAGCTAAAGTGTAGTCTGATGACCAAGAAGTCTCATCAAAATCCCTATTAACATGTGCGTTCCCTTGTTTTCCTTATAACATCAGTGCATATTTGTGTGCATGTGTGTGTATGTTTGATTTTTTTCATTTTCTAAGAGAACTGGAATAATTGAAATACTCTGCACTTCAGTATATTACATGTCTTGGACGCAGCATCTTTGCTTTATGTGGTATGTGTGCTTTTTCTTCAGTACACATAATTTTAAGCTATATTACTCTCTTCCACTCAATCGTCTTTCATATAATTTAAAGCCATGACACTGAATTATTTTTCATTCTCAGTGCATTAAGCCCTCATAGAAAGACTCTTTTATTTTCTTCTTTGTGGAAGTTTCCTGCTGTCACATTTTGGCATTCTTCCACACAGTACGCAGTTGTGTAGTGTTGGCAACTGTCCATGAATCTGGTTCTAAAGAAATGTACCCTTCGTTCTGTATTTCCCTTTCCCTTTTGACCTGACCTTTCTCTTTGACCTGGCTTGACTTATCTAAGTGTGCTGCTGATGCCAAGTTCCTTCTGCTTGTGACCCAACACACACATACACACAAATCCCTGGGGAAAGTTATCATGTTGACTTTTGGAGGGGTGAGTGGTTATAAAAGTAGAATGAAGAAGTTGGAGAGTGATGGTAGGAATTCAGTAGATATTGCAGAACAAAGTGATTCAAATGGTGTGCTACTCTCACATTCTTAGTAGGTAACACAGTGTATTTACTTCTCTTCATGTGGCAAGTGGCTACTCTTGTACACAAGGGAGAATAGTCCACGTCTGTTTTATTTCCTGTCCTATGATTCAGGCTATTTTGTATTGCCAAGAACCAGGAAAGCCTGGAGCCCTTGTTTGCTGACAAAGCCCACGGAGGTCAGTTGGGTATAGGTGAAGACAAACGCTTCCAAAAATGGAAGGTAGTATGGTTTACACCAGTGCACCAGTGTCAATCCACTTTATTTAAAAAATTACTTACGTACTCAAAATTGCAGATGAAATACAGAATCTCCTTTAATTTCTGTCATCACCATTTCCAAAAACCAAGGTTTCTTTTAGTGACTTCACACTGTATTAATTTTTTTCCAGTCAGAATACTTCTCTAGCCTTCTATAAAGGTCTTTTTTCTCTCCAGCCAATCCATAGATTCCCTTTTCAATAGTGCTGCCTGGCATATCACTAATTTATGTGAATTTAATTTTAAAGATCACATCACCTTCCCATACTCCCTTCCTATCTTCCTCCCTTTCTTTTTTTCATTCAATACGTATTTAATGTCTATTTGCTTAACATTATGCCAGTATCAAAGATATAGTGGTGAAAATGTAACACCAGGTCTAGAAAGGAAGGAAGATACTAATTTAATAATTTTTAAAAATTAGTAAGTTATAGTTGCAATATGCACTACAAAGGGGAAGTGCAAGATTATATCAATATGAATAGCAGGATGAAGTAAACTGCCTGTGGAAGGGACATTTAAAAGGAGACCTGCAGACTGAGTAGAAATTACTGAGACAAAGGGTATGATGGTAGGGTCAGAGTCCATGGTAGTTTTTTCAGGCCGAGAGAATGGAATGTGCAGAGGCGCTGTGACCTAAAGGAACATGATTAACTCAATAAATTATAAAAAGGCAAACGAGGTCTGAATTCAGAGTGAATGAAGTGAATCTGAGATGTTATGCAGAGGCCAGATGGACCAGGTTAAGAGTCATAGTCAGGGTCAGAGTTTAAGATTTATCCTATTGTAATGCGGTGACTTTTAGGGTTTATCTTATTGTAGTAGGGTGCCTGTGAGAGAGAACTAAAGAAAACAGACACGATGCACACAGATATTTAAGAGGGATAAACTGTTGTTCTAACGTTGTCAGCAGTTTTATTCCTAAAAATGAAACCATCAATTTATTTTCTTTGTTCTGGGAAGAACTGTTTTAGTGTCTCAGTCATGATTGTGTCAGATAAATTGGAACTTATCATTCCAGGGGTAGTGTAATGGGAGATATTTTTGCCAAGGGAATTATCTCATTTTTGTTCTACTGAGAGTCATGCTGCTTCTCTCCAATGACCTCAGGCCTGTGGATTTAAAGACGGGAGGATGAAGAGTTGACCCACTGTCAGAGGAGCCATGGGACTTTCTGGGAGGAAGAGGATTATGATCCCTCTTGGAGTTCAAAGTTATTATACCCTAACTGATAGGTTAGAGTAGCCCTAACTGAGGCCATTTAATAGGAAAGAATGAAGAGCTCCCTTCCCTTTTCCCCCAAATAACGTAGTAGTTATGTACAGTCTGGGTCTGGTCAGAACACAGAAGGCATTGTATGCATTCTGAATGCGAAGGGTTTCAATACAGGGAAATGGAGGCCTATATAACTGTTGGAAGCCCTGCAGGAGTGAAGGGCAGGAAGGCTGCACTGGTGACTCATCCTGCAGCAGTGGTTTCAGTGATTCTGGAAGCTCACGTTACTTTGATCCTCATGTCGGCTAACATGTCTGTCTACAGCTGTCTGCAACTGCTCCAGAGGATAACAGTCTCTCCTTTTCTTCTGCCTTCTAGGTCTCATGCAAGTCCCTCTCATTGGTAGACTCTAACCTATGACCACACAAGGAAGGGGATTCTGGAAATGTTCCTGGTTTCTCTTCTGCAATGCATAGGAGACCTTTGAAGAAGGTGACTGTGATGTCAAGTTGATAAAGAGACAGTCCAGCACAGGTGGTGACCCTGGCTCAATAGCAAAGCCTTGGCTATTGTGAGTTAAAGAGGGCTCCCAGTCTAGCAGGCTGTCCCTCTGAGAGTGTGGCTGTGCCTTGAGACTTCCTCTATTAGTCGGGGTTGTCTGGAGAAACAGAACCTATGGAATGTGTGTGTGTGTGTGTATTGAGAGAGAGGGGGAAGAGAGAGAAAAAGAGAGCTTGAGAGAGATTGATTTTAAAGAATTGACTCATGTGATTATGGAGGCAGGCAAGTCCAAAATCTGCAGGGTGGGCCATCAGGCTGGAGACCCAGGGAAGAGCTGATGTTGCAGTTCAAGTCTGAAGGCTGTCTGCTGGCAGAATTCCCTCTTTCTGGGGTATAACGGTCTCTTGTTCTATAAAGCCTTCAACTGATTGGTGAGGACCACCCATATTATGAAGGACAATCTGCTTTACTCAAACTCCACTGCTGTAAATGTTAATCTCATCCAAAACATCCTCCTGCTTGATCAAATGTCTGGATACTGTGGCCCAGCCAAGCTGACACGTAAAACTAACCATCGCATTTTCCGTTCCTGATTCATACCTGAGAAGTTACACCACTGGTAGATGCTGTTTTGGAATAAACAAAGTGTTATATCAATATGCCCCAAATTAAAAATCTGTGATCTTTATATATATATATAGTTCAATTCAGCTCTTTTAAAACAAACAATGTGGGGATAGTTATTCTTCCTCTTTCTCTTAGGTTCAGAAAAGAGTAGAGACATCTCATTATGCAGTACCCTCTCAATGTTCAATCATTCAGTCATTCATTAATTTGTTCATTTGTTCAGTCTTTCAACAAGTATTTATTGAAGATACAGACACTGAAGATTATGCAGTGGTATGGATAAAAAATCATGTCGAGAAAGTAAGATGGTAAGCTAGGGAGCAACACAAGCATTTTGCTGTAACTTGTGAAAACAAATAAAGGAAAACGCAAATGCAAAATATATTACATTTACAAGCCTGTAAGAGCTGATCCAAAAGCTCTATAAAAGAAGAAAATTTTATAAGCAAAGTAAATCAAAACTTACAAATATTAGCAAATCGTGATGTCTGCAGGCATGTTTCCTGAATGATCAAAGATGAGTCAGGACAATTGTGTATTCAAACAATTTGATGTTGACTAATATGGTTTGTTTAGGAAACAAATGCCTTGGTAAAGAATACACTGACCCTAACACATATTTAATGACTTTTTCACTGCTCTCCCAGTCTCCTTTCTTCTGTAAGATCTTGATCTTCTCAGTTGTTGTCTTGCCAACTACTGTACTTTTTGGGAGGATATCTGTCATGGTCAATGGAGGTTCGCTATGTGGAGAAGTTTCTGAGAGGGTAGTTACTGGCCATATGAATGTGCACATTTCATCATCATAACCAACCCTATAGTGTGAATAAAATTAGAATAAAACTAGCAGCCATATTTCTAAGATAACTTCCAGTGACCCCTCGCCCTTATATAATCCTCTCCCCTTGGGGAAGGGTAGAACTTCTGAATATGAGACATCCACTTTCCTGATTATATTACACTATATGGCAAAAGGAAGATTATCTTGAGTGGGCCTGACCTAACTGAGTAAGTCATTTAAGAGCAGAGCGTTTTCTCCAGTATTCCAAGAGGGAAAATCGGAGTTTCAAAGCAGTAGAGACATACTCCTGCTGGCCTTAAAAAGCAAACGCCTTGTTATAGAGAGGGCTTCTTGGCGGGGAACAGTGGGAGGCCTCCAGGAACTGAGAATGCCCTGGTTTGCAGCCAAAAAGAAGACAGAGACATAGGTCACAAATTCTCCAGGAACTAAATTCTGCCAGCAATTAGAATGAGCTTGAAAATGAATTTTTTTTCTCAGACCTTCCATATGAAAACTCAGCTCAGTTGACTCCTTGATTTCTGCCTTGTGATACCCTGAGTAGAGGACCCAGTGACACCATGCCGGAGATCTGACCTACAGAATTCTGAGCCAATTAATAGGTATTTTAAGCTGCTAAATTTGTGGTCATTTGTTGTGCAGTAAAAGAAAACTAAGAAAAAAACAAAACAAATTCTCCAACTTTTATTTCTTTTGGATGTGATATTGTGCTAAGATTGGTCTTGAGGTACCATCTCTCTATTCAGGTCACATACAATGAGGTAAAATTTTAATGGACAGGCAACATAGCTGGGAGTAGACCTCCCATAATGGAAAAGTGTTTTCTTTAGGAAAGGCCCACTTCAAACTTTGCAAAGTCTAGGAGCAGGTTAAAGAAGAGAATTTTCCCCATAGACTTTCTGAATGTGGTTGGTATATTTGGGTTCACTATTATTATTTATTTTGGTGAGGAAGACTGGCCTGAGCTAACATTTGTTGCCAATCTTCCTCTTTTTGCTTGAGGACAATTGTCGCTGAGCTAACATCTGTGCCCATCTTCCTGTATTTGGTATGTGGGATGCTGCCACAGCATGGCTTGATGAGCAGTGCATAGGTCTGCACCCAGCATCTGAATCAGCAAACTCCAGGCCACCGAAGTGGAGTGTGCAGACTTAACCACTATGCAACCAGGTCAGGCCCTGGGATCACTGCTTTTTAATATTTCTATTAACATGTGATTTAGAAGAGTATAATTTATTAGTCACTTCATGACTTGATACTACTTTATGACCTAAAGCAAACTCAAGTATGTGACTCAGATAATCACTTTGTAATGTTTAGCTTAGAGTTGCTGAGGGTTAATTCATTTTTTTGGTAAAATGTTTCACTTTCTAACTGGTTAGCCATAAATAATTTTCACAACCTTTTAATAAGTTCAATATAATAATTTGAATAGTCAGAATTATAATATGTTTAGTTCAAGAGAGTTAGGTTGAATAAAGAATCCAAATGTGTAATGTTGAAAACTTCTTAAGAAAAATATAAAATGAAAGTGTGATTTTATACATTATTCTTTATTTTCATTCTCTATTATAAAATGTTTAAATGTGTAATTTCTTGAAATTCTAACACCGACCTCTACACAAATTCTTTCAGCTCTGCGAAAGCTCTGTTATATTTTGGGAAGTAATAGCATATTGTATTAAGACAAAATAGATCAACAGTTTCTTTAATTCCTTATTAGCTAGAAGGTTAAAGCCACAACTGTGGTTCCTCTGGTCATTTTTCTTTTCTCTGTGACTCAGATTTCTCATCTTTTTTTTCCGTTTCTTTTTTTAAATTGCAGTAACATTGGTTTGTAACATTACGTAAATTTCAGGTGTACACAGTTATGTTTTGATTTCTGTGTAGACTACATCATGTTCCCCACCCAAAGACTAATTACCATCATCACCACACTCACGTGCCTAATCACCCCTTTCGCCCTCCTCCTTCCCCCCTTCCCCTCTGTAACCACCAATCTAATCTCTGTCTCTATGTGATTGTTTGTTGTTGTTTCTATCTTCTCCTTACAAGTGAGATCATACGGTATTTGACTTTCTCCCTATGACTTATTTCACTTAGCGTAATACCCTCAAGGTCCATCCATGTTTAACAAATGGCTGGATTTCATCATTTCTTATGGTTGAGTAGTATTCCATTGTGTATACATACCACATTTTCTTTACCCACTCATCCCTTGATGGGTACCTAGGTTACTTCCAAGTCTTGGTTATTGTGAATAATGCCACAGTGAACATAGGGGTGCATATATCTTTACTCATTTGTGTTTTCATGTTCTTTGGAAAAATACCCAGCTGTGGAATAGCTGGATCTTATGGTATTTCTATTCTTAATTTTTTGAGGAATCTCCCTACTGTTTTCCATAGTGGCTGCACAAGTTTGCATTCCCACCAGGAGTGTGTGAGAATTCCCATTTCTCCACATCCTCTCCAACACTTGTTATTTCTTGTCTTGTTAATTATAGCCATTCTGATGGGTGTGAGGTGATAGCTCATAGTTGTTTTGATTTGCATTTCCTTAATAATTAGTGATGTTGAACAACATTTCCTGTGCCTATTGGCCATCTGTATATCTTCTTTGGAAAAATGTCTGTTCAGACCTTTTGCCCATTTTTTAATTAGGTTGTTAGCTTTTTGTTGTTGAGATGTGTAAGTTCCTTATATATTTTGGATATTAACCCCTTATCAGATATATTGTTTGCAAATATCTTCTCCCAATTGTTAGGCTGTCTTTTCTTTTTGTTGATGGTTTCATTTGCTGTGCAGAAGCTTTTTAGTTCGACGTTGTCCCATTTGTTTTTTTTTTCTGTTGTTTCCTTTGCTTGGTCAGACATGCTACTTGCAAATATGCTGCTAAGACCCATGTTGAAGAGCATACTGCTTATGTTTTCTTCTAGGAGTTTTATGGTTTCAGGTCTTACATTAAAGTCTTTAATCCATTTAGAGTTAATTTTTGTGTATAGTATAAGATAATGGTCTACTTTCATTCTTTTGCATGTGGCTGTCCAGTTTTCCCAACACCGTTTATTGGAGAGACTTTCCTTTCTCTGTTGTATGTTCTTGGCTCCCTTGTTGAAAATTACCTGTCCATAGGTATGTAGGTTTCTTTTTGGGCTCCTGATTCTGTTCTGTTCATCGGTGTGTCAGTTTTTGTGCCAATACCATGCTGTTTGGATTACTATAGCTTTGTAGTATATTTTGAAGTCAGGGATTGTGATGCCTCCAGTTTTGTTCTTTTTTCTCAAGATTCCTTTGGCTATTTGGGGTCTTTCATTGTTCCATATAAATTTTAGGATTATTTGTTCTCTTTCTGTCAAAAATGTCATTGGAACTTTGATAGGGATGCATTGAATCTGTAGATTGCTTTAGGAAGTATGGACATTTTAACTATGTTAATTCTTCCCATCCAAGAACACTGAATATCTTTCCATTTTTTGTGTGTCTTTTTCAATTTATTTCAACAGTGTTTTATAATTTTCAGGGTACAGGTCTTTCACCTCTTTGGTTAAATTTTTTCCTAGGTGTTTTATTCTTTTTGTTGCAATTATAAATGGGGTTGTATTCTTGATGTCTCTTTCTGTGACTTTGTTGTTGGCGTATAGAAACACAACTGATTTTTGTATGTTGATTTTGCTGACTTTACTGTAATCATTTATTATTTCTCAAAGCTTTTTGGAGGATTCGTTAGGATTTTCTACATATAAAATCATGTCGTGTGTAAATAGTGACAGTTTCACTTCTTCCTTTCCAATTTGGATACATTTTATTTATTTTTCTTGCCTGATTGCTCTGGCTAGGACTTCCAATACTATGTTAAATAAGAGTGGTGAAAATGGGCATCCTTGTCTGGTTCCTGTTCATAGAGGGATAGCTTTCAGCTTTTCTTCATGGAGCATGATGTTATCTGTGGGTTTGTCATAAATGACCTTTACTATGTTGAGGTACTTTCCTTCTATACCTGTTTTATTCAGAGTTTTTATCATAAATGGATGCTGTATCTTGTCAAATGCTTTCTCTGCATCTATTGAGATGATCATGTGATTTTTATTCTTCATTTTGTTAATGTCATGTATCATGTTGATTTATTTGTGCATGTTGACCATCCGTGCATTCCTGGAATAAATCCCACTTGATCGTGGAGTATGATCTTTTTAACATATTGTTGTATTCGAGTTGCTAGTATTTTGTTGAGGAATTTTGCATCAATGTTAATAAGTGATATTAGCCTGTAATTTTCTTTTTTTGTGTGTTGTCCTTCTCTGGTATTGATATCAGGGTAATGTTGGCCCTCGTAGAATGTGTTGGGAAGCTTCCCCTCCTCTTAAATTTTTGGGAAGATTTTGAGAAGGTTAAGTATGAAGGCTTCTTTGAATGTTTGGTAGAATTCACCAGGGAAGCCATCTGGTAATGGACTTTTATTTTTGGGGAAGTTTTTGATTAGTTTCAATCCCTTTACTGATGATTAGTCTATTCAAATTCTCTGTTTCTTTTTGATTCAGTTTTGGAGGTTGTATAATTCTAAGAATTTATCCGTTTCTTCTAGATTATCCAATTTGTTGACGTATAGCTTTTTGTAGTATTTTCTTATAACCTTTTGTATTTCTGAGGTGCCTGTTGTAATTTCTCCTCTTTTCTTTCTGATTTTATTGATTTGAGCCTTCTCCCTTTTTTCTTGGTGAGTCTAGCTAAAGGTTTGTCAATTTTGTTTATCTTTGCAAAGAACCAGCTCTTAGTTTCATTGATTTTTTTCTATTATTTTTAGTGTCTATTTCATTTATTTCTGCTCTGATCTTTATTATTTCCTTCCTTGTACTGACTTTGGGCTTTGTTCTTCTTTTTCCAGTTTCCTTAGGTGCACTGTTAGATTGTTTATTTGGGATTTTTCCTTTTTTGTTGAGTTAGTGCTGAATTGCTATGAACTTCCCTCTTAGAACCGCTTTTGCTGTATCCCATAGATTTTGGCATGCCGTATTTTCACTTTAATTTTCTCCAGGTACTTTTTGATTTCTCCTTTGATTTCTTCAATGACCCAATCATTGTTCAGTAGCATTTTGTTTAATCTCCAAATATTTGTGTCTTTTCTAGTTTTCTTCCTGTAGCTGATTTCTAGTTTCATACCACTGTGGTCAGAATAGATGCTTCATATTATTTCAGTCTTCTTAAATTTATTGAGACTTGCCTTGTGGCCTAATATGTAATCTATCCTGGAGAATGTTCCATGTGCATTTGAAAAGAATGTGTATTCTGTGCTTTTTGGATGGAATGTTCTGTGTATATCTACTAAGTCCATCTGGTCTAATGTGTCATTTAAGGCCAATGTTTCCTTATTGATCTTCTGTTTGGATGATCTATACATTGCTGTACGTGGAGAGTCAAAGTCCCCTATTATTATTGTGTTACTGTTGATTTCTCCTTTTATGTCTGTTAATAATTGCTTTATATATTTAGGTGCTCTTATGTTGGGTGCATAGATATTTATAAGTGTTATATCCTCTTGTTGGATTGCTCCTTTATCATTATGTAGTGCTCTTCTTTGTCTCTTGTTGCAGTTTTTGTTTTAAAGTCTATTTATTCGGATATAAATACAGCTACTCCAGCTTTCTTTTCATTTCTATTTGCATGGAGTATCTTTTTCCTGTCCCTTTATTTTCAGTTTGTTAGTGTCCTTAGGTCTCAAGTGTGTCTCTTGTAGGCAGCATGTGTATGGGTCTTATTTTTTTTATCCAATCAGCCACCCTATGTCTTTTGATCATAGCATTTAGTCCATTGACATTTAAAGTAGCTATTGATAAGAATGTACTTATTGGCATTTTGCCACTTTATTTCTGGGTGTTTTAGTAGTTATTCTCTGTTCATTTGTTCTTCTTTTGCTCTTTTCCCTTGTCATTTGATGGCTTTCTTTAGTACTATTTTTCTCTTCCTTTCTCTTAATTTTGTTTAATTTATTATCAGTTTCTGGTTTGTGATTCGCGTGAAGTTCATATATAATAACCTACGAATATAGCTATCTATATTAAATTGATGGTCTTTTTAGTTTGACCTCTTGCTAAAAGCTCTACTCTTTCACTCCCTCCACCTACAATTATGTTTTTGGTATCATATCTAACCTCTTTTTTTCTGCATTTGTATGTGTTGCCCTTTTATGATGGAAATAGATAATTTTAGTACTTTTTTCTTTTGGCCTTCATATTAGCTTCATAGGTGGTTGATCTGCTACCTTTACTGTATTTTTGCCTTTACTAGTGATTTTGTTGGTTTTTTTTGTGTGTGTTTTTCTTGTTCCTATTTGTGATCTTCACTTTTCCACTTAAGTAAGTCCCTTTAGCGTTTCTTGTAAGGCTGGTTTCTTGGTGATAAACTCCTTTAGAGTTTGCTTGTCTGAAAAACTCTTTATCTCTCCTTCGATTCTGAATGTTAACATTGCTGGTTAGAGTATTCTTGGCTGTAGGTTTTTTCCTTTCAGCTCTCTAAATATATTGTGCTATTCCCTCTCACTTCTAGCCTGTAAGGTTTCTTCTGAGAAGTCACCTCATAGCCTTATGGGATTTCCTTTGTATGTAGCTTTGTCCCTTTCTCTTGCAGCTTTTAGGATTCTCTCTTTATCTTTAATCCTTGACATTTTAATTAAAATGCATCTTGGTGTGGGCCCCTTTGGGTTCATCTTGTTTGGTGCTCTCTGTGCTTCCTGTATCTGGATGTCTGTTTCTTTCCTTAGGTTAGAAAAGTTTTCAGCTATTATTTCTTCTATTATAGAGTCTCTGCCCCTTTGTCTCTTCTCTTCTGGGACAGCTATAATACAGGTGTTAGTGTGCTTGATATTGTCCCAGAGGTCTCTTTTACTGTCCTCATTCTTTTTAATTCTTTTTTCGTTTATCTGTTCAGCTTGGGTAATTTCCTCTAGTTTTCTGTCCAACTTGCTAATCCATTCTTTTGTATCATCTACTCCTCTCTTGATTCCCTCTAGTGAATTTTACATTTCCCTTATTGTGTTCTTCATTTGGGATTGGTTCTCTTTTATATTTTGCAATTCTTTGTGGAATTTCTCACTGAATTTATCCATTCTTCTCACAAGATCAGTGAACATCCATATGACTATTAGTTTGTACTCTTTATCAGGTACATTGTTTATCTCTGTTTCATTTAGTTCTTTTCCAGAGGATTTGTCTGTTCCCTTATTTGGAAGATACTCCTTTATCTCCTCATTTTGCCTCTTTCCCTGTGCCTATATCCATGTATTAGGTAGATTAGCCATGTCTTCCAATCTTGGAGAGGTGGCCTTATGTAAGAGATGGTTTTCAAGGCTCAGCAGTGTGTTTCCCTCTTGTCACCATTTGCAAATGTTCCAGGAGTGTCCCCTGTGTGGGCTATGTGTGTTCTTCTGTTGTGGCAGGGTTCCTCTTGCTTCAGGTGAGTGAGGAGCCTAGGCTGTCCCCCTGATTGGCTTTTTATAATGCTCAGCTGTGTATGGCTGCTACGGTTCCTGTAGCCACTTTATTGGACATGGGGAGCCCCAGCACAGTTGGCTGCAAGGTCTAATAGCACATTCCTGCCACAGTTCTTCTGTTAAGTGAGTAGGCTCCCAGTGAGGCTGGCTCTAGGTTCATGTGCTTACAATAACTGTAGGCCTCTGGCCTGCAAGGCTGTTGTCAGCTCTCCCAGTAGTGCAGCTGGGTGGAGCCAGCCCCAGGCATGTCAGTACACCATTGTTTCAATCATTGTAATGTGGGGCTGATCCCCTATATGGCTGTTTGAGATGCACGAGCCTGCTACGCTGACAAGCTCCATCACTTGCAGGCCCACGTACCCCTTCAATGCAGTCCTGCCCTGTGTGCATACTCCAACTCACTGAAGTGGACCCACCCTCCCTGCAGCAGAGGTCCCACACACTCTGCCAATACAGGCCCACCCGTCTGCATGCCCTGTCCCTTATGTACTCCTTGCCATGTCGTGGCAGATGCACTCACCCCACAGAGGTCCCACACGCCATGACTATGCAGGCCCACAAGTTTCCTGAGAACTTTCTTTTGGGTTTGGCCAGTCCCTAGGGTGGGCTACCTGCTTTGGCTGAACTGGATTAAATTGGTGCTCTCGTGGGTGGGCAGACCCCTGCACTAACAGTGCAGGTGAAGAAATCTAATGGTGTTTGTCAGTGTCTGTGTCAGCACACATGTACTAGGTCACAGTAATGGCTGCTGCCAATGTCTCAGTCCCTGGGGAGGTGGTCCCAGCCTGTAGAGGTCTCACCTCTCATTGAGATGTGCCCAGAGCCTATCAAGTGAGTCTCTTTTCACCAAAGGACTGTGTACCTTTCTTTCTGGTGATTTTAGGTTGTTTTCTGAAGTGGGTGAACTTGTGCATGGGCCCTTTAAGAGCAGGCTTTTCCCCCCTTATGTCTGATAGCTTTTCTGGGGGTATTCCCTGTTGTTGTCAGTAGGCAGCAAAGCCTGATATTATAACACTCATCTTGGTTGTGCTGAGTCCAAAGGATGCTTATTTTGGTAATTCTCCCCCACTCAGGTCCTGCACTCCTCCAGGGAAGGCTGCATACCTTAGGATTGCTCCTGCCTGGCCCTGAAGCACTGTGGCTTGTGAAGGTGGCTGTTTTTCTCTCTGGAGAGGAATTTATGCCTTCCATCTCCTTCAGGACTGTCCCTTGTTGTGGGGGTTATTTTTATCCAGTTTTCAGTTCTCTCCCAGGGATAATTGTTCCCAGAGTAGTTGTAAGTTTGTTGTGTCCATGGGAGGAGGTGAGTTCAGAGTCCACTTACGCTGGCATCTTGACACCATCCAGATTTCTCATCTTAAAACCTCTTCTCATGCCCTTTATCCAGGCCCTTCTTTTCATGTCCAATCTTCGTACCTTTTATTTATTTATTTTTTTGAGGAAGATTAGTCCTGAGCTAACTGCCACCAATCCTACTCTTTTTTTGCTGAGGAAGACTGCCTGAGCTAACATCCATGCCCATCTTCCTCTCCTTTATATGTGGGATGCCTACCACAGCATGGCTTGCCAAGCAGTGCCGTGTCTGCACCTGGGGTCGGAACTGGTGAACCCCAGGCCACCGAAGTGGAATGTGCGCACCTAAACGCTGCGCCACCGGGCTAGCCCCAAGTATCAAGTGAACTTGGCCTGTACGGGGATCGAACCTGTGACCTTGGCATTATTAGCAGCACGCTCTAACCAACTGAGCTAACCGGCCAAGGTCAAGCTTCCTACCTTTTAATTCTCATCCTTGACCTTTTCTGATCCTAATTTCCCATTAGAACCTATTTTCCTCCTTTTAACCATTATTTTATCTACTTTTCCAACATCTTTTCTCCTAGGTCATTTCTTTCCACCAATACTACCTCACCTCCCTTGAGAAATTAACTGATTTCTTTCCTCTTTGTTTTCTTTTTCAGTAAATAATTAACCCTAGAAATTTATAAATTTCACAGGGAGACTGGTCCAGGATGTAAGTGATTTATACAAGTTCAAAGTCTCTTTCCTTGTTTTCCTCTCTTATTAAGAACCTTCTCATACCCCCAACATACATGATAAATACATTCTGTTTATCAGGCTACCTTTGTCTTCTCTCTCAACATCTACCTCCTACTTCATCACTATAAATTTCTAACGATCTGTGTGTGATCCCAGAGCTAAGTTATGTGGAAAGTGGGACATACAGAATGATATTAGGAATTTCACTTACGTTTTCTAGGTTCCTATCAGAGATCTGATGAAAAACATTGGGGGACATAGGGTTTGCTAGACCAGATGACACCTTTTTGCACATGGGCACAAGCAACCATGTGGGTGAACAGCTTAGTGAGCAGCAGAGACCTTCAGGAAATTTAGAATAAAGGTGCCCTTTCCTGTGGGGGGATGTGGCCCTGTGTCAAAAGCTATGGCTTGTCAGGTGGTGCACAAGCTGTGTTCAGCCTTAGCTCCTCCCCTTTGCTGGTCCCTTTTGTGTAGTGAACAATCTGCACAGCCTATATGGCTACACTGGGGAAGCGCAACTTGAGTAAATGTAAAAGAAGCAGAGGATAAAGAGTAAGGCTTACATTATGAAAGCTAACAGCAATTCATATTTCTTTGTGAACAACTACAGTCTACTAAAAGTCTTTTCCAAGCTAAATACTGAGAGTACAATGAATGAACATCAGAGTTTATAATAAGGAAGACATTAGAAATATGTATTTCAGTAGGAAATGAGAGTAAAATTGGGAAGGTAAAGAAAGGTAGATGGGGTATAGAACAGCGTTAGGCAAACTTTTTGTTCAAGTGCTAGATAGTAAATAGTTTAGGCTTTGTGGACCATAAAGTCTCTGTTGCATCTATCAAACTTTGCTCAAAAGCAGCCATAGAAAATATATAAAAGAATAGGTGTGGCTTTGTTCCAGTAAAACTTTATTTACAAAAACAGGTGGGGAGCATGACTTGTGAACCCCTGGTATAGAGTATTGAGAAAAAAGGGTTAACTGGGACATTTGGTTTGTGTGAATATGACGTTGATACACAAAGAACTCTAAATCTGAGTAACAGGTGTTTCATAAATTACCAGAAAGATATATTCTACATAGGATGAAAATTTTAATTTATGGGTCTACAAACACCAAAAGTGGAAATTTTATTTTTTAGGCATTTGTTTCTCTGTCAAATCTCCTGTAATATATACACTTGAAAAAATGAAAAACTGGGCTAATAGCCTATATTTCACATAAAATGTTGCTTTTTAATCTTCTCTTGCAGTGCTCATCTTAAACAATATATAATGGATATGTTTTATGATTCTCTGGGTTGAGGTAAATTTCATTCCCTTTTCTTCATAGCAACTAGCTGATATCAGGACTGATCTTTGTTGGGGCTGGCCTCACTAATGGAATTCAACTGGTTTGCTCAGATAAGCAATTCTTTGGGGAAAACTCATTATGAGCAAAATATTTATCAAGATATGAGAAAGAGCAACAATTAGGCTTTACAGGCAGACTTCATCTTTTTTCTGTGGGAAAAACTTCAGGGTCCTAGTATTTTACTCATTTCCTAAGTATCTGAAGATGTTATTTCATAGCATAAATATAAAGATAATTTTGCTCTTTAAGGGAAAATTACCCTGAGTTATCAAACTCTCAAATCTTACAAAATATAAATCTTAAAAAGATCCATATTCTTCTTCTTTTTGTGGTGTCTGTTCTCAAGATGAATATAGACTGTTCCAGCAAAATCTTTATAAAAACCATGTGGAATAGGTAAGAGCTGATGGTTTATTGGGCAACTGGACAGCTGAACCTTAGTGTTTCGTGCAGGGAGCAGAATTCCTTCAGCCTCACCAGCCCTCCCACATTGTTTATTGTAGTTTGTAACCTCTCCTCTCACCAAGGGGGGCAAATTTATGAAGGAGTTTACATAGCTGTTCTGGTTTCTTAAGGCAACTAAGGCCAGCTGGAATACACTTTATTCACTGTGATACACTTTATTTTGTAACATTTCTGTATTCCGGTGAAAACTGGCAGTTAAGGGGCCTCAGAGGTAGGGTTTAGATTTTAATTGTCATTTACTACTGCTAGAAAGAAATTAAACAAATCCTAGTGGGGCCAGACCTCAGTGAAAACGAACCTCTCTCCCTCATGGTGCATGATGAAAAGAAAGCTCGAACTTACAAGGATTTTTTGAATTCCATTGGCTCTTCACTGCTAATTAGTAACATGGCTTATTTAAGATTGCATCAAGTATTTTGATACTTGCTTTGACTTGCTTTTAATATCGCTCTAATTTCCCTTTTAGTTCTAAACTTGATGCTGACAAATATACAAATTGTGGACAAGGCTAGTCTTGTTAATGTATGAAACAAAATTTCGTTTTTATTGTCTTTGAGGGTCATTTCTAGGCAGTTAAAGGTAGGAAGTAATCAGTACCTTCCTTCTATGACCATTTTTAAAGTTTATGAAAAAAAGCATGTGATAGAAAATTGATCTGGGAATGCAGTGGGTGAAGTGATTCTGAATCCTACTCTGTGTGTGGTGCTAGATGGATTTTCTGGTACTGGTTTTGGGGGTGGAGATGGTGTACTTCTGTGTGTTTGGAGTCTAACAATTGCTTATGTGCTTTTCCTGTCTATGTGCTCTCTGGAACAAGTCACCTAGAGAGTGTGCCATTGAGAGGGCTGGCAGGGATTGAGCTAATGAATGAGCAACAACTTGGATGTACCTACCTCCTCATGTTGGCTTATTTTGATTCACATGTGGTGGAAGAAGAGGGTGAATGCAAAGCATCAGTGAGAGGAGAACTGTAATTTCATCCTTTGCTTGAAAGACACTATTCCCAGCAGCGTAGAGATTTGTCAGTGACACCTTAGAGCATTTGTTCAGGTCTGTGCAATTAAACTGCTCCTTGTTGAAGAATCACCCCAATGACTGCTAGACATAGGGCTCTGCTGCTCCAAACAAATCACTGATTGACACCAGATCTTGAGATTTATAGACCATCTAGCACAAGATGCTGCAAATATAGGCTTTGTTTATTTACTTTGTAGTAGAAATATTCAATGTATCATGAATTCCTATTTGTTCAGAGTTGGGAAGCCTTTTTGTTAAGATTTCTCCAGCCCCTTTGCTGCTACTGATTTTTTTTTTCCCTTTTGGTTCAGCAAAGGTGAATTCCTTTAGGCCCTGTGACTAACTTCCCTAAATCCAGAGATTATCTAATGAGTTCCTTAGAAAACTTTGGAAGAAAATTAATTCAAGATTTGCTGAGTGACTAATCACATCTCTGGGGAAATGAGCTGGCTCCTAATTTACTGGTTAGTTGCAAAAATTCTGGCAATGAACAGAAATAAGGATAAACATCTCTTATTAAGAAAAAACCACCAGGGGCCTTTGATGTCCATGCAAGACATTGATGGCCTCAGTTTTAAACTTTCTTCCAAAAACCTGACGTTTCTTCCTTGGCCATCATAATTTATCTGTTGATAAAATTCATCATGTATATTCATGGAACTCTGATTTATAAAAGTTAAGATGTAGACTGTATCTTTATTGTGTAAAAGCTTTTAATGGATTCTTTTTGGAAGAGTAACTGTGAAAAGGAATGTTTGCTTAGATTACAAGTTGGGAAAACATATGTAACTATGAAGGATGTTATTGGAAGAAAAGAAAAAGAAACATCACCAGATTCATCTATTTCAAAATTTGATGCATGAGAAGAAATTCAGTCTGTGCTTTAGAAGGCATTTAATAGTCATAGGATATTTTTCCATCAGACATTTTCATATTTGTGCTCAGATAATCCTTCAAATGTTTTGAAAGAACAGAGAAATGCTATGGAAAAAATGAACCACATATTCACTCTATTTCTAAATCTTGAATGATGATTCTCATAGTCCTGGTCAGAATTTTGTTTTCTTACAACTATCTCCTGCATACATATTAAGGATTGATGCAATTATTCTTAGTTTCATACATATGTATGCCATGGATGAGTGTATGTGACTTGTGTGTGTGATTCAGATCTTTTTGTACTTTATGCATTTATTTTGGAATCCAATTCCAAATGTGTATCTTCATGGCCTAGAATAATAGACTGTATGAAAATTAGAATGTACCCATAGTTTAACACAAGCCCTGGGACAAGTTGTGAAGTAGGTGCAATTCATCGTCATTGAACCTTGTCTCTCTTTCTAGCCCACTCCATCTGTAGAGACTTTGTTACTTTGACATTCTGCCTCTGGCTAGGGAAAGCATGCTGGGCCACACAGGAGAGGACTGTCCTGGGATGCGTGTGGTTTGGAGAATGATGTGAATCAGTGTTCAACTTCCTATGCTTATTTTCTCTCTGCCATGCTGAATTTCTCTGTCTCTTTCTCTTTTTATTGTATATGTTTGTTTTTTTAATAATGTGTGCATTTTAATGTAAATTTGTATAAAGAAAGAATATAAAATTCCCTTCATATCTCTCCCCACCCCAATTCCCATTCTTCTTCCAGCACCACTGTTTACATTTTAGTGTGTATCTTTTCAATCCTTAAGACACTTCAAAAAATAAATATACTCTGACTTCTTCTTCTTCTTTTTTTTTTTGAGGAAGATTAGCCCTGAGATAACTACTGCCAGTCCTCCTCTTTTTTGCTGAGGAAGCCTGGCCCTGAGGTAACATCCGTGCCCATCTTCCTCTACTTTATATGTGACGCCTACCACAGCATGGTGTGCCAAGCAGTGCCATGTCTGCAACCAGGATTCGAACCACCAAACCCTGGGCCGCCAAGAAGTGGAACGTGCAAACTTAACCCCTGTGCCACCGGGCTGGCCCCTATACTCTAACTTCTAATTCCACTGTTTTTTCATTTCACAAATATTAGTCTTTTTTAAAAAAAGAATGGCCCCCTTTTTCAAAAAAGTAGCCCTCCCCAAAAAAGTATGTCCATGTTTTAAGTTGTGAAACATGTGACTGTTACCTCTTTTGTAAATAGGTTCTTTGCAAATGTGACTAAGCTAAGGATCTTGAGATGAGGAAATAATCCTGGACTACCTGGACCGGCTCTGAGTCCAATGATGAGATAGACATCCAGAAGAGAAGGCAATGTGAAGGCAGAGGCAGAGAATAGAGTGATGTGGCCACAAGCCCGGGAAGCCCAGTGATGCTGGCTGCCAGCAGAGGGTGAAAGAAGCAAGGAAAGATTCTCCCCTAGGGCCTTCAAAGGGAGTGTGGCTGTGCTGACACTTTGATTTTGGACTTCTGGACTCCAGAACTGTGAGAGAAAGAATTTATTATTTTAAGCTACCTAGTTTGTGGTAATTTGTAACAGCAGCTACAGGAAACTAATACAAATACCAATACTGAAATACTATACTTCCACTATCTAAAATAGAAGAAAATGGAACAATTGACTCACAAAATTCACTCTTAAATAAGCAAGACTTACAAATTTTGTTGTTATAAAACAATATCCTGAGAGAGTTTGGCAGATGGTGGTGTAGGAGGATCCTGATCTCACTTCCTCCCATGGACACAACAAATGTACAACTACCTGGGAACAACTTAACAATTTCCTTTGAGAGAGATCTGGAAACTGGATGAAAAGAACCTCCACAACATGGGACAACATGAAGAGAGGTGGAAAGGCAGAAATACTGTCCTGCTGAAGAAAAAATCACACCCTAGCTGCTGTGCTGCATGGTCGGGAGTGGTCTCAAAGGTGCGGAGCTTTTCCTGGAGGAGCAGGGAATTCGAGCTCCATGTTAGGCAACTCAGCCCTTAAATCCAGCACAAGAAAGACAAGACCCCAAAATACCTAGCTTTGAAAATCAACAGGGAATGTACCCAGGTAAACTATAGAACTTCAGGGAAAGGAAAACCTGCTCTTACAGGGCCCACACACAGACTCACTTGACCTGGAAACCAGCACAAACACACCAGATGGAAAAGTGCATAGTCTATTGGCAAAAGAGATTCACTAAGCTTGGAGCACATCCCTGAGAAGCAGGAGGTGGCTTGGGCCCCCCAACCCCAGGGATCAAGACACTCATGGCAGCCATTTTTGGGACCTAGTTCAGAGATGCTAATACACACTCTGACAGGTACTATTTGGAATCCTCCATCTAGCCTGTTAGTGCAGGGGCCTGCCCCACCAACTAAAGCACCTGAGGCAGTTGTATGCCTCCAGGTGACACAGCCAGCCTATGCTGGGGGCCCGCCTCTCCCACTAGCATGCCCAAAGAAGTTTTGCATCGCCTACCTGCATAGTTAGCCTGTGCCTGAGGCCTTCCCTGTCCAAGAGTGAGCTAGAAACAGTGGTGCTATTGGGCCACAAACCCAGCCACACTGGGGGCCCTACACATCAGGGAACTAGCAACAGCTGTGTGCCATGCAGCCAGCTTCACCAGGCACCTGCTCCACCCACTAGTTCACCTCAGGCAGCTGAGCACTGCCAGGCTATGCAGCCAGCTACACTGGAAGACTGCAATAGTTGCATGCTACAGGGCATAGCAACAAGGCACACCAGGGCTCTGCCCTACCCAACAATGAACTCACAGCAGTCATGCACCACTGGACCCTGCAAACAGCCACACCAGGGCCCTGACCCACTCACCAGTGAACCCACAGTAGTTGTGCACTACCAGGCCTTGCAGTCAGCCATGCCAGGGGCTTGCCCTACCCAGTAATATGCCTATAGCTGCCACATGTGGCTAGGCCTCACAACCAGCTTGCCCAGAGGCCAGTCCAGCCTACCTCTACTCCTATAGCAATAGCAGCCCCATCACAAAAGAAGGGCACATGCAGCCCACACAGGGAACACCCCTGGAGCATTTGGCATGGATGAAGAGAGAGGAGCACACTGCTGAGCCCCCTAAGACATCTCCTACATAAGGCCACATTTTCAAGATTGGGTGACAATACATAATCTACCTAATACATAGAAATAAGCACAGAGAAGTAGGCAAAATGAGGAGCCAAAGAAGTATGTTCCAAATAAAAGAACAGAACAAATCCTCAGAAAAAGAACTAAATGACCCAGAGATAAACAATCTACCTGATAAAGAGTACAAAATAATGGTAATAAGGATGCTCACTGAACTAAGCAGAAGTATAGGTGAACCCAGTGAGAATGTCACAAAGAATTAGAAAATATAAAAAAGAACCAATCAGAGCTGAAGAATACAATAATCAAAGTGAAAAAGTCACTAGAGGGAATCAACAGCTGAGTAGCTAACACAGAAGAATGGATCAGCCATGATGACAGAGTACAGGAAATCACCCAAGCTGAACAGAAAAAAGAAAAAAGAATTAAAAAGAACAAGGACAGTTTAAGGGATCTCTAGGACATCAAGCATACTAACATTTGCATTATAGGTGTCCCAAAAGGAGAAGAGAGAGACAAAGGGGCAGAGAGCTTATGTGAAGAAATAATAGCTGAAAACTTCCCTGACCTGGGGAAGGACACAAACATCCAGGTACAAGAAGCACAGAGAACACCAAACAAGAGGAAACCAAAGAACCTGCACCAAGACACATTATAATGAAAAGGTAAAGAATTAAATATAAAGAGAGAATCTGAAAAGCTACAAGAGAAAAGCAACAAGTTACATACAGAGGAAACCCCATAAGTCTATCACTGACTTCTCAGCAGAAACCTTACAGGGTAGAAGGGATTGGCATGATATATTCAAAATGCTGAAAGGAAAAAACCTACAACCAAGAATAGTAAGGTTAGTATTAACCTTGGTAAGGTTATCATTCAGTACAAAAGGAGAAAGAAATAGTTTTCCAGACAAGCAAAAAATAAAGGAGTTCATTACCACTAAACTAGCCTCACAAGAAATGTTAAAGGGACTTCTTTAAGTGGAAAATAAAAGACTACAAATAGAAATAAGAAAATTATCAAAGAAAAAATATCACTGATAAAGGCAAATATATAGTAAAGGTACTATATCAAGCTTTAGTGGATCAACTACCTATAAAGCTAATATGGAGGTTAAAAGACAAAAATACTAAAACAATCTATAGTACAATAAGAAGGTAGGGATACACAAAATTAAAAGAAGTAAAACGTCAAAAATATAAAACATGGGGAGGAGTAAAAGTGTAAGGTTTTTAGTATGAGGTTGAACTTAAGAGGTCCTCAGCTTAATATAGATTGCTATATACATAGGCAATTATGTATGAACCTCATGTTAACCACAAAACCAAAACCTATAATAAATACACAAAAAATAAAGAGAAAGGAACTCAAACATAACACTCATTAAATCACAAGGGAAGACGGCAAGAGAAGAAGAAAGGAACAGAGAAGACTTACAAAAACATCCACAAAAAAGGTAACAAAATGACAGTAAGTACATACCTATTGGCAATTACTTTAAATGTAAATGAACTAAATGCTCCAGTCAAAACACATAGAGTGGCTGAATGGATCTAAAAACAAGACCCATGTATATATATATATACTGCCTACAAGAGACATGCTTCAGATTTAAAGACACAGGGTGAAAGTGAAGAGATGGAAAAAGATATTCCATGCAAATGGAAACAAGAAGAAAGCTAGGGTCGTAATTCTCATATCATACAGAATATACTTTAAAACAAAAACTGTAACAAGAGAAAAAGAAGGGCACTACGTAATGATAAAGGGAACAATCCAATGAGAGGATATGACACTTGTAAGTATCTATGCACCCAAAATAGGGGCACCTAAATACATAAAGCAAATATTGTCAAATATAAAAGGAGAAGTTGATAGTAACACAAGAAAAGTAGGGGACTTTAACACCAGACTTACCTCAATGGATAAATCATCCAGGCAGAAGATCAATAAGGAATCATTGGCCTTAAGTGACACATTAGACCAGATGGATTTAGTAGATTTATACAGAACATTCCAACCAAAAAGTGCAGAATGCACATTGTTTTCAAATGCACATGGAACATTCTCCAGGATAGATAACATATTAAGTCACAAAACAAATCTAAATAAATTTAAGAAGGTTGAAATAATATCAAGCATCTTTTCCAACCACAATGATATAAAACTAGAAATCACCAAGAAGAAAATTGGAAAAGTCACAAATATGTGGAGATTAAACAAAATGCTACTGAACAAGTACTCTGAGTCAACAAAGAAATCAAAGAAGAAATTTTTAAAAACCCTGGAAACAAATGAAAATGAAACTATGACAACAAAATCTATGAGATACTGCAAAAGTAGTACTAAGAGGGAAATTTATAGCAATACAGACCTAACTGAAGACATGCTGAGGAGTTAACTCCCAGGAGCTGTTCCCAACCAATGACTGAGAGAAATTGGTATATAAATGTTTCAGCTTCTTTGGCCCTCAGATAGGATAATTCTGAGACATGCATTTTCTATCATTTCCCAGATATTCCTCAAGAGATTATACTTCAGTTACCCATTGTGATATCTAGTTTGATAATGCACCCTTCATTGACTTTCTTCTTTTCTCTATCTTCTCTCCCTGCCATTGTCAGTGCAGCTCCAAAATAAATATTTGAATTAGGTTATTTTCTCTGGGTCTGCTTGTGGGGGGTGGGGAATCCTAAACTAAGGCAATTGATACCAGAAGTTATTCTAGGAAACAGATTATCAAGATGGATTCTAAAATAGAATCACTTGACATGCAGATTGTAGCAAAGACCCTATTGTTAGTGATAAGTGTGGTGGTGATTAACTTTGGGATGTTGTAGCATTATAATCACTAAGACTCTTATTGTGGTGAATTGGGATGGATGAGGTGCAGAGTGATGCACTGACATGCAATATCTATGGAATTTGAGAGATGGTGGCATTGGTAATTATAAGAACTATGAATTTGGTCACTTGCTGTTAAATGACATGGATGTACTGAAGAAAGAAAACCATACACTCAAACTAGCCTGTCAAGAACCATGGGAATTGTCTGAAAGCCAGAAAATCTCTTTGGCAGTATTTAAGGAAGCTCTCAACTTCTAAAACTGGAGGACAGATTGTGTTGAAAATTAGGCCCAGGATATGATTGTGAGAGTGGTAGAATTACAAAGAAGGCTGAATAACAGCTCTGCCAAGTCTCTTTCTAAAACTAGGAACCTGAAAAAAGTGGGACCCTGTTATGCAGAATGGACTGACTTCAGAATCTTGAACTTTTTCAAGATCTCCATGAACTCTTAGACTTGCAGAAGTAGCCCACTGAATTTCCCCCAGATATCCTTGAACTCCTTGGCCTATAGAAGTTGCTAAGTCCTCTTACCAGAGGATAGCAGTCCAAGTCCTCCACTTCCAATCCTGCCTTGCCTGGACATCATCCAGAGGCAGATGTTTTGCAAGATAGTATGCTTGCAAGTATAGTTACCTCAAGATTTTCTCCATTACCCCTATAGTAACTAGGCTCATCCTCAGCATAGCCCAACTGGGCAAGTATTGTTTCTTATTTTGGAGGAAAAGGACTATTCACCAGATGAGTCACAGGACCTGGCTAAAATATATTGTCAGGAACCAGGAAAATGTGCCTAGAAATCAATCTTGAGAGTGCTGTACCAGAAGTTACAAAATAAAGCTGTAGAAGGGAGAATTTACTGATATGAGTATGCTCGCATGACTCAGGATTTACCATTCTGGCAAGGACACCAGGAGTCAGTTGTAATCTTCTGCTTGGATGATGGATGCTGGAACTGCCTTGGCATAGTATTGAAGGAGGAGTCAAAAGGCTCAGAGAGCCGGGCATGTTAGAATGGATTTACAGTTCTTGCTTTGCATGGTTCCCATATACATGAATTTCAGTTACCACAGTTCCATTAAATAATACCATTGGTCTGACAACACAGTTCAAATTTCAGTTACCAAGATATATTAACTGAGAATAATTGCATAAAGTACAAGCTTTGCTGCTACCTCTTCAATACACAAATCACTACACATATAACAGACACACATCATGATCAATGACCAATTGTGCCACTTTTTTCAAAGTCTGTAGACAATTATTCACTGAACATCTGTTATTAAATTCACGCATAGATGACAAATGTATAGTTGTGTTGTCTCTTTATTTCCCAGTGAGAAAACCCTGTAACATTTTACAGAAATGGATAAAATAAAGAGGCAATTGGCCACCAAAAATTAAGGTACAGAAAATAAATGAAAAGTGGTAATGCTAGAAGTGAAATTCTCATTGAATGTAAATGGGGTGATAGAAGAAATAGCTGACTGTGGGAATATTGACACTGCTGCTTCTTAAGAGACTCCGGATGTGCAATCAGAGGAACTTAGTGAAGGCAACCTTATTGACATAAATGAGAAAAGTGATCATGGCAGAAAGGATGAAGCTATCTCAGAGAAAGGGATACCAGTGAAAAACTTTACATTTGTGGAATTCTCAGAGATATTTTACCACATTGAAAGTGGAAATGATAAAATACTGGAAGCTGATTCAAGCTTAGAAAGTAGTATGACAATTTGCCAAGGCATAAAAAGATGCTTGCTTCACATCACTAGTTATAGGACAGAAGAAGGGAACCACTGCTCAAACTACTCTTGATAGTTTTTGTTTTTTTTTTTTTCACAAAGAAATAAACCACTTTAAATCTCAATGTTTTTACCAAGGAAAAGATAGAGGGGCACACAGTGAAGGTATTGCTGTACCCTCTTTAAGCAAAAAGATCAAGTGCAGGTGTTGCAAATGTTGATGACAGCTGCCAACAATAAACAAAAGAAATTATGATCCCTTACCCAGTTTCCAGATCTGAAGCAGTTCTCAGACCAAGCATTGATTGAAGGGAAAGATGAGCTGTTTGTGGAAGAAATTTGCATTGCCTCAGCAAAGACAGACAGCAGTAATTTCCCCAATCATTTCCAGAAGAGACCTATGGTCATTTATAAGAGTAATTATACACTAGTGAATGGGATATATCCATGTATTTCCAGGACTGTTGGATTCAGGGTCTAAGCTGACACTGATACCCTTTTAGAGAGGGGATGTATGGAGTTAAGGTCTGTTATGGGTTTACTTGTATCCTCCAAAAGAGATACTTTGGCTTCCTAACCCTCAGTACCACAGAATATGACCTTATTTGGTGATAGAGTCTTTCCAGAGGGAATCAGGTTAAAATGCAGTCATTAGCGTGGACTCTAATCCAATATGACTGGTGTCCTTATAAAAAGAGGAAATTTGGACACAGACAGACATGTATAGAGGGAACATGATGTGAAGAGACCCAGGGAGAAGATGGCCATCTGTAATCCAAGGAGAGAGGCTTGGAACAGATCCTTCCCTCACTGCCCTCAGAAAGACACCTGCCGACACCTTGATCTTGAACTCCTTGCATCCAGAACTGTGAGAATAAAGTTCTGTTGTTTAAGCCAACTAGTTTGTGGTACTTTGTTACGACAGCCTTAACTAACTAATACAATGTCATAAATGGAGCCCTGGCCTAAGTCTATCTCTCAGTGAGTTCAAAGACTTCTGTGGTCACTTCCTAGTCCCTGAGTCCATACTCATGATGAACATATTTAGTATATGGCAGAATCCTTGCATTGGTTACCTGATCTGTAGAGTGACAGCAGCCATGATAGGAATGGCCAAATGAAACCCTTGAACTGTCCTCACCCTCTTCCCAACCAAGACAGAAAATCAGAAGAAATACTGCATTCCAGGTAGAATGAGAGACAAGAAATACCCTCAAAGAATGTTTCAAGGATAGTTATCACCATCATCACTAGTCTTGCCTCTGGAAGAAAAACAACAGATGGATCAGAGCAGATGATGTGGACCTCTGAAAACTTAACCAAATGACATATTCAATTCCAGCTGCTGTGTTGCATGTATACCTTCATCAGAACAGATCAAATAGTCTCTTTTATTTGGTGTGCAGCAAATGATCTGGAGATGTGTTCTTTTCATTCCCTGCCAGAAAAATGGATCATAAGCAGTTCACATTCATTTGGAAGAGGCCAAATTATGCGTTCATGGACTTATTCAAAGTTATGTTAACTCTTCTACTCTGGTCACAACGTAGTATAAAGGCAACTCCATTGTCTGAACATTCTGCACAAAATTCATGTTGGTCTACCATTTTGATGACATCATGTTAATTGGAGAAGGAAGTCATAAGTACTCTAGATGTCTTAGTAAGACACATACATGCTATAGAGTGGGAGACAAATCCTACAAAGATTTAAGGGCCTGCCACACTGGTGAAAGTTTTGGAGGTTCTATGGTCTGGAGCATGACAAGACATCCTTATCAAGGGAAGAAAAAGCTCTCGCACATTCCATTTCCTCCCAGTGAGGAAAATGCACAGCACTTGGTGGTGAGGGATCTGGAAGGAGCAAGATTGGAAGATAAAGGAAAAATAGATCTGGGAAGAGGAATGTGGATTGACCAATAGGAGCAGGCACAGTGTGTGGATCTTTGTATCCCAGGTCTGTACTTATCAGAAGTCATTCACATCAGAGAAGGCATTGAATAGATGAATAGGATGATTTTTCCAGCGTAGTGAGCCTCTTTTCTTGGCCATTGCAGTGTTTTCACAATGTGTCCATGAATGGATAGCCTTGTGCCAAGAAGTCACACGATGCATGAGCCCAACAGCATAGGCTCCCTCTCACTGAGGCTGATCTAACTATTGCTACTGTGAAATGTTCAAAGTGTCAGCAGTAGAAGCTGATTCTGAGCTGCTGATATGATCCTATCCCTTGAAGACACCAAACCTTGAGGAGGCAGCCATTTATCTTTACTGGATTGATACATTTTCCATTCATAAATCTACTTTCTCCGCCACAGTACCTTGGTCAGCACCATTATCTGAGGGATCAGAATGTCTGACTGATAGTTACCATATGTCATATAAAGCTGGCTTGGACCAAGGGACTGATTTATAGTAAAAGCAGGTGTCCATGGGATCTACTGATCTTACTATATCACTCAGAAGTTGCCAACCTGAATGTTGAAAAGACCACTTAATGGTAAAGCAAAGGCATTTGCTTGGAGTTGTTGGATGCTATCTTTAAAGATGTAGTATATTCCTTGAACCAGTATATACTGATATATGTCCCTCAGGTAGAAAACATGGGTCTGAGGCATGGAAGTAGAAGTTGCCCTTACACCATTATTCCAAGTGACCCAATTGGGAGAATGTGTACTTTCTATCCCCACAAATTTAAGCTTTGTTATACTTGAGTCCAGGTTCCCAGGGGATAAAGTAATGGTTCCACTAAATTTAAAGTTACAGCAGCTGTCTAGTCATTTTTGGCTCCTCATACAAGTAGACTGGGTAAATAAGGGTTAGTATATTGACAGGAGTAATTGACCTTGATTATTATGAGGAGGTAGGATTGCTGTTACAAAATGCGGACAGTGAGAAGTATGTCTGGAACTAGGAGATTTACTGGGTGCCTCTTATGGCCTTCAAACCATAATAGGAAATTGCAGGAACAGCATCCTGACAAGGTCAAGGTAATTAGAGGTACAGCTCTCTCAGGCATAAAGGTCTGGGTTGCCCCACTGAGCAACTGAGCTGGACAAACAGAAGTGCTATTTGAGAGTCAGGAGAATCTAGAATGCGTGTTAGAAAAAGGAGATGATGAATATTAGTTGTGGTCTTGGGGCCAACTGCACCAGCCAACACAGTAGCTTGCACCAATATTATATTAATGCTGTCTTAAGTTTTTTTCTTTTTAAATCAAGGTTGTTACTGGTTACCACTTTGCAGAAACAGTAACTAGATGAAGTAAACTTAACATGGGGACAGAGTACATCAGATCGTTGCAAGGGATGGACTGTAGCAAATACAGTCAGTACCCCATCCTATTTCTGGGAAATCCTGCTCATTTATAATGGCTAGTGTTTGCATCTGTGACTAAGGCTCTTTTTCCTCAAATTGTAGAGAGCTGTCTGTACACATGACAGGCTGAACATGCCAGTGAAATAACAATCCCTAAAGGGCAGCTCTCAGTCAATGACGCTCATATGCAGGTATATGAAAACTTGAGCTCCCTCCTTCCTAGAGGTTGACAATTCTGAAGTGTATGTTTTGCTTGCATTCTGAGTTTCCTTGTGGAATTGAGCTTTAATTGCTCACTCTGGTAGCTGCTTTAACAGCACAGCCCTTATGGACTGCCTTCCTTTCCCTATATTAATTTGCCATTCATTACCAGTGTTACTTATGCTTTCCAATGAAACTACTCTCACTTGAATTCCTATTTCAGAACCTGCTTCTGGGAGAATCCTAAAGAAGACAGTTCCTAAAATATTAACATATTTACTTATTGCTTTATCATTCAATATACATAAAGTAGTTACAAATTATAATTCCAGTGTTATTGCTAACAATAATCCTAATGAGAAAAGTTTGATTTCTTTGCATTATTCTTGTTTTCAGACAATATTACACTTATGATGTAAAATCAGAATACTATTTTAAAAAAGATACACGTAGTTTGAATTAAAATACATTGGCCAGTATCTCTAGTTGCTAGAGTAGATGGCGGAAGGAGAATGTCTGTATCTGTTTAGGCTACCATTTTCCCTGGAAGTTCACTGACATGACATGACATTTGGATTATCTACAACATTGTTTTCTAGTTGCCAGAGGTCAAATGAGGAAAGAGAGGGTGGGGACGCATGGAAACATGGATCACAATACACAGAGTTGGGACTTAACAACAATCCTGTGAGTCACATTAACCTTTTTAATGTCAAAAATTTAAGGCTAGGGAAATAGCATATTTCGGTAGCAAAAACCTCAAATCAAAGCCTATTTTTTTTTCACTGAATGTCTGACTACATTCAAAGGTGAATGGTAATATGAAAAAGAACCAGCATAAAGACTACAATAAAAATAGAAAAGAACAAAATAAAATGGAGATGGAGAATATACCTTATAAGAGGAATTATCCAGCTGAACAGATTAAGAATTCACTCAGCAATAAGAACTCACTTCAACTTATAAAAATCAATATTTGCTTCCTATACTAGCAAAAACAAACAAGAACATACAGTAGAAGTCATTTGCAAGAGGAAAATGACAACTCCATATTATAGAGGAATTAACCTAATAGCGAATGAAAAAGAGAAAAATCTTAAAACTACACTGAAGGACATAGACAATCTAAGTGAATGAAGATATATGCATACATACATTATCTGTCTGTCTATCTGTCTATCTATCTATCTATCTATCTACACGTAGATACAGGACAAGTTAAGAGTAAAGATATCAATTCTTTCCAAATTAGTCTATAAATTTAATGCATTTCTAATAAATTGCCTCAATCATGGGCTCTACTGAAAGTGAAAGTCTAGGTAGCCATTTGTACTGTGTGACTCCCAGTGCCTGCAATACCCCCTATTCTAAAGCCACCATTAGAATAATTCTAAAGAACAAGAGAATGTAAATGTCGTCTAATAAATGTCTAATGGTATGTTGTCTGCCGTTAAGAATGAATCCTCACAGGGACAAAGCTATAATGACCTGTTCAGTGCTGATTCAGCGCTCCTATTTCCAGTAATATTATCTCTAGTGCTAAACAGTGTATGGTTGTATTTAAAGTAGGAAATATAAGGGCATGAGACAGTTAGTAGTGGGAAAGATGCATATGGAGAAGTTAAGAAGTAGAGTCAGGAACACATGGGGAAAAGAGATGTAGAGTTTACACAATGATCTCTCATGTCAAAACCAAAGTGATGATGAAAAAGCTAAAACTGTGAAGTAGTAAGAAGAATACAAAATGAAGGAATGGATAAACCAGTAGTCTAGTAAGAGAGGACCCAGAGAACTGAAAGCCAGAAGAGTGAGAACCTGAGAGACAGAGAGAGTAATGGGTTCCTAGAGATTTTTCAGTTCCTGACTGCTTAGCAGTTGACACTTGTAGCTCTAGACTTTATGTACCCTTATAATAAGCTCCATTTTTCTTAGGGTGGTCTCAGTGTAAATAATTCTCTTCAGGATCTCAGCTCATTATTATTATTGGTTAACGCAAGGCATTTAAACTTTTATTTTTATATTATACTTTCACACTCTTTTATCTACTTTTCTCTTTCCTCATTGTATTTTATGCTTTGCAAATTTCATTTATTCTTTTTCCTTTCTCTTTCCTTCCATTCTCTTACTCTCCATCTCAAATCTTCAATCCTATTCCATATTTTATATATGCTCTTAAGCTTCTTACAAAATAGAGTATCATATGTCCATGTATTTTCATTTTTCTTAAATGGCATTTGGCTATAAGTCTCATCCTATCTATTTTTTTTCACTCAACATTATGTTTTAAAGATCTATTGACATTATTGTATGTATATCTAGTTTGTTGTTTCTAATTTCTGCATATTATTCCATAGTATGTATATACCACACTTATTCATTCACAAAGTGGTGGAACAATGATTTGATGAACATCCTGTTCTGTGTTCTTGTACTGATCTGGTTAAGAGGGTTTTTTGGGGATATTTATCACAAAATAGGATTGGTGGATCTAGAGTTTATGCCTATATAATTCCATTAAGTAATTTTACTATGTTTTGCCAGATTGCTCTTAAGAATGGCTGTGGAATGTGAGAGCTTTAATTTCCTTCTATTCTCAGTTGGTATTATTAAAATTTTCTAATTTTTGCCATTATGATGGTATAAAGTGATCCTTCACTGCTGAGTCACACGTCTCTGATTACTCATAAGTTACAGCATCACCCTCATAAACTTTCAGGTTTATGGCAGTAGAGTTTCATACTCTATAAATTGCTTATTTATATCCTTGTTTTCCATTGGGCTTTCTGTCTTTTTCTTTTTGATTTGCAAGAGTTTTTTACATGTTCTAAATATTAATCCTTTGTGGTCTTTAGAAATTTCAAATATCGTCTCCTAGTTTGCCCTACTAGTTAACTTTAAGCTGACCTTATTGAACTAAAATCCTTAATTTTGATATAGTCAGTTCCATGAAGCTTTTAAAAATTTTATTAATTGTGATTACAATCAATAGCATTAAACGTACCATCTTAAACATTTTAAAGTATACAGTTCAGTAGTGATAAATATTTTGAAATCATTGTAAAACAGATCTCTAGAACTTTTTCAACTTGCAGAACTGAAACTTTACGTCCATTAAACACTAATTCCTCTCCTCTGAGCCCTTGGCAACCAACCACCTCTTTACTTTCTGTTTCTATGATTTTGACTACTGTAGAGGCCTCATATGTGTAGAACTGTACATAATTTTCCCTTTTGTGACTGGCTTATTTCACTTAGCATAATGTCCTCAAGATTCATCCATATGGGAGCATGTGACAAGATCTCCTTTTTCAGGGTTGCATAATATTCCTCTGCATCTGTTGATGGACAGTTAGGTTTCTTCCACCTCTTGGCTATTGTGGATAATGCTGCAATGAACAAAGATGTGGAAATCTCTCTTTAAGATCCTGCTTTGAATTTTTTTGAGGTATATCCAGAAGTGGGATTGTTGGATCACATGATAATTCTATTTTGATTTTTTGAGGAAGTGCCATACTGTTTTCTATAGCAGCTGCACATTTTGTATTCTCACCCACAATGTACAAGGGTTCCAATTTCTCTGCATCCTCACCGATACTTGTTATTTTCTGTTCTTTTGATAGTAGCCATCCTAATGGGTGTGAGGTGATAATCTCATGGTTTTGGTTTGCATTTCTCTAATGATTGGTGATCTTGAGCATCTTCTCATATGCTTGTTGGCTGTTTGTATATCTTCTTTGGAGAATTGTCTCTTCAAGTCCTTTGCCCATTGTTAAATTGGGTTATTTGGTTTTTTGTTGTTGAGTTGAGTTTCTTTCATATTCTGGACACTAACCCCTTATCATATATGTCATTTGCAAATATTTTCTCCCATTTCATAGGTTGCCTTTTCACTCTGTTGATTGTTTCCTTTGCCACACAGAAGTTTTTAAGTTTGATTTGGTCCCATTTGTCTATTTTTGCTTTTGTTGCCTGAACTTTAGCTGTCATATCCAAGAAATCATTGCCAAATCAAATGTTTTAAAGCTTTTCTTGTATGTTTTCTTCTAGAAGTTTTATAGCTTTGGGTCTTACATTTGAGTCTTTAATCCATTTTGAATTAACTTTTGTATGTGGTATAAAGCAAAGGTCCAACTCTATTTTTTGCATGGGGCTATACAGTTTTCTCAATAACATTTGTTGGTGAGACTGTCCTTTCCTCATTGTGTGATCTTGGCAACCTTGTTGAAGATTATTTCACCGTATATGTGAGAGTTTATTTCTAAGCTCTCTATTCTATTCCATTGGTCTATATGTCTGTCTTTATGCCAATATCACACTGTTGCTATTTCTTTGTAGTATGTTTTGAAAGAAGGAAGTGTAAGGCTTCTCAATTTGTCTTCTTTTTTAAGATTATTTTGGCTATTTGGAGTCTCTCGAGATTCCATATGAATTTTAGGATTTTTTTTTATATTTCTGCAAAAAATGGCATTGGGATTTTGGTAGAGATTGCATTGAATATGTTGATTACTTTGAGTAGTATGGGCATTTTAGCAGTAGTAAGTCTTCTAATCCATGAGCACAAGATGTCTTTGATCTTTGATTTCTTTTAGCAGTGTTTTGCAGTTTCAGTTTTCAGTATACAAGTCTTTTGCCTCCTAGGTTAAGTTTATTCCTAAGTATTTTATTCTTTTTGATGCTATTATACATGAGATTGTTTTCTTAATTTCCTTTTTGGATTGCTTATTTTTAGTGTAGGGAAATGCAACTGATTGTTGTATGTTGATTTTTTATCTGACAACTTTGCTGAAATCACTTATTAGTTTTGACAGTTTTTTGGGGGGAATCTTTACAGTTTTCTACATATGAGATCATGGCATTTGTGAACAAAGGTAATTTCATTTTTTCCTTTCAAATTTGGATGTCGTTTATTTTTTTTCTTGTCTAACTGCTCTGGCTAGAACTTCCAGTAATATGTTGAATATAAGTGGTGAGAATGGGCATCCTTACCTTGTTCCTGGTCTTAGAGGAAAAGCTTTTAGTTTCTCATCGAATATGACATTAACTGTGGGCTTTTCATATATGGTCTTTATTGTATGGCAACAGTTTCCTTCTCCTCTTAAATTGTTTTTGTCATGAAAGGATGCTGAATTTTGTCAAAGGCCTTTTCTGCACTTATGGAGATGATCATGTGGTTTTTGTCATTTATTCTGTTAATGTGGTGCATTATGATGAGAGATTTTTATATGTTGAACCATCCTTACATTCCAGGTATAAATCCAGCTTGGTCATGGTGTATGACCCTTTTAGCGTGCTATTGAATTCAGTTTGCTAATATTTTGTTGAGGATTTTGCATTAATATTTATCAGGGATGTGGGTCTGTTGTTTTCTTTTCTTGTGTATCTTCGTCTGGCTTTGATATCAAAGTAATCCTAGTCTCATAGAATGAATTTGGAAGCATTCTTTCCTCTTCAGTTCTTTGGAAGAGTTTGAGGAGGATTGGTGTTATGTTAAGTAGAATTATCCAGCAAAGCCATCTGGTCCTGGACTTTTCTTTGTTGGGAAGTTTTAAATTACTGCCTTCAATCTCCTTACTAGTTATATGTTTGTTTAGATTTTTAATTTCTTCATGATTTAGTCCTGGTAGTTTGTATGTTTGTAGGAATTTATCCATTTCTTCTAGGTTATCCAGTTTATTGGCATGTAATTGTTCATAGTAGTCCTTTATTTCTATGGCATCAGCTGTGCTGTCCCCTCTTTCATTTCTGATTTTAGTTGTTTGAGTTTTGTCTCTTATTCTTTCAGTTAATCTAATTAAGGAATTGTTGATTTTGTTGATCTTTTCCAAAAAACCAACTCTTATTTTCTTTGATTTTTCTATTATTATTTTTTAAAATTCTCTATTTCATTTATCTCTGCTCTAATCTTTATTATTTCCTTCCTTCTACTAACCTTTGGTTTAGTTTTCATCTTCTTTTTCTAATTCTTTGAAGTATAATGGTAGGTTGTTGATTTGAGATTTTTCTTCTTTTTTAGTGTAAGCATTTACATTTCCATGAAATTTTGACATAGTCATCGTGCTTTTCTTGATTTTTTTTTTTAAAAAGATGTTCTTACATACCACCTGGTCACAAAGATATTATCTATAAATTAATTTTGTTAGCCATAAAGTTTAACTTTCTGAATTTATGTCTTTAATATATCTGGAGTATATCCCTGTTTACACTTTTAGGTAAGGATACATGTTATTTTTCACCATACAGTGAGCTAGTTTTCTGTCTATATTTACTAAATGGTTCATCCTTTTCCTGCTGCTTTGTAATACTACCATGATAATTCATTTTCTATGTGCATATATGATTCTATTTCTGGGCCCTTTATTTTGATAATTGTCTTATTTTTCTGTTTCTAGTATATATCTTTGTAATATGTCTAATATCTATATGGCAAGATCCCCTCTTTGCTCTTGCTTTAAAAATTGACATAACTATTCATAAGTCTTTGTTTTCCCATATGAATTTTTTGTTTGCTAATTTCCAAAAAAAATCCAGCTGGAATTTTTCTGCATTGAACTCATAGACTAATTTAGAAAGAATTGATATCTTTTCTCCTCAGTTTTCTTGCCCATATGTCATATATTTTCATTTATTTAGATATTTTCTATGTCCTTCAATAGTTTAAAAATCTTTTTATTTAAAGGTTGTGTGTATTATTTTTTAGGTTAATATTTTTTTTGACATACATTATTAGGTTAATCTTTGGAATATAGTTTTTAAAAATTTCCTTTAAAAATACATACTACTGTATTTTCTGATTATCTTTTGCTGGTGTAGAAAGAAACATTTTATAGGTTTATTTTTTTTCTGGTAACCTTAATGGACTCTTTTACGTGTTCTAATAGTTTGTCTTTTGATTGATTCTGTTTGGTTTTATATGTGAATGATCATATCATTTACAGATCATACCCCATTTGTTCTTCCCACCTCTCTTTATCTCTTATAGCATTGACCAAGATTTCCAATACCAAGTTAATAAGCAGTGAACAATAGTGGACATCTTGTCTTATTCTTGGGCTTGATTAGGAATGTGTATGAAATGTCACCACTTAGTGTTATATGTGATGTAGGGTGTTTTTGGCATAATTTTATCAAGTTAACAAAAAGTTCTTCTTATTGGCATAGATGTTAGCTCAGTGACAATCTTCCTCAAGCAAAAAGAGGAGGATTGGTGACAGATGTTAGCTCAGGGCCAATCTCCCTCACCAAAAAAAAAAGAGCTCTTCTTTCATATGTTTCTGAGAGTTTTTATCTGAAACAGATATTTAACTATCAAATGCTTTTTACTTTCTCTGTTTGAGATAATTGTATAATTTTTCTTCTTTCTTTCATTGATATAGTTAATTACATTGATAGCTTTTCTGATGTTCAAACACCCTTGCATTCTGGGATAAACCCTACTTTAATGTGATATTTTAAAAGCATTATTGGATTTGTCTAGTTAATGGAGATTTCAGATTTTCTCATTTATATTGATACGGGAAATGTCTTATAATTTTCTCTTCTCATTCTTATATCAATTTGAAATAAGGTTATACCAGCCTCATTAAATTAATTAGATAGCTTTCCCTGAGAATTATCTACTCTTAAACTTTTGGTAGAAACTCACCTATCAAGCTATATGGGTTTGGGCTTTTTGATTTTTCTGAGAGGAGTATTTGATGACTATGTCAATGTCTTTAAAGGTTATTATTCTATTCATATTTTCTATTTCTTCTTGCACACAGTTTGACATTTTAAATTTTTCAAAAATTTATTCACTGTGTTTAGGTTGTTAAATTTACTTGTATTTAATATACTATATGCCATATAATTAGTATATGGCACATTATAGACATTACTATACATAATATTGTATTATTAATATTTTTATTGCTGTTATGTTTGTAGTTTTATTTCTCTTTCCATTCTGTATTTGTTCAGCTACATCATCTTACTCTTTCTTGATATATCTTGCTAGAGATTTGTCTATACTATTAATCTTTTGAAAGAATCAGCTTTTGGTTTTGTTACTCTTTTCTCTCTTATTCTCTTATTTTATTTGTTGTTTTCTATTTAATTGATCAGCAACTTTGCTTTGGTTGTTTCCTCCTATCTTTTTTCTTTGAGTTTGATCTCTTCCTTTTCTAATTTCTGAAGGTGAATGTATAGTTTATTATTTATTTTCTGATAAATACTTTTAAAGGTGTAAACTTCTCTCTAATTACAGCTTTTCTTGCATCACACAAATATTGCTATGTGGTGTTTTAAGTATTTTAAAATTTTCTTTATTAGTTCCTTAACCAAAAGATTATTTAAGAATATATTATTCAAGAGACAGGACTTTATTTTAGCCATCATTCTGATGATAATTTCTAACTGTATTGAATTGCCAATAGAGAATTTAGTTTTATGAGGTTGACTATTTGGGGTTATGTTGATATATTTCCTTTTGGCCCAAAATACTATAGATTAATTAAAATATTCCATGTGTATTCAAAAAGAATGTATATTTCATACCTGTTGTAGGCTGAATTATATCACGCCTCCAATTAGTATGTTAAAGCTGTAACCCCCAGTCTGACTGTATTTATAGACAGGGACTTTAGGGAGGTAATTGAGGTTAAATGAGGTCATTAAGGTGGGACCTAATCCCATAGGACTGGTGTCCTCATAAGACACCAGCACTCAGTCTCTCCCCAACACACACAGAAGAAGAGCCATGTGAAGACACAGTGAGAAAGTGGCTGTCTACAAGTCAGGAAGAGAGCTCTCACCAGAAACCAAATTTGCTGACAACTTGGACTTCCACCCTCCAGAACTGTTAGAAAATAAATGTCTGCTGTTTTAACCCACACAGTCTGTGGTATTTTGTTATGACAGCCTGAACTGACTAATGCAATGCCTGTTGGATGTTAATTCTCTGAAAATATATTGATTTATGTCAACTAGGTGTTATTCAAAGCTTCTATACTTTTACTTATTTCTTTTATTGGTTTATTTTATCAGTTTATTGCAGGGCTATGTCAAAATTATAAGCATAATTGTTGACTTATCCATTTCTACCAGTAGTTCTGTCAGTATTTTCTTTATATATTTGGAGGCTTCTTTGTTAGATGCATACGTGTTCATGATCAGTATATATTCTTGATCTTGTTCATTTTAGTAGTATATAATATTTCTCTTCATCCCTTGTAATTAATAACTCCTCTTGATTTAAATTTTGTCTTACATTAAAATTGCTGCTGTGACCTTCTTTTAGTTCTGACAGGCCTGATGTATTTTTAAAAATACCTTTATTTTAAGCTTTCTGCATTCTTTAAAAAATTATATCTTTGATGACATTTTGATGAATTTATAATAAAATGTAACCTGATGTTCAGTGTATTTTGATTTGTTAGGTTAACCCATTTACATTTGTATTTTTATTCTAATATAACATATTTCTGCCATATTAGTGGTTTTTGTTCTGTTTGGATTATTATAAGTAGGTTTCTTTTTTTGTCTTTCCCTGTGTTCTGTTGGATTAATCTTCTTTTGATAGTTTGAAACCCTTCATTTCATTTTTCTAGTGATTATGCTTAATATATTAAGATCCATATTAATTTTATTTTTTTGTATTAATGACTTAAAATTATCACTATCTATATAACTCTCTTCCTGTAATAGATGATACTTTAGCACACTTGCATCTTCCATCATTCTTCTCTATACCTTCTCCCATTCCACTCCTTTGTTAGTGGTGCCCAGAATTTTGGTTCTAGATTGTTTTAAATATACTTTTATATATTTCTGTCACTTAAAAAAACTCTCTAAACTTTACTGAATTACTTATCTGTTTCCATATATCTTACAGTACCTCATCTTTCATGATTTATTTCTCTTCTTTTTAAAATACTACTTCCAAGAGAGCTTCTAAAAAGCTTTGTGTAAAAAGTTTCTTGAGGCCTTGCATGTATGAGTATATCTTCATTGCAATCTTATATTTAAATGATAGTTTGACTAGACATACAGTTTTAGAATTAAAATTATTTTCTTTCAACACTGTGAGAAAAGTACTCCATTATCATCATTCCTACAGTGTAGTTGGTGAAAAGTCTGATGTCAAGCTTATTCGTTTTCCTTTGTGGGTAATCTGTTTCTCCATATGTCCTGGGTTACTGCTTTCTTCTTCTTCTTTTTTTAAAATCACTTTATTGAGGTATGATTGACGTATATAAAGCTGTATATATTTAATTTATACAACTTGATGAGTTTGGAGATAAGTATACATCTGAGAAACCAGTACCTCAATCTATGCCACAAACATATCCATCACCTCTAAAAGTTTCCTCTTGCCCTCTTTATGATTATTATTATT